>NC_133666.1:518850198-519450198 GCF_037893015.1 Macrotis lagotis | reverse complement strand
TCATTGCCCTGCTCTCCTAACAATACAACAGCTTCTAGTTTATCAAGTGGTACTAAGAATTCACATAGGATAGGATCATAGAATTGGAATGACATTCAGAAGTCTAGTCCAATCCCTTGTCTTAAAAATAATAAAGCTGAAGCCCCACATAGTTAATAAAAGGCAGAACTGAAGTTTGAATCCATGTCCCCTAACTCTAAATCTAACCCTTGAACTTTCTGTTATTTTATGGACTATAATACATAATGCAAATATCCTCTCAATTGAACCTCACAACTTTCTCAGGATTATTAGGAAGATTTATAGCAAAGAAAACAGCTTAGGGAAGTTGCAAATGATTTACTAAATATCAACTATCCTATTAGTAAGTGGTAGAAGTCACCAAATAACTTCAAGTCCAGTATTCTTACCACAGCATAGCATAATTAATCATTTCAAATGTGGAGAAAACAGTTTTGATGTCATTGATGTCATCATAATCATCAATACACATTTCCTTATGAATCAGCTATGATAAAGTGATGCACAATTATTTGAGCAATAAGATAACCTACTTCCTCAAAAATGTCCCCATTTGGCTAGGGAGAGAAACATGAACAGGAAACAGAAGAGGAAATAGTAACACCCTGATAGATGAGCATACTTTGTCATAATCAGTTTGCTAGCTAAAGATAATTCTCTGTGTGCCCTTATCTCTCCTCCCCACACACACTCCTTTGTCCTTCTTTGCGCACCTGCTATAATCAAATACATGATGGTTTTCCAAACTTGAACTTCTATGTCATATAATCAATTCATAAAATCAAACATGAAGGGCACATCATAGTTTAATTTATTTATAGTCTTGACTCCTAAGCAAAAAGTGATTGGTGAGAACCTCTCACTGTTCTCTTCACTCTTGACCTCTCCCAGATTCAACCTCATCCTCTTCCCCACTACAGTCAACACTTAAAGACCCTAACCACTCTTTATTCTAGCCTCAGCACTGAAGAGGTCAGTGAGAATGAATTTGTCAAATGTGGAGGAGAAAAGCTTATGACTTAGTTTCCCCCAAAGATATACTGCTTCTAGAAGTTGATGACAATATATTACCCTGGAGTTGATCAAATCAAAAAGGAAAATATTAATAAATAAAATGGGGGTGGGGAAGGCAGCTAATGAACTCTTGCTCTTCTCAATGTATTTTTGCATTTTGTTTTTGAAGTAGTTCTTGTACTTGGCAACAACTTTGTTTATTCACTTCAGTAAGAAGGATTGACACTTAAGTCTGATTATGGTCATGATTTATCTGTGCAGGTATGTATCCATTATTGATGAGATGGAGAAAGAGAAAGAGAAAGAAAGAGATAGACAGAAACAGACAGATACAGAAGAAGACAGGAAAACAGAAACATATAGAAAGAAGAAAAAAGGGAGAGGGGAAATTAATATATTTCTCTTCACGACTTGTAATTTTAGAGCCTAGGTGTTTTTCCTCTCTGTGTAAAGAAATCTATTTTATGATTCTCTTGTCATTGCTTAAGAAAATTTATTGTTTGAAATAAAATAAATGTATTTCTTTCCATCTTCCTTATTTACATATTTACGGACTACTCTTCATTTCAGGCTGCCATTCGGAAGGAGCTCAATGAATTTAAAAGCACTGAAATGGAAGTTCATGAATTAAGTAGACATCTAACAAGGTGGGTGGTAAATGCTTTTTAAGAACTTTTTTAAAATTTTCAGTAAGCAATGTCACCTTCTAAACTAGACAGTTTTCCCACTTTCAAGATTGATGTTTTTAGTGTGGTTATAAAAAATGATAATATTCATTGCCATTGTTAATAATAATATCTGGTATTTAAAGTATGCAGCACTTTAAAGTGTGCAGTTTGGCAAACCTGCCTGCCTCTGAATCAGTCCAGTTAACAAACAATTTATTAAAACACTTAAAACCTACCAGGTGCCATGCTGAACACTAGAAATGCAAAGAAAGGCAAGGAAAGGAACTGCCCTCAATAAGCAGACATTCTAATGGGAGAAACAACATGTGAATTTCTTGGAACGTGCAAGATATATAGAGTATAGGAAGGGAAAACTATTAGCAAATGGGAAAAACCAAACTAGACTTCCTAGGAAAGATAGAATTTGAGACTGAATCTGGAAGGAAGCGATGGAAAATGAATAGGTGATGACACAACAAAGTATTTTGATTTTGTGAGGCATCATCATCTCCATTTTATAGATGAGGAAACTGAGGTTTAGTGAGTTGTTCATGGTCATAATCAGGCCTGAATTTGAACCTGACTCCAATTCCAACACACTAGCCCCAATGCCAAGCTGCCTCACATAGACATGTTTTGTTTAATGTTTAAAAACTTTAAAAATGCTATCAAAATAACTTAAATTGGTTTATCTTTACTAAAACCTTTCAAGTGGTAATAACTTTTTAACATGTAATCATGAGAATTTACATTATTTGTGAGGTTTTATGACATAATATCTTCATAATAATCCTATGAAGGAGGTAGGAGAGCTATTATTATCACCCATTTTGCAGATGAGGAAACTGAGTTTCAAAGAGGTCAAGTGATTTATCCATGGGCAAAATGGTGGATCTATACCTAGATTGACTTACAAGGCTCCTGACTCCTAGCTCACTATTCTGCACTAGGGTTCAAAGGTCAGAGGGAAAAAAATTAAGAGGATGTGAAATTGATTGCATCATACTTTTAAATGGGAAAAAAAGTCTGATGTGGTCTAAAAGCAACTTTCTAGGAAACCTAGATTTTGGTTCCCTTGGGTTCTAGTCCTAGAACTAGCCAGATGACCAAAGGCAAGTCACTATCTCTGTAGACTTCAGCTTCTCTACATATCACATGGTGATAAAAAATATCTAAAAAGTCGACCTTAGGTGCAGCTAGGTGGCGTAGTGGATAAAGCACCGGCCCTGGAGTCAGGAGTACCTGGGTTCAAATCCAGTCTCAGACACTTAATAATTACCTAGCCCTGTGGCCTTGGGCAAACCACTTAACCCCATTTGCCTTGCAAAAAAAAAAAAAAAAAAAAAACTTAAAAAAAAAAGTCGACCTTAGAAGGCCATCCATAACAAGCCTTCTCTTGGGCCATCTTCATCTCCTAGAAGGGAAGACAGAAACCTCTAATTCAAAGACATAGTGGAGTGTTATTAAAATACTTTAGAAATATCAAGTTTATTTAGTTTCAAGAATCCTTGAGACTATTGTTATGAAAGGTAAAAGTAGTAAAAAAGAATCATCTCTACTCATTTGACACTTAACAGGCTCTCCCAGAGGGAAAAATCAAATACCAAAAGGGATCATGATCTTCAATTTAGCTCGCACATTATAGCTTTCAAAATCTAATCTAATTTGACCCTCCCAATAGATAATACAGAAATCAAAATAGATAGACGGGGGGGGGGGGGGAGATAGTTGATAGGTAGATATAGACCAATAAAGAGAGAGAACATTTATTAAATTAAATTCTCATTATTTGTCAGATATTACTGTTCCTTATCATTCAGTGATGGAGATATAAATAAAAACCAGCAAGTCAGTTCTTGCCCTCAAATATCTTATATTCTAGTTTAGGAAGATAAAATAAAGAGGGATGCTGGAAGTCTGGGCATAGGGTTGGGGGTGACATGATGAGGAGACAAAATAGGGAAGTGGTGTGGTATTCAACTTTCCAGATAAACAAGATGAAAGTTCATCTATCAGAACTGGGAGATCCAGTATTAGAATCCAGGGTTCTAGTGAGATAGATATGAAGAAAAGGGGGGTAGGTACAGAAGGCTTATCATGTATGGCCCTCTGAGGTAGAACAATGGATATTTATCATCATTATTTGACAGAAAAAAGCTGAGGCCCATAGAGGTAACAACTTTTCCTATGGTCACTTGGAACCCAAATTGATACTTAGTCCATTTCTTTTTTTAGTCACAAAGGTGGGGGGGGGGTTGGAATTCTGGGTGTTAGGAGTGCCCTGATCTCACTCTGAGAGCTGTCCATCAATTTTTTCCCATTCCCTGTTGTTGTTTGACCTTCCCTCACACAAAGAGTCAGTATGAATCTTCAAGCTTTTTTTAAATGCAAAGGTAAAAAATGGATTCAATTACACTCAACTAGCAATTAATTAGGCATCTTACGCCATGGAACTATGGTGGAGGATGTAAAAAAAATGGGGGGGGGGCTGAGAAGTTAAGTGCAGTTCTTGCCCTCAAGAAGCTTAGGATCCAATATAATTCCTGCAAATTTCTCATCTCTCAAGGCCTACAGAGAGGCTGGTGATCACTTTTCGGATATTTTAGAATATAGGAGTTCATGTAAAGCAAAGACTGTTTCATTTTTTGTCTTGATATCTCCAGTAAAGTTTTAACAAATGTTTATTGACTGATTGATGTTGTAAAGGCAGATTTGCAAGTAAGACCTGCGCTTGAGGACCCCATTTTGAGAGGCGAGAGGTCATCTATCTACAAACTCACTTTCCTTTTTTTGGCTTTTATTTCCAAAGGTTTCATCGACCGTAGCAGTTGAATTCCACCTGAGTGCTATGCTGTCTTCAGAACATGAATTTATAAGAACCATAAGTGCTGGTATTATTCACTTCTCCCATTACCATGTAAATCTTCTGAACTGCCTTTTTTTTTTAAAAAAGAAGAGAAAAGAAGAAAAAATAAACATACTGAGGATTATATACATATATATAATACATATCTGTAAACTTGATGGTTACCATTCAGTCATCAGATCTGCAGACATAACTTCTGACAGTGAAATACCCCCCACCCCACCCCTGGCAGGGCCAAGGACAACAGCTTGGCGTCCTCATTTTAAGACTTTCTGGCATGTGGATGTGTCCTATTTGTCCAAGCCCAGCTGGTAACTGCATTCATTATGTCTTCAGCCACCCTCATCCTCGCAAGTGTCTATCACTCAACTCCAAAGAAAGCTGAGGCAATGGGTTTCTTTCCGGGAATGATTGTATAAAGTAAAAATGTTCAGACCGGCCTTTTAAGCCCCAAGCACTTAAACCAATTGTGGCTTCTGGTTTGGGGAGCACCTTAGGAGGAGAAAGCAGTCAGGGAGTGCCGCTCTCAGTGACCCCCTTTCCCTGCACTCCTTCCATTCCATCCCTGTTTCCATCCTCCATACACTGAACACAAAGGAAAGCCTTTTTCTACCTGAGTTTATAGATGACTATTAATTGGTCATAAGAGGGATGTACATGTTGGAGAATACAAAGGTCATCCTGAATAACTGATATATTCACCTCAGATCAAAATCGTATCTCCTTCCTGCAAAATTTGTTTAGAATGAAGTCAGCATTTTTATTGCTTAATGAAAAGTCGATAGTCCATAAGGGTTAAGAAATTAGAATGTCTCTGGTGTTCACACACATACACACATAACAACTTAATGTTATTAAGGTAAAATGGCTATATAGGCAAGTACAAGTAAGAACTGCTTTATGGGCATTATGGCCTAGGTAGCAGCTCTGCTTGACCAATGTCCTTAGTTTCCCTAACGTGTTCCAGAGCTGGTTTTTGTAAAGTGCACCATTTTAAGGTTAGGTATATATCTTAGAAATGACTCAGCACCCAAGCTTGAAGGTTGGATGCAAGAGTTCATGCTGCTGATACTGGACCTTAAATAACAGGTGGGCCTCTCCTTCAAAAATACCACACTTGATGGCTTTCCCTTCCTTCATCTTTTGCTTTGAAGAGTTCATTTGGAGACACAATGACGTTTCTACATGAGCATCAGAACTATACAGCTATGAACACCAGCCATCCCGTGGTGTGCCCTATTGATCCTTTAAAACTAGCATGAATTTTTTTCATCTCTTTCATAATGCATATAAGAATGAGTTGATCAATGAGATGGTTGACCTGGATCTGGGCAGTAAAGAGGAAAAAGGGCACTGATCTTGAAGGAAAAATGGATCTCTCAATGCATTATGATGAAAGAGGCAACTCTTAAACTACTCACTGACAGTATAAAAACTACTATCACCAAGAGAATTATATTTAGCTTAGCTTTATTTTTGAGAGAGCCAGTAAGTCCTGAACAACAAGGCTCTATCCAGATATCTGTGAAAATTTGCTTGTCACTCTAATGTGATCCTTGGATTCTCCAACTCATGTATATTTTGCATAGAAACAAACTGACTAGGTAGTCACACAAAAAGAGAGATAATTCCCTCACCATCTTCAACCACTACCACCACCACAATATACATCATACTAGTTTTGTTACAGGAGGAAGTCCCTCTCCAAACTCCTGCCAGCAGCTGGCATCATGCTGCTTTCAAGGAGTCAGCATATATCTGGACCAGCTCAGGACAATTCCTCAGGGCAGAGCTCAGCAACTAGGGGACCCTTAATTCATAGGTTCCTCCATGCCATCAGGAAGGAGCATTCCAGGGGTCCATCTTGGTGTATATGTTATTTCTGAGACTTATTGTCTTTATCCAAATTTGAGTTCCACTATTTATTGCCTTGTGGAAATATTTTGTTCAGGGAGAATGTGCCAGGTTTTAATATAGTTGTAAATAAGATCTTGCCAAAAGGCTTACTGACATGTGAATGTGCAAGTGTCTTGATGAAAGATATAGAGCCCTTTTGACTTGTTTACACAATATTGAAGGTGCTGGTTGTATTGGTTTCCAGGTTGAAAGGAATTGGTTTTTGTCTACCCCAATCATGTTTGGCAACTTCCAGTAATTTCTTCATGAGATACAATTCCCCTGGTCTTCCCTTGAAGTAGTGGGGAAGCATCTTCTATGGGCTAGGCCCTTCTCACCAAGGCTTGTTGATACTTCCACTCTGCTTTTTAAGCCCTCCGAGGGCTCATTGTAACAACATTCCTATATCTTACAAAGATCCAATTAGCAGAATACCTGGGTTTTCTCCCTAAAGTGCCCAAGTGCTGCAGTCCATCTTATATTCAGGAAGATTAACCAAATTTATTTTTGCCTTCCTGCAAAGTACCTTTTTCCCAGGCATCATTTGCACTGTCAGATGTGTATCCCCACAGCCCTCTGACAACAATGAGAACTGTGCTTGCAGAGCCAGGGTAGGCTATTTCCAGCTTCATTTATGTGACTCTTAACACCCACCTGACTCCCACCATCTGCCAGGGGTAGCACCAACAAAATGGACTGCAGGCTGAGGTCTTCTAATCTATGCCTGTTTTTGCAATACCTTGAATTCTCTGTAGAAATCTGTCATTTCTTTTTTACCACATTGTTGTGTCAACTGAGCCAATATACAATACTGTGTAAAGACTTTGGTTCCAATTCAGACAGAAGAGGGGTGGCCTAGATTCTGTTTAAAGCATCCCTCTTCAGAGAAAGATGTAGTTTTTAAATAAAGTCTTCTTTTATGTGATGTGAATTCCCAGTACTTAAAACTCTATTTGAACATCTGGATTAGCATAAGAAAAAAAAGATATGCCATTCCTGAACAGATATTTAAGCATCTGGATTATTTTAAGAAGGGGGAAAATATGTGATATTTCTAACACAAGATTATCTTTACCAAATACAGACTTTCCTTAATGCTGAAAGAAAAATATTGCTGCATATATTTCTGAATTTTTTTATTCTAATGGGGTTTTTTTAATTCTAATTATCTTCAATTACAACAAGTAGGAAATGGAAGGGATGTTTAAAATTATCTAACTCCACCTCTTAATTTGAAATTCAGAGAGGTCAAGACTTTCCATGGGTCATATAGTAAGTAGTGGCTCCAAAATTTGGACATCAGTCTACTGACTTCCAAGTCTGATACCACTACAGCACTAAATGATATTGTTTCTACATCTAAGGACATAGTGAATCCCCTGAACCTGGGGCTTTCCATTCAGTTAGAGAAGTTACACAGAGTGATGGTCAGTGAACTAGAAACTGCTGCCACGAATTCATTCTTTTCCCTTCTTGATAAAGAAGAGATTCATAAACTACTGAACCAATATGGTGGCATGCACTCAGAAGAACAGTATCTTTAACATTTCTTCATGCACAGAGAGTTAGCCAAGGGCATCTGAAACGGCTTTTTTCCCCATGTATCTGTTAAAATTCAGAACCAGCTGCATTTTCCAGTTGCTAACCCAGTGTCTGTATAGCTCGTCTTTGTATAGGAGTGAATGTGGTGGCTGTCAATCCTGTACTCTTCAAGTATTGTAATTGACTGGATCAAGAACAAGAAATTATCTGTAAATAGGAGAATAATTAAACTGGATCTCTGTGTCCTAAGTTTTGTACATACAGAAACTGCATGGTATTTAAATTATTGTTTGTCTCTGATGGTGTATGCAGTTTCTTTAACAACAAAAAAAAAAAGTTTTAAAAAAAATGTTTCAGTCTCCTGTCTATGTTTTCCATCTATGGAACTTTCTCTTAAGCAGAAGACATCGCAGGGTATTTTACATTTTAAAGAAGGAGTTCTTTACTGTTTTGTGCCATGGAACCCTTTGGCAGTCTGGGGAAGCCTATAGACTCCTCAGAATAATGGTTGTAAATGAATAAAATAAGATGAATATGATTACAAAAGAAATCAATTCTTTTGAAATAGTTACAAAAATATTAAATAAAACAAATTCATAAAACTGCCATGCCACTCCCAGTTAAGAACACTAGGGATGAGAGGAGCATCATTCAGTCTAGAAGGGACTTCAAAAGCCATCAACTCCAAGATCCTCATTTTACAGATGAGGAAACTGTAGCCCAGGAATTTTAATTGATTTGTCCACAGTCACATAAGTAAACAACAGATTTGAACCCAGGTTCTCTGACTCCATAGGGCTTCCTCTCATTAGTAGAGAAATGATGTAGGTGAAAGAAGAGATACAAGAAAACTCGTCTAACATTCCTAGGGGAAAGAGGGGCTTAGGTTCCAGATAAATGAAACTTGACTTAAAATAATTTTTTTTCATTTCATACTATATGGGATGGAAACCATTTTTAAATGTATTATAATTCTTCTCTATCATCTTTGAGAACTGTGAACATAAATTAAACTTTTTTGACATTTCATTATATCATGATGAGCACTTATTTTATACTAAAGTAATGTATTACTTTAAGTTCAAGTTTTAAGTTTGTTTTTATAATTTTTTTTTACTTTTTCCCTTGCTGTCGGGCTATCAGTATTTATTGCTTGACTACTCAACCAACCTCCTTTCATTTTTGTATTAGATGCAGATGTTAGAGAACCAGATAAAATGACTTACCTGAGTTCTTTATAAAATTAAATTTTATAAATTTATTTAAATTAAAAAATTAGAAAAATTGGAAAATTTTTGTTAAAATTGTATTAAATTTAAATGTTTAAGTTAATTTATTTCATTAAAATTTTACACTTAAAGTTAGTATTTTAATTAAATTAGTATTTTAATTCTTTGAATGGAAGACAAAAGGTTTGGCCTATACAGTAAAATGCATGGGCTTTGTGATAACTATTTCATCTACTGAGACACTTTGGGGAGGGGAAAGAGGCAGAAATATATTTCCTGCTATATTCCAAATACATAAGAATATGGATAAGTAATTTCCAAGTAAGAGAGGGTCTTCCTATACATTTTCTAGTCTACCCTATAGTTTCATACGAGATTTTTGTACCAAAAACATGCTCTGAAAGAAGGCATACTTTACTAATAAATAGTTCAAAAAGAAAAGTTTTTCATTTGCCCACTAGTCACTAGCTCTGAGGAAACAGATCTTCAGCCCAGTAGGTTTGATCCAATCAAGATCATCCCTTGATTTGTAGCTTGCACTGTTGAACAAGTGCTATTCCCTTGGTGGATCAATTTCCTTATCTGTACAACACAAGAATATGCCCTTCTTCATGTAGGGCCCTCCTATGCACTCAGAACCACAGTGCCAATCTCCAACAAATGTGCTCACTTTATTAGTCAAACAAAGCATAAAACTAAAAAAAGCATTTAATAAAACAGCATAGTAATAAAAGTAACAATATAGTATTTCCTCCAAAAACCTAGGGCTTATTCTCCTCTAAATACTCATATGATCAATGGCAAGGACGTGCACATTTTACGAAGACAAATAGTTATTGTTCAATCATTTAAGCCATTTCTTGATCTCATTTGGGGTTTCCTTGGCAAAGATACTGGAGTTATTTGCCATTTCCTTCTCTAGCTCATTTTACAGGTGAGGAAACTGAGGCAAATTTTTACATTTTACAGGTGAGGAAACAGGGGCAAGATTTCAACTCAGGAAGATGAGTTTTCCTGCCTTCAGGTCTAGTGCTCTATCCACTGTGCAAGCTGGTTGCCCAAATGGAGGATTGTATAAATAGCTTATGTGAGAGTACCAATGTAGAGACAATTCATATGTTCACTGAAGCAAGGCTACCAATACCTTTCATCACACTGCTCATGCTAGGCCTCTTCTCTTGGTTTTAGTAGATTACAAGTTCAAGATTAATTAACACCATAACATTGCAGCCAAAACAATTTACAGTTATCTCTTTCATATCTAACTTAACCTATTGCAGTTTTAATACACTGTGTGTCACCGTAAGAAATTAAGTGGGAACATTTTAGGAGTTTTGCAGAAGTCATAGATGGCACATGAAGACCAGGAGATGGCATAGAGCTTATGACCAAATATTAACCCAAATTTTACAATAAGGTAAATACCCCATAAAATAAGAAAAAGTTCATACCTCTTCTCTATGTCAAAGAGAGAGTCAAAAAATTTTACATGTATTTTCTAGATCTCAGAGGGACTCACTGCACCCATAACTCTACCTCTCTAAGTTGTGGAAGGGTTCAGTTACAAGTTAATTACAAAACTTTGGTAACCTTGCTAGCCCCACTATTCTCTACAAAGGATAGACCACTGTGAAATCTTATGTCCAATTCTCAGTGTCACATAATAGAAGAGACATAGATCAGCTGGACAGTAGCCAGGGGAAGATGACCATAACTGTAAGGAAGTCATAGAAAGCTCAAAGAAACTGGGGAAGTTTGACTTAAAGAAAAGAAGGCTTGGGAAGACAAAAATAGAATTTTTTTTAAAAAAAGGTTTAATTTGTAGTGATGCAAGGTTTGCCTTGATAGGAAGGCTTCATGTTTTCCTTCAAAAGAAAAATGAATGCCTCAGGAGACACTAAATTCCTCATTACTGGATGAGTTCAAGAAAAGATTGAATTGGTTTTTATTCAGAGTTGTAGTAAAAGAGATTCATGCTTCAGGTGAGAGATGGTGGAGATGCCCTCCCAAGACTCCTCCACATTGAAATTTTCTGATTATACTGCAGGCTCACCCAACACCTGACCTATTTCCCTAGCTGTACATATATTGATAAGTTGTGAAACTTCCATAATTGTTCCTGTCATACATCAAATATAGACTAAGCATCCACAGGAATTTTTATGTGAAGCCCACAAATGGGCTGTATGGGGAGTCAGACTCAGAAAGGCATAGTGGCTATTGTTCAACAGAGAACAACCCATCGATTCTTCAATTGTGTTTCTGTTTTCACTTCTGCTCTTAAAGCTAATTGTCTACTCTTGTAAATAGGAGGTTTTGCTCAGACTATATTCTGTTAAGGAAAAGAAAAGCTATTTGTCTTTCCTAGCAGGGAGCCAGGATCGTCAAAGATATTTATAGAGTAACACTACCAAGAAAAAGGAACTTCAAAGAAATTAATAACTAGTCCAAAAGTATAGAGTAGAGCACATTTAACTTCCCCATTGTGGACATTAATTAAGAAAGAAGATAGAGATATAATGAAACACTATCAAAACAATCAGCCAAACAAATCCAAATGGGTAGGATAATCTTATAAGGTTGTGAATCACCCTTATCAAGTGCAATGGAGAATATGTTGAATTTGAAGACACAGGCTACTGTTCAAGAATGTCAATCCTGCTTGACTTTTCGGGAATCCATTTGAGTTTTTCTTGGCAGAATTGCTGGAATGATTGGCCATTTCCTTCTCCTGCTCATTTTACAGATGAGGAAACTGAGGCAAACAGGAAGAAGTGACTTAACCAATGTCATATCACTATTAAGTCTCTGAGACCAGATTTGAACTTATGAAGATGAATCCTCCTGATTCCAAACAGTTCTGCAGTAACTGCTTTTGTAACACCTGGGGAGATCAGAAAGTTAAACATGATGGCTTCTAAAGTCCCTCCAGTCCAAAACCATTTCTGGTAGTGCTGAGGCAGAATAACACAGGAAAAACAAAGAAGCGTCCAATGTCCTGGTTAGACTCTTGGGTTAAATGGCCTGCTAAAGAATTGGGAACACCAGGGCCCTATTCTGACTCACAGTAGATTCATAAGAGTAATGACTTTGGACTAGAGACTAGTTCAGTAGTTTAGTTTTCTTGTTTTTAAAAGACCTTTAAAGAATAGATAGGTATGATGAAGCATAGTCTGAGTTTGGGATCACAGATATAAAATAGTGGAATCTGTTCATTTTACAGAGTATGAGCCCAAACTCACACAGTTTGTGAGCATCACAGGGAAAATTTGAACCCATATTTCCAATTCCAAAGCCAATTGAACCCTGGGAGATAATGTTGGGGCAAGAATTCTGGAAATAGGGTTCTTATAGTTTGGGGTCTTCTCTGAAAGGGAGCAATACCACAAAGTACCCACCTTCAGAATCCAACAATTTACAAGGGGAAAACATATACTAGTCCTATTTGTTGTGATTATAAATGACCAGCAGCAACTTTTCAGCCATGTGGATTAAGCTTGTTATAAATTTGTAAAATTTATCTCAATAAAAAAATAAAATCTATTCCTAGTCTCAAACAGAGTCAAAATTTCCTTTCTCCCTTAGTAGCTCTATAGATAATCCTGGTTCCTTTAAGCTATATATTTTCTTTTCAGTTTGTCAGGCACTGCTTATTAAAGAACCCCAAAGAGCCCAGTGGTGGGGTTCCATTGGTCTTTCTGCAATACCTGGGCTTTCTGGATGGCCCCTGGAGCAAAAGCAAAGGCCCCATGTTATTGAGACCTCCTCCTGAGGAGGAGACCCAGGGGTTATAATAGCAAGTTCAAGTCTAACCTAAGTTTCTACAGGAGAGACAAGCTTCATTCAGAGGCTCCAGAGAGCACTGCCCCAGGGATGGGACTAGCTTTCCAAGGCTTCATTAAAATGTTTACAATGGTCTCTGCCAGTCTAGCCCCATCCTCTCACGTTTCACACTGACATTGGCAACAAGGGCTCTTTGTTGCCAGTTAATCATGTTTTTGTTTCATTTTAACTCCCATGTCACTACCATGGTTAAAACCACTGCCCCAAAGCAGACTGGGGCCATTCCAGTGATGGATGCCAAACTACTGAGGCAAACAGGTCATTGTTATCCTTGGTCTCTATAGAAAAGTACCCAGATTACAGACCCTACCCTTCTTCCATTTGGTAAATGACCATGTTCTCCCAAAGAGACCCCAAGACAGAGATAACAATCAATCAGACAACAGCTGGCCAGAGAAATGAACATGGGCAGCAAGCCCTGATAAGCCAGACAATGAAAGTTCCCACTTTAACCATTTTAGCACAGTTGTTCCCCCATCGATCACAACAAAAACATCTTGTTCATAGCCAGTCTTTCCCAGTCTAAGTTGGGGAGCCAGGTTGAGGTTTTTCTGTGGGTTATCTGTCTAGTGATCAGACTCTTTCAGGGATATCTTTGGAGGAGGAGCTGAGGGATAAGGAGGACTGAATCATTGTGTGTATATTAAAAAAAAGCAGAAACTTGGAAAGAGAGTAACAAAGGGAAGAGAAATGGGAAGGAGGCCAGGGAGGAGTAACAAAGGTCAGGGCTGGGTGCTCTCTAAGTGGGACCCAGATATCAGGAACAAGTCAATTCAAAGAAATTTATTAAGCCTTTACTATTTTTGAGGGGATATTTATATTTATATGTATGCATCTATTTACATTTATATATTCTCAGATATTTATATTTATATATACAACTATATGAATAGAAATATCCCCTCAAAAATTATGTATGTATGTATGTATAAATAATTATTTTCCTATAAACATTAATAAACATTTATATATTAACATGTAATTGAGGATAAAATATAATATATATGTGATATATAATATATAATTTTGTCATATTTTTTTCCTCAAATGCATTTTGAAACAATTTTTAAGCTTTTTTTTAAGTTTTGAGTTTCAAATTCTATGCCTCTTCCCTCTCCTCTTCCCAGAGACCTTGAGAAATCGGATATAGTTTTAACATCAAGTACCTAATTTTGCCATTATACAGAATGGGGGATACAAAGAAAAATAAAACAACAACAGCAAGCAGCTCACAGTCTAATGGGGGAGAAAGCATGCAAAGGACTGTGTGTAAACAAGATATATGCAGGATAAATTGGAGATGGATATCTCAAGGGGAAGGCACTAACTTCAAAAGGGATAGGGAAAGGCCTTTTTTTGGTAAAAAGATGAGAATTTATCTGAGAACTAAAGGAAGTCAGAGAAGGAAGAAGGTGGAGTTGAGGAGGGAGAGAGTTCCTGGGAAGAATCGGGAAATGGAGCATCTTGTTCAGGGTAACAGCCAGGAGACCAGAATCACTGTATCAAAGGGAAGGGAGGTAAAAGAAGATTGAAAGGTAGGAAAGGGCTAGGTTACAAAGGACTTTAAAAGTCAAACTGAGAATTTTTGTATTTGATCTTAGAGGGAGTGGGAAGTCCTGGAGTTTACTGAAAGAAGGGAGGGGATCTTGGCTCTTGGGAATATTGTTCTGACAGCTGAGGGGAAGGATCCATTAAAGTGGGGACAGACTTGAGTCAGGAAGACCAATCAGCCAGTTATTGCAATAGTCCAGGTGTGAGGAGATGAGATATTTCACTAGGATGTATGGAAGGGTCAGAGGAGAGAAGGGGGCCTACTCAAGAGATATGGAGTTAGAAATGGACAACTAATTGGAACGAAAGTAACAAAAGTTAATAAACATTGTGCCTAATATGTGCCTGTACCAAGTTTGGGAATACAAATATGGGGGAGCAGGAGGGAACAGAAAGCAGCCCCTGCCTTTAAGAAGATAATTTTTATAAAATAAAAATTAATTAAATGAATAAGTGTTTTTAAAAGAAGCTAACAGTTTAATGGGAAAAGGCAACACACAAAAGGAAGCCGAAGCAAGGGAAGTTGTGAGGCACCAGGTATTGGAACAAGATGAAGTCCAAAGAGGTATAGCCAGGTGGCAAATGAATAAATGGCTGAGTTGAAGATCCTTCTTAGTCCTCTACCCTCCATTAGAGGGGTTCCAGAGTCAGAGGGTACTTAATATAGTCATAATATAGTATATGCTTAATAAATATTGACTGAATTGAGTTAGATCATGCAGGATTTAATGCTGTCAGCCTAATTTGCAACTCAAATATTTCAATATCTTCAAGTGATTCTTATTATGGGCATCAAACCTACCCTCCCTCCTCCACCCCTATACCTCCACTGCATACCTGTGGCTATTTACCATATGGTTGAATTTTGAAATAATAAAAATCTTCCTAGTGAGTGCATTTTCAAATAGTTTCAAACTTCAGTCTAGTAACACAATGATAACATTGCCTATCTGTTTAACACAGTTTCTGCCACCTATGATTGTTTCACCAAATAGCATCTTTTATGTAACAACCAGGATACCTAATAAAGGCATAGGGTTTAGACCTTGAAAAAGACTCTAGGGATTATCCATTCCAATTCATTTCTTTTACCAATGACAAAGTCAACCTTGTAGGTGTGACAGACACTATAAAAACTGATGCCTCTTGGGATGACACTACCACTCATTTCTTGACCATATTCAGATACCTTCTGTCAAGAAGCTGCTTCTTTTGAAAAAGTGCTATTTGGCAACTTCATCAAAAAACAACATACTCTCTTCTCTTTCCTTCTAAACCCTTTTTCTTCTTTTAAACTTGATCCCAGGCAGAGAATAAAAGAAAATGTAGAAAGAAGAATAGAAAGCAGAGCTGCTTTGAAAATGACATAGTAGTGTTTAATATATAATTTTTCCACAAAAGTAAACAATGTAAAATGCAAATTCATGGCTTTATAGTGAATCTTCTTTTTAAATTGTGCTGATTACACAAAGTTTTTTCCCCTTTTTGTCTTTACATAAGTTCACAATGAATAAAAAATAAAAATAAATTAGTACCAGAAAAAAGGAAAGATATGAGGGCCAATATTGTGTCCATTTTGAAATGAGGAAATGATCTAGGGAAGTAAAATGACCTCAACAAGAATAATGTGTACAGGACAATTTGGTCACTTCTTTTTTTCTTGAAAAATCACAACTGTTGCCCACAGGACAGAGTGTCCAAGCTGGTGAGGTCTGCTGCCCCCATCTTCCTGTTTCTGTACCCTTTCCACAATGGGCAGCTAGGTGGTACAGTGAATAGAGTACTGGTCTTGGAGTGAGGAGGATGGGAGTTTAAATCCAGCCTCAGGCACTTGATTCTTACTAACTGTGTGGCCTTGGGCAAGTCAATTAACCCTGATTGCCTGGTATCCAGTGCCATCTCCAGTTGTCCTGATTCATATCTGGTCATTGGACCCAGATGGCTCTGGAGGAAGAAGTGAGGGTGGTGACTTAGCACAGTAACCCCTCACTCAAATCCAGTTCATGTATTTGTCATGGCCTCACTTCCCTGATGTTATGGTCTTCTTTGGAAATGAAGGACAAACATTATTACCCCTTCCATACTCTAGAGCATCCTGCCCCCTTCTCAGAGCCCAGGGTTCAAATCCTCTTAAAAGCAGCTCTGGGCAAAGAATTAGATCTCAGTCATTCATATGTTCATGTGAATGAGAGCCAGAGTGTTGTGGAAAACATACCAGATTTGGGGTTAGAAGACCTGAGTTAGAATCCTGTCCCTCACTATTACACTGTTGGTGGAGCTGTGAACTCTGGAGAGCTATTTGGAACTATGCCCAAAGGGCAACAAAAATGTGCATACCCTTTGACCCAGCAATACCACTACTGGGTCTATACCCTGAAGAGATGAGGAAAAAGGGTAAAAACATTACTTGTATGAAAATATTTATAGCAGCCCTGTCTGTGGTGGCAAAGAATTGGAAATCCAGTAAATGTCCTTCAATTGGGGAATGGCTTAGCAAACTGTGGTATATGTATGTCATGGAACACTATTGTTCTATTAGAAACCAGGAGGGACGGGATTTCAGGGAAACCTGGAGGGATTTGCATGAACTGATGCTGAGTGAGATGAGCAGAACCAGAAAAACATGTACACCCTAACAGCAACATGGGAGTGATGTTCAACCTTGAAGGACTTGCTCATTCCATCAGTGCAACAATTGGGAACAATTTTTGGCTGTCTGCAAAGGAGAGTACCATCTGTATCCAGATAAGGAGTTGTGGAGTTTGAACAAAGTACAAGGACTATTCCCTTTAATTTGGAAAAAAACAGATATCTTATTGTCTGATCTGGTTACCTCTGAGAATTCTGTTCTCTTTAAGGATATGATTTCTCTCTCATCACACCCAATTTGGATCGAGGTACAACATGGAAACAAAGTAAAGACTGATGGAGTGCTATCTGTGGGGTGGGGGTGGGGGGAGGGAAGCAAGATTGGGGGAAAATTGTAAAACTCAAATAATATCTTTAATAAAAAAACAAACACTTTACATATTTGATCTCCTTGAAACTAAACAAAAAAAAAAAAAAAAAGAATTCTGTCCCTGCTAAATACTTAACTGTGTGACAAATAACCTAATCTCTGTAGGCTTTGCATCTTGACCAAGAATGGATTAGACTAGATAATCGTAAGATTCCTTCCATTTCTAAATCCCACCTGAAATCATGGGAATTTAATCCAGAGAGAGACAGAAGTAGAGACAGAAGATGAATGAAGTTGATAGGTCTGAGCTTTTTTTTCTGAAAAAGAAAGCTCCAGGAGAACTCATTAATAGAAGAAGAGGGAAACTTGGGAATATTCCAAGCTAAGAAAGCATCTGAGATGTGGTGTCAAAGTCTGGGGAATAAGAAATTCTTATTTTGCTACCTTATTTCTTCTGTGGCTTTTGGCAAATGAGACCATGATAGCTATAAAGAGGGCAAGAGTACACTGAGCTACCCTTAATGATACAATTCACCAAATCAGTCAGTCAGCCAGGCAACGTGATTATATACTCAATCTCTCTAATCTCTGAACATTATAGGGAATCAAAGATGTCTCAAAGGACTGGAAAAGGGGAAATGTTCCAATTTCCTTAAAAAGAAGAGGATAGAGCCTTCAAACTAAGAAGACCAGAGAGATTAATTCCAGTTCCTGGCAACATTCTGTAACATTATTAATAGGATGGTTCACAGAATTTGCAGAACTTCAAAGATAGAACAGTGCATAATAGCCATTGAATACAACCCATATCATTTTATGAGCACTTAAAATAGGAATGAGATAGTATGGTTTCATGTCAAACTCATCTCATTACCTTTTTTTGCTAGAATAACTAAGCTGACAGATCAAGGGAATGTTATAGCTATAGTATCTCTATTTCACTAACAAACCCTGTCTTGTCCTATTTTTGTGAACAAGATGGAGAGATTCAGGTTAATAGGTTACATAGACTGAGAATGGGTTGAATGACTGCAACCAAAGTTTAATGTTAACTTGGAAGGAGATTTGCAGTGTTACTCCAGTGGAGTAATCACTGTGATGGCTCTTTTCTATTTGATAATTTTATCAGTGACTAGGAAAAAATATATACATGGAATATATATCAAATCTATAGATGACATAAAAAGAAGGAGCATTTCTTACATTTTAAAAGACCATATTATGATTAAAAAAAACTCAACAATTTAAACCAAAAGGTCAAGTAGAATGAGTAGTTTAATGAGAAAAATGTAAGGTCTTTCACTCACATTCAACAAACCAACTCCACATGTACAAGATTGAGGAAGTCTTAATAGATATAATTAGCTCCAATGTAAAAAATCAGGGGAAGGGGGTAGTGCTTTAGTGTCTGCAAGTTCCAAATGAATCAACTATGTGAATTGGGAGTCAATAAAAGGCAACAACTAACCAAGTGATTGATGGATGATATGAAGCACAATTATGTTTATTCTAGTAAGGGGTGTACTGTGCAAGGGATCCTCACTTGCCTTTACAAGAATTGTTCTCCCTTATGACCTGATTGATGGGAAGCCAGACTTCTGAAACTTATTTGGCTGCTGCAGGAGTCTCTTGACCTTAAATTGATTTCATTTCCTCCCATATCTGTGAGGCTCCACAGTGAACCCATCAATGCCCAGCAAACACCAGCATGTGATATCTGGCAACTCAATATATCCTAACCTATCTCTCCACAGACTACTCATCAGTACGGCCTTTCCTCTCAGACCTTTCACCTTTGAGCAACTAGCCAGAGTATTACAATTGACATCAGTTTTAACACTAGGACAATGTCAGCTTGCCACTCAGGATTAAATTGCTCTACTGTTACAGCCTCACTTCATCTAACACTAGGGCAATGTTGACTTGCCAGTCTTTGGACTATACTTCTCTGCTATTAATAAAAGAAGCAAGGCAGCCAGAATAAGGGAGGTAACAATCTCTTTATACTCCATGCTAATCAGACCTAGACCACATTTGGAGTATTGTGCTCAATTTAGAGCAATCCCTTTAGATAGTACACTAAGAAAGATGAAGCATGAACACAAAGGAAAACAGGTACATTGGTAACAGGAGTGGAAGTCTCATGGAGTCCAACCCATATCATTTAAGAAGCCTTCAAATGGGGAAGCACTGACCGCAATGAGACAACATGAATTTGCCAAGAATAGGTCTTGCCAACTAATCTCATTGCCTCTTTTGAGAAAATAATTATTCTTGGTAGATCAGGCCAATTAAAATGTTAAGATGTGAAATAAGATGGGGGAAGGGGCAGGAAGGGACTTGATACTGAGATGTTCAAGCCAAAGGTAATTTTTCAAAAAATTCTTCCAATTCAGAGATTCTATGACATCACTTCACCTCTATAAACTTCGTTTTCACTATGTTAAATGAAGAATTTGGATCCAGATAACCTTCTATATTTAAGTGTATAGCATATACCTTAAAGCTGAAACAGTTTGTTTCTTTGGAGATAGACTGTTTCCTTCTGTCCACTTGCTTATCATTCTCACACAAACATGAATTAATCTAACACCAAACCAACCTAGAGCAGTGAAATTAGGTCACTATTTATGCTGTCATTTATCCATTGACATTCATTTCCATGAGTCAAACATAAAAAGTACCACTACTACTGATGATAATAATAATAATAATAAAAATAACAAAAATAAAAACAACAATAATAAAACTTAAATAGATCTATGATTTCAATTATTTGGAAATTCCCAATTGAAATTTGGATTGAAATCCATCTATTACCCATGATTCTTTATAAGTTTGCCACAGGCAGGTCACCTGATATGCTGGAATCCTTATTCACTTTCTCCTGACATCTCCAGACTACCAGTAAAGCACTCAGATGATCGACATCCTCCCTTGCCCCTCAATATGAGACCAGATGATATGCTCTTCCTATTATTCATCTTTCCAATGACATTCTTTATTCCTATTCATTTTTGAAGGGTTTCATTGGTTATATGATGCACCCTACTCCCCATATGCCATGTTCCTCTCTAGTGATTTGTATGTGATTATTTTTCAATCTTTTAATTCTTCAAAGAGTATTCCCTTCTTCACTGCCATACAGAAAGATCAGTATAATGCTATTTTTAAAAGAATCAGTTTTTCTTTTTTAAAGAAAGATTTTATTTATTTTTGAATTTTATAATATTTCCCCTAATCTTGCTTCCCTTCCCCCAACCCCCACAGAACAGCCTGTTAGTCTTTACATTGTTTCCATGGTATACATTGATCTAAGTTGAATGTGATGAGAGAGAAAACATATCCTTAAGGAAGAAACATGAAGTACAAGAGATAGC
The DNA here is from genome assembly GCF_037893015.1 of Macrotis lagotis. Classification (NCBI taxonomy): domain Eukaryota; kingdom Metazoa; phylum Chordata; class Mammalia; order Peramelemorphia; family Peramelidae; genus Macrotis; species Macrotis lagotis. The sequence continues at coordinate 519,429,229 of NC_133666.1, read as the reverse complement.
AAAATTACATAATACAATAATGGTTTTGGGGCGGCCAAGATGGCTGCATGAAGGCAGCATTTGGGAGCTCCTTCCCCCTAAACTCCAAAAAAAAAAAAAAAGATGGCTCTAGCCAAAATTTAGAGGGGCATCAGGGTGGCTAGGTGGTGCAGTAGATAAAGCACCGGCCCTGGAGTCAGGAGTACCTGGGCTCAAATCTGGACTCAGACATTTAATAATTACCTAGCTGTGTGGCCTTGGGCAAGCCACTTAACCCCATTTGCCTTGCAAAAAAAACCTAAAAAAAATTTAGAGGGGCAGAACCCACAGAAAGACTGAATGATACATTTTCCCAGTCCAAGATAACTTAGAAGTTCCACGGGAAAGGTGTGCTTCACCAGGACCAGGGGTTGGAAAAAAGCTGCTGCCTCAGACCAGCACAGCCCAGCCCAGAGATAAACAGCAACAGCTTGATGGGGCAGGGAGAGAACTCTGCTCCACCAGAATGAGTGTGTAGTGAGGAGCACCAGCCTCAGAACAAGCAGCAAGAATCTGTAGAAAGCAGCCTACCCTCCCAGAGACGGTAAGGGAAATGTGCAGAGATTTCTCTGCTCTCCCTCACAGTAGGACTCTGCTGTTTGCCTACACTCAGATCCAGGTTGCAGTTTGGACTTCCATACTAAGATAGCTAGATCCCGCCTTATAGCCCCAGGGCAGAGGGAAGTATGGGGGAGCATCTACAAATGAAAGCACAGACAAGAGAGCATAAGACCTTGGAGGAATAAAGGTCCCAGTGGGGTGTCCCCCGCAAAAACAACAAAGCCTTGGAAGTGCTGTAAATTAGTCTTGGGCTGAGGAAATGAGTAAACAACAGAAAAAGAAGAATCTGACCATAGAGAATTACTTTAGTCTCATGGAAGATCAAAACACATACTCAGATGCAGATGATGACAAAATCTAAGTTTCCATATCCAAAACCTCCAAGAGAAATAGAAAATGGGCTCAGACTATGATGAGCTGAGAAAGGAGAAAAGAAAAAGAAGAAATAAAGCTAAGAAAAAAAAAACTTATGGAGAATAAAAAAAAAAAGTGAAGAAGAAGGAAAAACGATGGAGAAATGAGAGTGATGCAGAAAAATCATGAAAACCAAATCAAAAGTTTGGTGAAAGATATACAAAAAAATACTGAAGAAAATAATATGTTAAAAACAAGTTTAGGGGTGGCTAGGTGGCGTAGTGGATAAAGCACTGGCCCTGGAGTCAGGAGTACCTGGGTTCAAATCCTGTCTCAGGATTTGAACTTAATAATTACCTAGCTGTGTGGCCTTGGGCAAGCCACTTAACCCCATTTGCCTTGCAAAAAACCTAAAAAAAAAAAAAAAACCAAGTTTAGGTCTAATGGAAAAAAAACAAAACAAAAGGCAAATGAGGAGAAGAGTGCCTTAAAAAGCAGAATTGGTCAGCTGGAAAAGAAGATAAAAAAGCTCTCTCTCTGAAGAAAATAACTCCTTCAAATGCAAAATAGAACTAAAGGAAGCTGATGACTTTGCAAGAAATCAGGAAGAAATAAAACTCTTCCAAAAAAGCCAAAAATTAGAAGAAATATCTCTTTGGAAAAACAACCGACCTCAAAAACGATCAAGAAGAAATAATTTTAAATATATTGGGCTATCTGAAAGCCATGACAAGGAGAAGGGTCTAGACTTCATTTTTCAAGAAATAATATAGCAAAATTTCTCTGAGATCCTAGAAGCAGAGGGTAAAATAGAAATTGAGAGAATTCACTGGTCACCTCCTGAAAGACATCCCAAAAGGAAAACTTCCAGGAATATTATAGCCCAATTCCAAAACTCCCAAATCAAAGAGAAAATTCTAAAAGCTGCCAGAAACAAATAATTCAACTACCGAGGCTCCATAGTCAGGATTACACAGGATCTGGCAGCATCTACATTAAGGATTCATAAGGATTGGAATATGATATTCCAGAAGGCAAAAGATCTTGGTTTACAACCAAGCATCAACTAACCAGCAAAACTGGGAAAATATGAATTTTCAATGAAACAGGGGACTTTCAAACTTTCCTATTGAAACAACCAGAGTTGAACAGAATATTTGATCTCCAAGTGCAGCACTCTGGTGAACCATAGTGGGGTGTGTGGACAAGAAGGACTAACTATGAGAAACTTAATGATATTGAACTGCTTGTATTCCTCCTACATGGGAAGAAGATATTGATAACTCATATGAACTTTCTCATTTATAAGAGCTATTAGAAAGGAGCATATATAGATAGGACATAGGAAGGAGCTGAATATAATGGTATAATATAGTAAAAAGATGGAGTCAATGGGTGATAAAAGAAAGAACTGGGAGGAAAGAAAAGGAGACGAAGAAGAAGCTAAGAAATTTGACATAAGAGTCAAGAAAAAGAATTTTTCCATGGAGTGGAAAGAGGGAAGGCAAGGGGGAATGAGTGAGCCTTCATTCTCATCAGAAATGACTCAGAGAGGAAATAACATACACACTTAATAGGGTATAGATACACACTTAATAGGGTATAGAAATCTATCTTACCCAAGAGAAAAAATGAGAAGAAAGGGACAGGATAAGGGGGAATGGGGGAGGGAAGAGAGGAATAGGTGATAGAATAAAGGGAAGATTGAGGGAAAGGGTATTCAGATTCAACATATTTTTGGACAGGGCCAGGATGAAAGGAGAGAAAGAATAGAATAACTGAGAGTGAAGAGAAATAGAGTGGAGGTACAGCCAGTAATAGAAACTGAGGGGAAAATATTGAAACAACTTCTCTGGTGGACTTATGATAAAGAAAGCAACTCACCCCAGAGACAGAGCCATTGAAATCTGAATACAGACTGAAGTACAGTTTTTTCCTCTCTCTATTCTTGAGGTTTCTCATCTTCTTGGCAGGGGGTGGTTCATGTTTACTCTTATGTTTATTCTTATAATACATTCTATTTACATCAATGTATGACATGGAAGCAAAAGAGACTATCAGACAGCCTTCTATGGGGGGAAGGGAAGGGAGGGGGGGGAGATTATAGAATTCAGAGCCGTGTAAAAAATGATGGGTACATATTCCTATTGTATATAATTGGAAAACAAATAAAATGTTAAAAATGAAAAAAAAAGATAATTTTTTTTTTAATTAAAGGTAATAGTCTTTGGTCTTTGTTCAAACTCCACAATTCTTTCTCTGGAAACAGATGATATTCTCCATCACAGATACCCCAAAATTGTGCCTGATTGTTGCACTGATGAAATGAGAAAGTCCATTAAGGTTGACCATCACCCCATATTTCTACTGGGGGTACAATGAGCTTCTGGTTCTGCTCATCTCACTCAGCATTAGTTCATGCAAGTCCTTCCAGGTTTCCCTGAATTCCCATCCCTCCTGGTTTCTAATAGAACAATAGTGCCCTATCACATACATATACCAGTTTGTTAAGCCATTCCCCAATTGAAGGACATTCACTTAATTTGCAATTCTTTGCCACCAACAAATAGGGCTGCTATGAATATTTTTGTACAAGTGATCTTTTTACCCTTTTTCATAATCTCTTCAAGGTAAAGACCCAGTGGTATTGCTGGATCAAAGGGTATGCACATTTTTGTTGCCCTTTGAGCATAATTCCAAATTGCTCTCCACGAAAGTTATGGATGAGTTCACAGCTCCACTATCAATTTATTAGTGTCCCAGATTCCCCACATCACTTCCAACATTGATCATTATCCTTTCTGGCCATATTGACCAGTCCGAGAGGTATGAGATGGTATCTCAGGGATGCTTCAATTTGCATTTCTCTAATAAATAGTGATTTAGAGCATTTTTTAATATGGCTATGGATCACTTTGATTTCCTCATCTGTAAATTGTCTTTGTATATCCTTTGACCATTTGTCAATTGTGGAATGACATTTTTTTGAAAATTTGACTCAGTTCTCTGTATATTTTAAAAATGAATCCTTTCTCAGAAATACTGGCTGTAAAAATTGTTTCCCAAATTACTACATTTCTTTTGATCTTGGTTACAGTGGTTTTGTCTGTATAAAAGCTTTTTAAATTAATGTAATCAAAATTGTCTAATTTGTTTTTAATGATATTCTCCATCTCTTTCTTAGTCATACCGCTTCCCCTTTTCATAGACCTGACAGGCAAATTATTCCTTGATCTCCTAGTTTGCTTATAACATTATTTTTTATGTCTAAATCCTGTATCCATTTTGATCTTATCTTGGTATAGGATATGAAGTGTTAGTCTAATCCAAGTTTCTGCCATACTAATTTCCAATTTTCCCAACAGTTTTTATTGAAGAGAAAATTTTTATTGCAATAGCTGGACTCTTTGGGTTTATCAAACAGCAGATCACTATAATAATTTCCTGCTATCTGTTTCGCACCTAGTCTATTCCACTGATCCACCACTCTTATTTCTTAGCAAATACCAGATAGTTTTGATGATTGGTGCTTTATAATATAATTTTATATCTGGTAGGGCTAAGCCACCTTCTTTTGCACTTTTTACATTAAATCCTTGGAAATTCTGGACTTTTTATTTCTCATATGAATTTACTTAAAAATTTTTCTAACTCATTAAAAATAATTTTTTGGAATTTTGATTGGTAGGGCACTAATCAAGTAGTTTAATTTTGGTAGAAATGTCATTTTTGTTATATTAACTCAGCCTATCCATAAGCAGTTGATATTTGCCCAGTTATTTAAATCTGATTTTATTTGTGTGAAAATTCTTTTGTAATTGTTTTCAAAAAGTGTCTGAGTCTGCCTTGGCAGGTAGACTCCCATGTATTTTATATTGTCTGAATTTACTTTGAATGGGATTTCTCTTTCTAACTCTTTTGTGCTGCATATTGATAGTCATATATAGAAAATGTGAGGATTTATGAGGGCTTATTTCATATCCTGTGACTTTGCTAAAGTTGCTAATTATTTCTAGTAGATTTTTAGATGATTTTGGGGGATTCTCTAGGTATGCCATCATGTCATCTGCAAAGAGTGAGAATTTTGGCTCTTCCTTCCCAGTTCTAAATTCCTTCTTTTTTCTTTTTCTTCTCTCATTGATGAAGCTAACATTTCTAGTACAATACTGAATAGTAGTGGTGATAATAGGCATCCTTGTTTCACCCCTGATCTTACTGGGAATGCCTCTAGCCTCTCCCCATTGCATATGGTGCTTGTTGATAGTTTCAGATAAAGACTGCTTATTATTCTAAGGAACAATCCTCTTATTCCTACACTCTCTAGTGTTTTTAGTAGGAATGAGTGTTGTATTTTTTTCAAAAGCTTTTTCAGCATCTATTAATATAATCATGTGATTTCTGATAGGTTTTTTATTGATATAATTAATTATACTAACAGTTTTCCTAATATTGAACCAACCCTGCATTCCTAGGATAGATCCTACTTGGCCATAATGTATTATCCTAGTTATACCTTGTTGTAATCATTTTGCTAAGATTTTATTTAACATCTTTGTATCTATATTCATCAGGGAGATAGGTCTATAATTTTCTTTCTGTTTTTACTCTTCCTGGTTTAGGTATTAGCACCATATTGGTGTCATAGAAAGAGTTCAGCAGAGTTCCATCTTCACCTATTTTTCCAAAGAGTTTATATAGAATTGGAACCAATTGTTCCTTAAATGTTTGATAGAATTCACTTGTGAATGCATCTGGCCTTGGAGATATTTTTTCTTAGGGAGTTCAGTAATGGTTTGCTGAATTTCTTTTTCTGGGATAGGGTTATTTAGGTATTTAATTTCCTCTTCATTTAACTTGGGCAAAATATTTTTGTAAATATTCATCAATTTTACTTAGATTATCAAATTTATTGGCATGGAGTTGGGCAAAATAATTTTGAATTATTACTTTAATTTCCCCCTCATTGGTGGTGAATTCACCTTTTTCATTTATGATACTAGCAATTTAGTTTTCTTCTTTCTTTTTTTTAATCAAATTGACCAAAGGTTTATCAATTTTAATAGTTTTTTCATAAAACCAACTCTTGGTTTTATTTATTAGTTCAATAGTTTTCTTGCTTCCAATTTTATTAATTTCTCCTTTAATTTTTAGAATTTTTAATTTGGTATTTAATTTGGTATTTATCTATTTTTAGTTACATATTTAGTTCATTGATTTTTCTTTTTCTCTAATTAATTCATGTAAGCATTTAAAGATATAATATATCCCCTGACAGCTGCCTTGAGTGTATCCCATAAGTTTTGGTATGTTGTTTCATTACTGTAATTATCTAGGATGAAATTATTAATTCTTTCTATAATTTATCATTTGATCCACTCATTCTTTAAAATGAGGTCATTTAGTTTCCAATTAGTTTTGGGTCTATATCTCCCTGTCCCAATATTGCATGTGATTTTTATTGCCTTATGATCTGAGAAAGATATATTCACCATTTCTGCTTTTATTCAATTGATTATTAGGTTTTTATGCCCTGGTACATGGTCAATTTTTGTGTAACTGCCAAGTACTGCAGGAAAAAAGTATATACCTTTCTGTTCCCATTCAATTTTCTCCATAAGTCTATCATGTCTAGGTTTTCTAACAATCTATTTACCTCCTTAACTTCCTTCTTGTTTATTTTATAGTTAGATTTACCTAAATCTGAGAGTGGGAGGTTGAGGACTCCTACTAGTAGAGTTTTGCTGTCTATGTCTTCCTGTAACTCTTTCAGCTTCTCTAAGAATTTGGATGCTATGCCATTGGGTGCATACATATTTAGTATTCAAATTATTTTATTGTCTATGGTGCCTTTTAGGAAGATATAATTTAATGCTATCTATTTTTCCAGCTGCTTTGTCTGAGATAAGGATTGCTACCCCTGCTTTTTTCACTTAAGCTGAAGCAAAATATATTTTGCTCCAACCTTTTACCTCTACTCTATATGTATCTCTCTGCTTCAAGTGAGTTTCTTGTAAGGAGCATATTGCAGGATTCTGATTTTTAATCTACTCTGCTACTTGCTTACATTTAAAGAGAGTTCATCCCATTCACATTCAAAGTTTTAATTACCAATTCTTTATTGCCCTACATGCTATCTTCCCTCTGTTTGTATTTTCCCCTTTTTTTACTTTATCCATATTCCCCAGTATTTTGTTTCTGAATACCACCACCTTCAATGTGTTTGCCCTCCTATATCCAACCTCCCTCCTCTTTGTTTCCCCTTTCCCTTTGCCTCTTCTTCCTTCCCCTGCTTCTGTTAGTTCCCCTTTACCTCTCCCCTCCTCTTTTCTACTTTTAATACTGAAAGGTAAGGTAAGTTTCTTAACTGAGTGTATGTATGCTAACTTTAAGCCAAATCTGATAAGAATAAGATTCAGATGGTTCTCACCTCCTCCCTTCTTCCCCTGTATTGCAATAGGTCCTTTGTACCTCTTAATGTAATGAGGTTTACCCCCATTCAATCTCCTCCCTCCTCCCTCTCCTTACTGTCCCCATTTTTAAGAAAGTATTGCTTTTAAATCATTCAAGATGAGTCATAGAAAAGTCATTAGTGCCTATCACTTATGGCTAACTACATTCTCTCTAACAGAGTTACAATTCTCGAGAGTTATTAGAGCCTTTCTCCCAGGTAGGGATAGAGCCAGTTTCATCTTATGGATAACAGTTTCACAGATAAGTTATGAGTGTCCATCACTTCTGGCTAAGTATATTCTCTCTAATAGAGTTACAATCCTCACGAATTATGAGAATCTTTCTCCAAGCCAATTTCATCTTATTGGATAGCAATTTTTTTCTTTACCCCTTTTTTATACCTTTTCATGTGTCTCTTGAGTCTCCTGTTTGATGTCCAATTTTTCTATTTAGCTCTGGTCTTTTCATCAGGAAATGTTGGGAGGCTCCCACTTCATTAAATGTCCATCTTTTGAGGGGTGGCTAGGTGGCATAGTGGATAAAGCACTGGCCTTGGAGTCAGGAGTACCTGGGTTCAAATCCGGTCTCAGACACTTAATAATTACCTAGCTGTGTGACCTTGGGAAAGCCAATTAACCCCGTTTGCCTTGCAAAAAAAAAAACCTAAAAAAATGTCCATCTTTTCCTCTGGAAAAGAAGGCTCAGTTTTGCTGGATAGTGGATTTTTGGCTGCATTCCAAGCTCCCTTGCTCTTCAAAATATCTCATTCCAGGTCCTTGGATCCCTTAATATTGATGCAATCAGGTCCTGCGTAATCCTCACTGTGGTTCTTTGGTATTTAAATTGTTTCTTCTGGCTGATTGCAGGATTTTTTATTTTATTTGATAGTTCTGGAATTTGGTTGCAATGTTCCTTGATGTTTTCATTTTAGGATCCCTTTCACAAGGGAATCGATGTATTCTTTCAATAACTATTTTGCCCTCTGGTTCCAAGATCTCAAGGCAGTTTTCCATCATTAAAGTCTGTAATATTAAGTCCAGGCTTTTTTTACTCTTCAATGTTTTCAGGAAGACCAATATTTCTTAGGTTATCTCTTCTCAATCTATTCTTGAGGTCAGTGGTTTTGCTGATGAGGTATTTTACATTTTCTTCCAATTTTTTAAATCTTTGGTTTTGTTTCACAGAATCTTGTTGTCTCATGAAGTCATTAGTTCCCACAGATTCCATACCTATTTTTTAGAGAATTATTTTCTTCATTTACCTTTTGCAACTCTTTTTCCAATTGGTCAATTCTATTTTTGAAGGAGATTTCCTTTTGTCCAAGTGTAATTTTGAGAGAATTATTTTCTTTTTGCATTTTTCCAATTGAGGATTTGAGAGAATTACTTTCTTTTTGCATTTAACCAATTGAAGATCTGAGAGAATAATTCTCATTTTGTATTTTCCCAATTGTATTTTCCAGGATTTGTTTTTTTGTTGCAAGATGTTAATTTTCTCTTGCAAGATGTTAATTTTCTCTTGCAAGGTGTTAATTTTCCCTTGAGTTTCTTTTCCCAGTTTTTCAATTGATTTTTAAACTCCTTCCTGATTTCTTCAAGGACGTCTTTTTGGGCTGGGGACCAATTCATATCCTCCTCAGAAATTCTAGATCTCTCTGGGTTAGGATCTGTTTCTTCTAAGTATTTCTCAATGGGTCCCCCTTCTGCTAGGCTTTCTTAGTTTTCCTAGGATCTTGTGTTGGAGGAAGGGCTGGCTCTCAGAGGTTTGCTTTTGAAAAAACTCTAGAGCCTTTGTTCATTTGGTTTAGTAACTCCAAGTGGGTCGGCCAGTAGGAGGTACTGGTTGCTTTCCCTGTAGTGTTTGATGCCCTTTCCTAGGCCTGGAGGGAGTGAGGGGCAGCAGAAGAGTCTCAAGTGTTCTTTGACAATGTGGGCTGGAGGGGCAGCTAGGTGGCACAATGGATAGAGCACCGGCCTTGAAGTCAGGAGTACCTAGGTTCAAATCCCAAGTCAGACACTTAATAATTACCTAGCCATGTGGCCTTGGGCAAGCCACTTAACCCCATTGCCTTGAAAAAAAATCTAAAAAATAAACTAAAAAAAAAAAACAATGTGGGCTGGGCCCTGGGGGAGGTAGTTAATCTCCCATTCAGCTGAGGGAGTTCTGCTGCCCACACCTGATCCTAAGAGGGTGGAGGGGCGGTCACTGTTTGTTCTGGGAAGAGGTCTCCCCTAAAAGTATGGAGCTCAAGTCCCCAGCCCAGCAAGTCAATGTCCAGTGGTGCTCTGCAACTCTGCTAGAACTCGTTCTCCAGCCCAGCTGGGACTTTCTGCTCTCCACACCCATTTCACCCATAGTCCCTTGAGACAGACCTTTTGGTAGGTGTTCTTCTCTTAGTTTCTTTTTCTGGGTTTTGTTGATCGAATTTCTGTTAAGAGGTTTCTTTCCTGTTATTTTTGAGGGGAAACTAGGAGACTAGTGCCTGTCTTCTCTCTGACTGGAAGTGAGTTTTTGTTTTCTTGAAAAACTTGGGGTCATTAAAGAAACTTTACAATTATCCCAAAGGTAACCCAGCAAACTCTTTCTTTTATATTCAGTTACAGACTCAAATCATTTTCCATCTGTACTATCTGATGACAATAGATGTACAAATGACAACCTCATAGAGGTTATTCACCCAAATGCATGTCAAAATGTGGGCAATAGATATTCTTTATCTACTTGGTCTTTCCTAAAACTCCTCTGAGTGCTTATAGATCTTTTCCAGGGAACTCTGCAAAGCTCTGGGGTTTCATGTAATAGCACAAGGTCATCCACAAACTGGTACCCCTAAAGGAACTACATGGGGAATGTCTCTTTGAAACTTCTGGTGAACCTACTTCTCCCTGTTCTATATATGTCTTCCCTGATGTATATGATCACAGGGTCATTGAAAAGTGTTATTCTGTTATTATAGTTTTTAAAGCAACTTTGAATGATTTTGGATAGACTAGAGATACTTGACTTCAAACTAATTTTAAGACAGTTTCATTTGAATAAATAAAAATATTTCCTCAAAACCAATAATCTGAGGGAAATCATTATTAATAATCAATTATAATAATCAACTGAAGGGCATTGTTGATGGATATTACCTAGATTCTTAGGTATATGGGACAAATGTCTTTCCATTCTGAGACCCCATCCAACTAAAGAACCTTACAAAAAATTATTCTGAGGTGAATTTCAGCCCATTATGTTCTACTCATCCAGGTCTGAGCAGAGGAAAATCACCTTTTATCTAGATTGCCTTAGGAAGGGAAAGGATAGATAAGAAAATTTCCTTTTCTAAGACCAAGTATTCAGTCATGTTCCCCAGTTCCTCATTAGAATAGGTATACTTCTCCTTATAATATTCATTGTTTTCATTGCTCACCAGTCAGAGTTAATTGCCACCATCAGGAACATCCATTTTTCTTTTTTTTTTTTTTTTTTTTTTTTTTTTTTTGCTAAGCAATGGGGTTAAGTGGCTTGCCCAAGGCCACACAGCTTGGTAATTATTAAGTGTCTCAGACCGGATTTGAACCCAGGTACTCCTGATTCCAGGGCTGGTACTTTATCCACTGCACCACCTAGCCACCCCAAACATCCATTTTTCCAAGGGCAAATAAACATCTAGTGAATTCTATGAGGGCTCTTTGGCATTTGAGAGTTGTCACTGACTCCTATTAATTATTGCTAGCATGATTAATAAAATGACTAATTACCTACAAACTATGTCTCTCAAACTTTCATATATCACACATCTCTACTACATATTTACTACTTCATGATTGACTAAAAAAGATGGATAAATCATAAAAATAACATCTATTTTTTTATTTTTAATCTTTACAGTTTATTAAGTATTTTCCTCACTATAATCCCATGAGGAAGGCATCACAAGTTGACTTACCACCATTTTGCAAATAAGGAAATTAAAGCTAAGAATGATGAAGTGATTTGCCCATAGTCACATAATTGCTAAGTGGTAGAATTGAGATGTGATTCTGGTGTTTCTGACTCTTGAATCTTTCAACCATACCAAGCAACCTCACAGTAAAGAAGTAGAGGGTGATTGATTCCTTCTCCTTCTCTCTTTAAATTCTGAACCAACCATAGAAGCATTCACTTTGGCAAAGTAACATTTGATCTAGAAAGATATAGCTTATTCTAACAGCCACAGGCCAGTTTCAATTGGCCATGTGTCCCAGGGAGCAAATGCTCTTTGTTTCATCCAGCAAGAGATTTTCTCCTAAATTCTACTATAAAAAAATTCCCTTCATCTTTTCCTTGCCAGGGGCACAGGGTGGCATTTGCAATAAAAGCCATTTTATAGTTTTTTTTTAAAAAACAGGACAACAAAGAAAAGCAGATCCCTCTTTGAATACCAAAAAACTCCTAAATTTTGAAAGACTTTGTATGCTCAAAGGCTAATGCAAAAGACAGAAGCAAGTTGTGTATACCTGCCCCACTATCTGCAACTCTGGCTGAACTTGATGAATTGTCAAAGGCTGAACTTGACTCTTTGGGCAACCTGTGGTTATAGATTTGAACTCTGATGATATATATGATTATATATCTATTATTATATATATATACATATATGTATATATGATTATATATCACTGGGGATCTTAAACTCCTGTCACAGCAGATGTGTTCTGCTTCTAACAAACTTCCACCAACTTGCATGATCCTCACAGAGAATAATAAATTGTGTTACATAAACAGGACAAACAGGATGGTTATATGTTGTAAGGGAACAGCACATGTATAATAAAAGACAGGGAGTGGTCTGTGAGCCCTGGGTCACAAAGGCTCAAGTAACTCTTTGTCTAATATTATGACTTGGGATTTCCTTACTTAATAGTCAAAGATCTAATACAAGGAATACAATTATCATGAGCCTTAATATTATATCTCATAATTCTACAACTTCTGTAAAAAAATTTGTTTTTGTAATTTACACAGTTAAGCTTTGTAAAAATCCAGTCTCTTTTTTTAGAAATTGTTTTTTATTGGTATCTTTTATTTTGATATCAATATTTCCTTCTGTATATCCCTTCCCCTCCTTCTCCCTGAAAGCCATCTCTTCCAATAAAAAAAAAATCTTTTAAGAAGAGTAAGAGAAAAAATTCAGTAAAATCAAAAACACTTTGAAAAACCAGAAATTATATACATTGTTCCATACCTGTGAACCCCCACCTTTGCAAAAGAGCTAGACCACCTATCTTTTCATATTTCTTCTTTGCCTGGAGTAGCTCTTAGCAGGACTGTTTGAATTTCTCCTATTCAGAATCTAATAAGCAGTTGCTGAATTAGAACTGCCAAGTAAAGTAATAGGAGAAGAAATTATTGACTTCATGAAAAATGAGCACAGTGGAAAGCACACTAGAAATGGAATATTATTATACCACAAATAACAACAAAAATGAAGAATCTAGAGAAACTTAGGAAAACTTTTGAGAACTGATGATGAATGGGATAAAAAGAACCAAGAATACAATTTATGCAATGACTATAATAAAGTAAGGGAAAATAGCATTGAAATATCAGTATTTGATGAAGTCAGTAACTTCAGATAACTAAATTTTGTGAATCAAGTCTCTCTCTCTTCCACAGAGAGGTAGTGGACCCTAGAAGCAGAATGTTAGATAGAGCTAATATATTTTGCTTAACTATATCTCTTCATTGCAAGATTGGACTCTAAGGGAGGAGGGGAAAGGAGGCATGAAAACTGAGAGTTGATTGCAATGGAATCAAGAAAGTAATTTTTTTAAAAGACAAGAAAAGAAAAAGAATGGACTTTAGTCCCAGTTTTACTCGGATGAGTCTTTCTAAATCTCATCTGTAAAATGGCAGTAACATATGTACTACCTACCTCATAGATTACACATATAAACATCCTATTAACAAAAAGATTGTCACATTGCACAAATTTAGCAACATGTGAGAAACATTAAGCAATCAAAGCATGCCTTCAAGAGAAAGGGTACAAAAGTTTAAGAAAGTCTCTGAATCACACAATTTGGTGCTTTCCTCATCTATTACCAGTTCACAACTAATCCAAAAACTGTCCCATTCTTTTCCTTATTAGGCTGTAAACTTCTTGATAATACCTTTTTCACTTTGTCTGTTTTCCGCACACAGTGTCAAGAACATTGCAGACCTGGGTTTGATGGGGTTTTTTGTTTGTTTTTTACCATTTTTTGACTCATAGACCCTTTGGCAGTTTGGCATTATGGATCCGTTCACAAAGTACTTTTTAAAATGAATAAAATAAAGTACAATAAGATTTACAAAGAAAACAAATTATATTGAAATAGTTATTAGTATATTTTTAAAAAGTCAACATACTTCAGGTTAAGAATTTATTAATTGAGCCTTTTATATAAATGCTTGTTGAATGTATTTATAATTAATCTGTCTTTCTCTGAATCCGTTATTATCAGTCACCTATCCAAATTCTAACATAAGGAGTATATTTTTAATTTAAGCTGAAATGCAATAGATAAATATATATATATATATATACATATATACATATCTTTATCTGTCTATCTATCTATCTGCCATTAGGATTCTAACTGTTTAGGAAAAAAAAGAAAACTCTCCCTTTAATCTTTGGGAGAAGCTGTAACAGAAGCTCAGCTTTCACCTCTGGCCCCTTGCTTCTATAATACATAGATAATGCTAAAGATGTTTTCAATTTTTTCTCCAAAGAATCTCCCTCTGGCCATACAATAAGCCTCCAACCAGCTCATTAGAGACTCTTTCTCCCCACCCCACCCCCACAGTTTGATAGCAAAGTAGTATAATAAAATCCTGCACCCTTCCAATCCATAATGAGATCCACATTCTTACTTCTTGTTGTAAGAAAACAGACATACATACCCACAAATTATGGAGTATAGACCCCCTAAAATGGCACAATTTGGCAAAAGTAGCAAAGAAGAGAGATTAAAACTAAGTGCATAACACTCTCTACTTTGGTAATTTCCCATTAGTTTCAAGGAAAGAAGCTTGTATATGCTCTCAGTTGAATAACACTGTACCAACACCACTGTTGCCCCCAGTCTGAGTCTTGGGGCCGTCCTCACTGACACAATGATCATCAGCATGTACCGTTCCGCTTGATTGCTTCTCATCACTTTTCATCACTTTGTTCAAATCTTGAATCTATCTCTGAATTTTTCCTATCTTATGTTCCTTGAGATCTCCAGGGCTGCAAGCAGAAGAGCCTGTGACTGAATGAAGCCTCAGTCTTGTGATTGCACATTTCTGGTTCTCCTTTGCTGGATCTCTAACAAGATCACATCCACTAACTATAGGTGTCCCCCAAGGCTCTGTCCTGAAATGTCTTCTTTTTTCCCTCCTTATCTCTCTTGACAATCACATCAGTTCCCAGGGGTGTGTGGGGGGGTGTTCCATTAACATTTTTACATATATGATTCCTATATCTAACTTATCTCCTAAGTTCCAGTCCTCTCTAAATTCTAATGCCTTTTGGACTGATTGTTCCCTAATTATCCCAAGTCTAAGGCAGAACTCAGTAGCTTTCATCCCAAATCCTCTCCTCTTCCCAATTTTTCTATTATGGCCAAGGAGGATGCCACCAACCACCTTCTTATCACCCAAGCTCACAATTTCATTGTAATCTTCATCTCCTCATTTGCACTTATCTCATACAGCCAAACCACTGGCAGACTTCCAAGTCATTCCATCTTTTTATCTCTCCTATCTGTCATTTTATCTCTGTTCACATAGGCCCCTATCACTTGTCTTCTAGATTATATCAATAGTTTTCTAATTGTTCTCCCTGCCATGCCCCAATCCATCATCCACTCAGCTGCAAAGTAAGTTTCCTAAAATATAGGTCTGATCAAATCACATACTCACTCAACAAACTCCATGGGCTCCCATGGATCTGTCCCCTTCTTACCATAACAGTCTTCTTACATCTAATTATTACTCTCCATGTACCCTAAGATCCATCTACACTGGCCTCCTTACTGTTTTTACTCATAATGATCCATGTCCCATTTCCACGATTTCATGCTGACTCTCCCCTATGACCTCCTCACACCATGCTTTCATGGCTTCCCTGGATTACTTTAATACTTAACTCAAGATAGATTTTAGAAAAAACCTGCATAGATTTATATGAACTATTACAAAGTGAAATGAGCAGAACCCAGGAGAACACTGTACACAGTGACATCAACATTATGATGATCAACTATGAATGACAGCTCTTCTGAACAATGCAATAATCCAGGATGATAAGAAAGAACTCAAGATGGGAAAAGCTATCCATACTTAGAAAAGAAAAACCTTATAGACTCTGAATGCAAATTGAAACATACTCATTTCATTTTTTTAGGTTTTTGCAAGGCAAATGGGGTTAAGTGGCTTGCCCAAGGCCACACAGCTAGGTAATTATTAAGTGTCTGAGACCGGATTTGAACCCAGGTACTCCTCACTCCATGCTTTATCCACTGCGCCACCTAGCCGCCTCTCATTTCATTTTCTTTAAGGGTTTTTGGTGCTTTCTTTTCTTTTGGTCTGTTTCTTTTTTTATAACTATAATTAATATGAAAATGTTTTATATGATTGCACATATGTAATTTTATCAAATTGCTTGTTATTTTAGGAAAAGGGGAAGGAAAAAGTTTAGAACTCAAAATTTTATAAAAATTAATGTTAAAATTATCTTTAAATTAATCAGAAAAAAATAAAATACTATTAAAAATACTTAACTCAATAAACATCTTCCACAAGAGATTCCTGTTGATGTGTTCCCTCCATTCCAACAAGGTTTTCTCTCTGAAATCACCTTCTATTTACACCGGATACATCTTGAAATGTATATAATTCTATGTATTGATTGCTTCCTCCAATAGAATCTGAGCTCTTTGAGAACAGGGTCCATGATTTTGCTTTTCATTCTATTTCCAGCACATGATAAGGGATTAATAAATGCTTATTGACTGGCTGTTATTATTAGTCAGATGGTATTGCAAAATGGTGATCTATCAAACTCAAGTTCATTTTTGCTACCAAGAAAGTCCATGCCTTCCTAATAATACCAAAAGATTGTATTGGTATTCAGGGAACAAAAGTAAATAAGATTTATTAGAATATAAAAGTGCTACCTATCTAGGAGAATCAAGTTCATTTGCCTTGTGAGATAAGACCAAACCACAGGATAACATGAGTAGGAAAGATTTTAGAATTCTGGGGATAGCAGCCTTTCTTGGAGAGGGAGAAGAATCTGTTGATTGCTTGCAAATTGTTGTGAGTCCCTTTATGTGTTTTCTGCTTGATAGGCTCCTGTGGATCCTTTATGTTGCTTTTTGAATTTTCTGTGAGACAATATAGAGGCTGTCCTGTACCTAAGAGATGCATTGTTACTTTGAGTGCTTGAAGAAGATCTGGAAACCTAGACACAAATTAAACACAAGCTGTATTTTCCCAGAGTTTATTCTGGGAAGAGAGAAAATGAGCCAAAGACAGATAATGATCTTTTAGGGTTGGGCCCTAGAGTAGTCTATGTAAGCTTGAGGTAGGGATGCCATTTTGGGTCATGAGTTACACTTAAAGAGATTTTTCTGCAATTAGCTCCTTGTTTTGTTTCACTAAATACAAAACTGACATATGATAATGTTCAGAAATAACATCTGTTTTGATACACTCTGTTCCTTTCTGTCATTTTTCTGAGCAGTCATTTGCATACCATGGCAGGGCAAAATACCTAGGAGAATTATGATAAATTCAATTTTTATTTTTAAATTTTTTTCTTCCTTCCTTTTTTTTCTGGTTGGTGTGTTGCCTTTTGTTCTGAGAGAGGACCAAAACAACATCACTACTGAGTCAAGATCCACCATGTTCAACTGTGACTGAGCAGACCAATACAAGCTCAGAAGACTCTACCACAGGTTGTGTACAAATCATTCATTTTTTTTAACAGTTCAACTATTTAGTATACCATGTTTCTGATAGCTAACTTGATATTTCTTTATATCATGATCTTTTATGCCTAGTCTTTCATACTTGGGGCAGCTAGGGGACATAGTAGAAAGAGCACTGGGTCAATAGAGTGAAGAATGGATTGAAGTGGGACAGTCAGGAAGACCTGAATTCAAATCCAACTTTGGATACTTACTATATGACCTTGGGCAGGTCATTTAATTCTTACCTGTCCCAGTTTCCTCAACTATAAAATGAGGGTTTTTAAGTCACCTACCTCCCAGGGCTGTTATGAGGATCAAATGATAAAATATTTGTAATATTTCATTCAATATAGTATGTAGTATAAAGTAAGCATTTAATATATGCTTGTCCCTTCCCTTCCTTCCCCGCCCCCACCTCAGGTCTGAAGGGGAAAAAGGCAAATTTTCATTCAAATTTTCATTCAATTCTAGCTTATGCTCTGGGTAATATATTCAACACACAGTTGCTGTCAGAGGCACAACACAATTGAGTGGTTATTGACCTGAAGCTACCTTCGTTCATTCTCATTACATCCCAGAGCATTTAATTATCTATCAATAGAAAGTCTCAAAGTATACAAACACCATCTAGTTGGCTTAGAGGATAGAGTATGAGATCTGGAGTCAGGAAGTGTTAAGTTCAAATCTAGCCCCAGACAATATCTAGCTGAGTGACCCTGGAAAAGTCACTAAACTACTTTTAGCTTCAGTTTCCTTATCTGCAAAATGGGGACAATAATTAACACCTACTTCCCAGAGTTATTGTGAAAATAAAATAAGATAGTTGTAAAGTATTTTGCAAACCTTAAAATGCTAGGTAAATGCTAGCTATTATTATTATGTGGGTTACATAGATTCTCTCCATAGAAGTAAGTTTAGACAGAATTAATTTCATACATATTTCATTTCCATTATAATTCATCAGGGAAATATTGTAAATCTCTTTTAAAAAAAAGCATCTTTAGCAAACTAAAATTTACAGAGAAAGCCAGCTCCTTCTTGGACAAGCATTATACTAACAAAGAGCCAAATTCTGAAGCATTAATAAAAAGAAGTGGCTCTCCCTTCCTGAAACAGAAAAGTAGCTAGCTTGATGCTAATTAGAGTGGCAAGCAAAGTTTCATTCCTGCCTTGTTATTAATGCATCCATTTTGACTGTATTGCATTTCCTAGAGGCTCTTTAAAAATATCCCTCCATGGGGGCAGCTAGGTGGCACAGTGTATAGAGCACCAGCCCTGGAGTCAGGAGTACCTAAGTTCAAATCCGGCCTCAGACACTTAATAATTACCTAGCTGTGTGGCCTTGGGCAAGCCACTTAACCCCATTGCCTTGCAAAAACCTAAAGAAAAAAATCCCTCCAACAATAAGCTTTTTTAATGTTGCCCCTATTGAAAGGTAAGTTCTATGAAGGCAAGGAACTATCCTTTTTTTAACTCTTTACTTTCATTACCTAGCAGAGTGAAAGTGCAAAATCTTAGGTACTTAATAAATGGATGCTAGATGGAAATAAATTTGTATCTGAGCCCCCCAAAAGTAACCCAATCCATATCACAGAAATAACAGATGTTCTAATTAAATAGTTTTATTGAAAAAATATTTACATTTTCAACATTAGATCATAAAAAAAATGAAAACAAAAACAAATTCCAAAGTATTTTTAGTCAATTTGAAAGCATGTTTACAGTGAACTGTTGTCACCCTCTGAAAAGCATGGATTAAGTCAGAATGTACCAGATTGATGTTTAAAAGGTGGGGAAGGGCTCACATGGAATGCACTGGAGTTCCACAGTGTTTATGCCACAGATCAATGGCTTTGCTCACAATTGCATCTGAACTGTCCTGAGGGATCTGTGCAAGAGTAGAAAGAAAATAAAAGGGTCCTTGTGAAATCTGTTCATTTGCAATCACAAAACAGAAGACAAAAACACTCCATTCACTATAGTATAGAAAATTCTTTCCAACTGGCTTTTAAATTACTACTAAACGAGGGAGTGGGAAGACCAAAAAAGTAGGAGCAGATTAAGATGGTACAAGAAATGTTCTTATGCAAAAAACAGGAACAACTTCCAGATCCTTGCAAACCTCTTTTTGCTATGTTACCTAACTATAGGAGATTCCGAGCCACAGAGAAAAAGAATACCATGTGTTTTGGGGACTCGGTAGTTCCTAGTCGATATTGTTCATTAATAAACTGGAAATAATAAAAGACCTGAAGAATTCTCCCAGACTCTACTTAACTTCCAATGACTCCTGTTCAATTAACAGAAATTATTCATGCCAAGGCACCTCAAAGATTATACTAGGAAGACAGTCCCATTTTGCATGCTCCCAAATCCATGACTGCATGCTGCCCAGGATATCACCTTCAAAGAATGCCAAGGATAATCTGATTCTCAGACAAAAGTTCATTTTATACCAGTTTTGCTTTGGAGAAATAGCAAAGAAGTCAAGGAAGAATCACAGAAAGTCAAAGTTGGGAAACTCCTCCAAAGTCATTTGGTCCCAACCATACCTAGGAAATTACCTCTAAACATCCTCAAACATCTTAATTGGGGATCAGTGAACTTGTTAGTTACTTTTTGCTTTTTTAAAAATTTTGATTACTAATAAAATATAATTGGTATCCTTGATAATTTTATATATTTTATCTCAAGCATTTAAAACACTATCTTTAGAGAGTTACACAGGCTTCATTTTACTGCCCAAAGGTGTTCATGACACAAAAATGGTTAAAAAATCACTAGTCTAGAGTGAAGGGTGAAACCCTGACTTCCTAAGGCAGTCCATTCCATTTGAGAAAAACTCTTGTCAAGAAATTTTTCCTTACCTCAACAACTGATCCTAATTCTGCCTTTTCAGGTAAAGCAAAATAAATATAATCTTCTTCCTTTGTAGCCCTTCAAATATTTGATGACAGCTACCATACCCTTCACAAATCACCTCCTCTCCAGAATAAATAGTTCATTCAGCTGATGCTCCAATAGCATGGTCCATATGCCCTTCACCATCCAGAATACATGCTTAAAGTTCTTCCTAAAAAGGGATACCTAGAGCTAAACATTATATTCCAGTGAAATGAAACTATGCCTCTCTTAACATATGGGAAGACCAAATTAATTTGTTATTTTGTTGTGGGGTTTTGTTTTTTGGTTGCTATATCACAAAGTTGGAACCATCTATGTATGGCACAGTAGATAGCCTGGACCTGGAGTCAGGAAGCCTGGACCTCTTCTTCCTGAGTTCATCTAGTCTCAGCACTTATTAGATGTCTGACCCTGGAGAAGTCACTTTAGCCTGTCTGCCTCAGTTTCCTTATCTTTAAAATGAGCTGGAGAAGGAAACCACTCAAGTATCTCTGTCAAAAAAAAAACCCAAATGGGTTCATGAAGAGTCAGTCACAACTGAAAAATGACCAAACAACAAAATCTCAGTCTATTAACTCATATTATCATCACAATACACTAAAGTCCTTCTGCCTTTTTCAGATGAAACTGATATCTAGCTATACATGCTGGATCCTTGAGAAGTTGCTTTGTTGGGGGGGAGAGCATTAGGAAATTTTATTTTATTGTAATTTACTTCATAATTTTTATTGAAGTTCCTTTTTTAAACCTTGGCAGAGGATTTTACATTTATACAAATTTAATAAGCATTCCATCTAAGTGGGGTGGGATTCTATCCATCAAAGCAAAGGCACCATTTACTGGAAAGTGTCCTTCTTGCAGTTTCACAACTAGTATTTACTGGAGGCAGGATTTGAGTCAGCATCTGATTGACTGCATATTTAACCCTTTGTTCATCCTTCACTCCAGTAACCAATACTTTGCATTTATCTTTTATTATATTCCCTCTTATTAGATTCAGCCCAGTTTTCTGACTTGTCAAGACCATTTTGAATCATCACTCTTTGTTAGCCATTTCTCCCATCTTTGTGACAGCTGTAAAGTTGATGAAAAATATGAATTATGTCTTCTAATCCTGGATAAAAACATCAAATGGTGCAGAGATAAGAACAAGGCTCTGGGAACAATACCTTCATGATCCTTTATGAAACCAATAGTGATCCATTAAATTAGTTCTATATTTTGGGACTGATCATTCAACCAATTTCAAAACCACATAACTGTAGTATCATCTAGCCCACTTCTTGTCAACTTGTTCACAAAGAATGAGAAATTCTATCATTTGCTTTGCTGAAATCTAGATTAACAATATCTGTAGTCTTCCCCTTAACAAATTTTATCCTCCAGTAAACACTATAATTTATTATTGGGAGCAATAATGTTTACTGGGACAATCTGATTAAGTGGAGAATCTATTTTGTTAATCAAAATAAAATAAATGCTTCTATAAAACAAAAGGATTAGACCAGAATAACTCTAAGGCCCCTTCTAGCTCTCTGTCTTTTGTCATTCAGTCCTATCCAGCTCTTCATGACTCTGTGAACCATAATACACCAACACAGTTCCTGGAGTTTTTTTTGGCAAAAATACTGGAGTGTTTGAAAATTCTTTCTCCAACGGATTAAGGTAAAAAGAGGCTAAGTGATTTTCCCAGGGTCACACAACCAATGAGTGCCTGAGACCACATTTAAACTCAGGTCTTCATGAGTCCAAACCAAATGCTCTATTCTCCAAGCCATCTAGATATTTCAAATTCTCTATCTGTGCTCCTATAATTCTATGAAACAATTGCTAGATGAGCAGATGAAGATAAAATTCACTTACATTTTCCAAAAACTTTGTGATTTTTTCAGCATTGTTCAATGCCATTACTTTTATTTTAAAAGTTAATAAAATTTCCACTGCAACGAAAACTAGGATCTTGCAAGAACCACTTATTACTTTGTCCCAAACTCTATAAAAAATAAAAAATATTTAGTGTTATTGCTGAATTTTAAATTATTGGTTTCCTCAAAATACAAAATTATTCATTGCTTTAACTATTAAGTTTTTCAGAGAATCATCACTAAATTTTTAAATTAACATTCATGAAACATTCAAATTCATTTGAATTTATCATAGATATTATTAGAAATTGGAAGGAAATAAAGAAAAACAACATCTAGATATGCCATTCTACAATAAATCTAGTAAAAAATCTCATCTCTAATTTCCTTTGAAATTGGAGATTTACCTTCCCCCACTCCTTTGCAAAAGTGGAGAACTTTAGGGGTGATGCATTATATATGATAGAATTTTTTTCTAACATTTGTTAGTTTTACAAAACAGATTTTCCCTCTTTTATATTCTTTATTATTAGGGATCGTTCTCTGTAAGGAGGAGGGATATATGGAGAAAAATAAATGATATAAAAACAAAAGAATAATAAAATTTATTTTTATTATGTAATTAATGCAAAACAAAAGAAATGGTTGCCTAAATTTATGCTCTGAAACATAATAAAGAATTCATTTTCTTTGACCCAGAGATTTCATTGCTAAATATAAAACTCAAAGAAATCAACAATAGAAAGTTTATATATAAACAAAAATATTTATAGTAACTCTTTCTTTCGGACAAAGAACTAGAAATAAAGAACATTATCAAATGGTGAATGGCTAAACAAATGGCACATGAATATAATGGAATGTTACTAAACTATAAGAAATGAAAAATACGAATAATGAAGAGAAACATGGGAAGGCTTATAGAGACTGATTAAAAAACAGCATGCACAATGTCTACAATAAAGCAAATGGGAAGAAAAACAAAACTATCCGTAGAATTATAATGATTCAATCTGACCTTGAAGAAGTGTTTAGAAAACACATTTCCAATCTTTCTTTGAAGAAATGGGTAACAATAGGGTGAAACAGCATACAATGGATACACTATCCAAGTTGTTGATGTATAGGTAAATTTTGTTGAATTGATTTTTACAAAATCTTTCTTTTTGATTCTTTCCTACAAAGGATGAATCATTAGGTAAGGGAAAGGATGTATTCAGAAATAAAGGTATTGTAAAGACAAAATATCTCAGTAAAAATTAGATTTAGTTTTCAATACATGATGATTGACTGGCATGGTATTCAGTTCATTTTCTTTATTAATCAACTCACAGTGATACTGCTGTGAAGTTGCATGTCTCTAAATCCATTCCCAAAACTGAAGTCTACTATATTCATAAGTAAGAAAATCATCCTATGCAAATCCTCAGAAATTGTATCTCTTTTGAGTTTTATGATTTGCTGTTCAGTTATTTCAGTCATATCCCCATTTGGGGTTTTCTTGGCAAAGATATTGGAATTGTTTACCATTTCCTTCTCTAGTTCTTTTTATAAATGAGAAAACTAAGGTATATATAGGGTTAAATGACTTGTCCAGGGTCACCTAGTTAGTACATATCTGAGGTCAGATTTGAGCTCATAAAGATGAGTCTTCCTGACCACTTCTGGAACTCTATCCGACTGTGCCACCTGGCTGCTTCTTTATGATTTGACGGACCTCAAATAAGAAATCATAATAAATCATGTAATGTTATACTTTCTTAAAACTAAACATAAGTAGCATCATTCTGCTGTTTGCAAAAGATGACATTTTAAAATCAATATTTTTCCTGAGCAGTACATTCATTCATTCTTTTTTTCTTTTAATTATTTAACAAATATATATTAAGTGTTAAGTGTTTTTTGCTCCCAGCCCTGTACCAGGTGATGAGGAAAATGCAATGAGAAATAAGAAAGCTCCTTTGAGGAATTTGTTCAATCAACCAATGAATTATTTATTAAACCCTTCTTATATGACTGGCATTTGTGGGCACTGGGGCTAAATAGTGAATGACAATCATTATTATTAAAAAATAATTAATAGTAGGAATGACTATATTACTATTTTATTATTTTATTTATTATTTTATTAGGTGTCATAATGATATTAATGATAGTAATAGCTATCATTTATATAATTCCTTAAAGCTTACACAGTGCTTCACATATATTAATCTCCTTTGATGATCACATCCCTGTGGGGCAACTGTGGTTATTATCTTACAGATGAGGAGACTAAAAATGAGAGAGATGACTTGTCCAGGGTCACAAAACTAGTTAGGATCTGAAGCAAGATTTGAATGGAACTCGATCTCAATATCCAGTACCCTGTCCACAGCACCACCTAGTGGCCAACAAACGATACCATCTTTATTTTCACTGAGTTTACATTGTAACAAGGGAAATAACAGGCACTTATTAAATTTATACAGAACAAATACAAATAAATAAGAAGTAGTTAAATTGAAGTATAAGAGGAGGGGCAGTTAAGGGGAGATCAGAGAAAGTATCCTGTAGAAACTAGGTGGTACAGTAGATAGAGCTCAATGAATCTAGAATCAGGAAGACCTGAGTTCAAATCTAATCTCAGGCATTCTGGTTGTGTGATCCTAGGCAAGTCATTAAACCCTCAATTTGCAGATGAGTTTCTTCATCTGTAAAAATGGGGATCATTGCCAAGGGTAGTTGTGAGGATAAATGACATATTTGTAAACCATTTTGCAAATCTTAGAATACTAATGTAAATTTGAGATATTATCATTAACAACATCGGTCAAGGCACCTTATGAGGTAGACGTCAGGAGACTATATATTTCAGACAAAGAGGATAACCTGTGCAAAGGCAATGTGATGAAGGATGGTGAATTGTATGAGGAACAGAGAGAAGGCTATTTGAGCTGCTTCCCAGAGCGCAGGACAGGAGTAATATCCAGTGAGACTGGAGGTTGTGGCAAGATTATGAAGGCCTTAAAAGTTAAATGGAAGAGTTTATATTTGATCCTAAAGACAATAGAAAAGCACCGGAATTGACTGAATAAGGAAATGATATGCTCAGTTCTGCACTTAAGAAAAATCACCTTGAATTCCTCACAATCACCTCCTCATATCCAAGTTGTTGCCATGGTCCATCGATTTCAACTTTACAATATCTCTCCAATATGTCCTCTTTTCCCTCCACTAACATAGCCTCCACGATGGCACAGAATCTCATCACCTCATGGCTTGATTATTGCAATAACTTCTTGAGAGGTCTCCAGATTCAATTCTTTTCCCACTCCAAATCATTATCCATTCAGTCACCATTACTGATCATGACAAACCCCAGTTCAATGAAAACCTGTGGTTTCCTCTGGCCTCCAAGATCAGATATGAAATACTGTTTGACATTCAAATCCCTTCATAACCTAACACCCACAGCCATCTCCCACCCCCGCACCCCTTTATAATCTTCTTATACTTTCTTTTCTAAGAGTTACTCTTTGATCCAATGACACTGGCATCCTGGTTCTTCCACAAACAAGACAGTCCACCTCTCAGCATGAACATTCTCTCTGGCTGTCCTCCTTGCCCAGAATGTTTTCCTTCCTCTGCTCCAACTCTGACCTCTACAGCTTCCTTTAAGTTCCAACTAAAATCCTATCTTCTACCAGAGGTCTTCCCCAATCTCTCTTAATTCTCTTAGCTATTCTAGCCTAATTATTTCCTATTTACCCTGTATAGAACTCATTTTGCATATATTTAGCTGCATGTTGTCTCCTCCATTAGACTGCTAGCTCCTTGAGGGCAGGAACTATTATTTTTCTCTTTTCGTATCTGTCAGTGCTTAGCACAAGGTCTGATCCATACATAGTAAGCACTTATTAAATGTTTATTGAAAGAAAAATGCTTATTGATTGACTGACTGGAGTAGAAAGAGTCTTAAGGTAGAGAGACCAATTAGCAGGGTACACTGCACTTGTCCAGCTGAGAGGTGATGGACACCCAAGTTACAATAGTCATTGTGTGAGTAGAGAGAAAGAGTCAGATGCAAGAGTAATGTTGTTGAGACAGAACTGGAGGGATTTGGTAACTAAATGAGTATGTAGATGAGGAAGAGTGAGGAGTCGAGGATAATATTGAACTGAAGAGACTTTCTTTGTCAAAAAGAGAAACCCAAAAATGGGAAGGGCTTGAGAGGAAAGATAACAAATTCTGTTTTGAACTTGTTGAGTTTGAGATGCCCAGAATAAGATAGCAATGCTGATAACAGTAGAAACCAAACCTTCAGGACCTCCAAAAGAATTACTTGCCTCTGTAAACTGGATTCAGGTAAACAACCTGCAAAGCACTTCTGAAACCAGAGATCATAAGGCAGTTTGGTTATAGCTGAACACATCTTCATATGATTCAGGAGACGACTGTCTTCAAGATTCAAGTACTGTTCAAAAGCCTTTGGCTAAAGGAGACAGAAATGGTAGAATTTTCTAATTATATTGAAATATATTAGCTGATATATAGGACATGTTGAAAATCTTCTAGGTGTTAAAAACAAGTACTACAAAAAATCTAATATTATAGCAAGTGTTACAAAAAATCTAATACTATATAGACCTAAACCTTGGGCAGACATAGTCCCCTCAAGCAAAAATCTATCAATTGAACTAACCTGATTTAACAATCCTTCTTTAAGCTCTAAGAATCGGAACTAGGGAAAGGATATGAAAAGTACAAAAGAAGAAACAAGAGAAAAAAATAAGAAGTGGGACATGAGGTCCAGGAAAACTAGAAAAGAGGAAAGAAATACATATAGTAGCCTTTTTAGCCTCAGCAGCATTATCTACAAGATGAAATGGCTAGATCAGATGACCTCTAAGGTACTTGTCAGTTCTAAATCTATAACCTTAAAATCCTACTCTATCAAGACCTGGGGTCACTGGTGACCTAGGTCCTTGTCCCAGTTCAGATGCCAATTAGCTATGTGATTTAACTAAATCACTTAACTTCTGAGATCCTCAGATTCCTAGTCTACAAAATAATAAAACACCAAACTATACAATCATGGACAATCCCTCCAAGATTCAATTTCCTCATTGATAAAATGGAGCTAGATTGTTGTCCTCATAAAATTTTGTCCCAGTATATCATGTCAAAATGAGGTTAAAATAGGTAGAGTGCTTTTTAGACTTTAAAAATGCTCTATAATTCTATGGCCCTAATTTTTGTTTCTTAGTTAAAATTAGTGCAAAGAGAACTACCCAGTAGAAATCAGCAACACTTGGAGAAGTGAATTTTTTTAAGTGTTATGGTTTTGAGAACAACAAATTAAAATGAATTTTTAGAGAAATTAAATCAGAACTTTGAAAACATTAAAATTTATATATTTTAATATTCTAGGTTAATCAATCAATGGAGAGTTGCTCCAAGACCATATTTATTATGGTCTTAATGACATTTCCCATATTTTCAAAGATTTTCTGAATTTAGCCACAGGTCATGATGACTTCCACCCAGGCTGAACTTGGTTGAGAGTTTCCTGAACTGCTGCAAGCAAAAATTTATCTCCAGTTCTGGTGATGAGCATGGCCTTTGAGAACCAAAAGTCAAATCTTCATCACTTTGAAGTAGAAGAATCCAACTTTAGCATAGGTTTTCAATTTCATATGTTTGCAGGTTCAGGAAGAAAGAATGAGTGGGATTTAAGAAAATAATATTAGCTGATACCAAGTAATTTGAAGTTTTCCAGTATGCTTTGCAAACATTATTCTATTTAAGCTTTATGATATAATCACTATATATATATATATATATATAAATGATATAATTAATAGCTATACTAATTAATAATAGCAGCCAGAATTTACATAGCATTTTAGTATCTACAAAGTACTTTACATACTTTAATCTCATTTTCTCATGAAATATGAGAACAAAATTTATGAGGACAAAAATCTAGTCCTATTTAATCAATGAGAAAACTGACTCAGAGGGCTAAAATGACTTATCTGTGATCACTTAGCTACTAAATATCAAAGTAAAAGTTGAATCTAGAATTTCCTGCCTTAAGATTTTGATCCACTATGCCATTTCATTGACTGCATTGGGAGCAAAGAAGGGAAAGGGAAGAAGAAGAAAGGAAATAGCTTGAATTGCATGGGGGACTAATTTAGCCTAACCTTTGACTTCTCTCTTGCCTACATTACCATTTATCTTGTACTATATTTATTTGTACACATGTTACATTCTCTAGTAGAATATAAACAGAAAATGTTTGAATTCCGCCTGCATACTTTAGCATAGGACCATGAACAGTGATGCTGACCTAATGTTTATTATATATAACTAAAAAGAAATCAATAAGCTTGTTTACAAAAACCTTTTTTTTTAACAAGAGAATCTTTAAGGACATAATATAGCTATTCTAAAAAGGAGGAAACCCCCTTATCATTATAAAGCCTGAGATGGAATAGCTCAGGGTCTTTAAATCTTATTGTCTGCCCCTTTGTCAATTAGTACAGATTATGGATCCCTTCTTAGAATGATAAATGCATTATGTACAAATACAAAAATACAGAAAAAATGGGATTTCAAAGGAAAGTAATTATGCTGAAGTTAAATTATCAAAATATGGTAGAGAAAGAAGAGGGAACATCCTCTAGACTAGATAACGTATGAAATCCTTTTCTGCTTTATAATTTTATGCAGTTTTGAAAAAGTTCTTTTGTATATGACAGTGAGCTCTTCTATGAGAGAACAAGATTTCAGTAGACCTTCCAAAAAGGAGAAAAGATATTAGTGAGATCCAGGGAATCACAACACTGAAATATACTTAGGGTATTCATTACCCAGGTGTATCCTGTCCTTTTCTGATGCCAAAATGTCCTTTTTCTAAACATCATGTGCCCACTTCCTTAAGACTTTAGAAAGATCTTTGCTTTGTGATTGCAATTTTGTTTGGCAAATCTTCAAAAATCTGAGAAGATGGCAGGATAATGATAACTGCATTTGTAAGAGTGGATAGGAAAAATAATATGTTTAAAAAAGCTCACACTATTTAACAAAACAGAAAAGTTTAAATAAATGAGTTTAGGCAAAGACAAACATCAGCACAATCACTAGTTAGCTTTTCTTCATGCTTAGCAAAGATTTTTCCTAAAACCTCATAACTATTTAGTTCTACTGATATTAAATTCCACAGGAAATTTGAAATCTATAAAATGCCTTGGACAAAAATGAAAGTATCATTGATTACAAGTGCACTATCTTTCTGATGACACACTTTTCTGTTTTTCCTTTAAAAGAGCTGACTCTAGCATTAGTTCAACTTCAAAAATCTAAGAGAATAAGCATCTCAAATTGTGGTCGCCCCAGCAGTTCTTCACTTTGAGTTAACAGTAAACTGTCCAAAGTCCCTGGAATAAAAATGGAAAGTACCTAAAGAAGTTTTGGCAAATTCTGAAGATTATAATTGAGTTATGAAATAAGAATTATTTCATAGTAATGCTTAATAAAGTTTTATTTTAATCAGATCAATATCTTTATCATTATTTGTTATCTGTTTACATAGTCATCCTTATACATATATATATATACATATATATATATATATATCCTTATACAGTGATCATGTCTCTCCTCAAAAGGTGTCAGAATACAGAGAAATGAAAGAAAAGAGAAAGAAATGAAAGAAATAGAGATAAGAGATGGGCAGGTACCATAATGCAGTAGAAAGAACAATAGCTCTTAAGTCAAAGGACCTATTTTATCCTGGTTCTACTTCTCATTACTTCTACCACCCTGAGCAAGTCACCCATATCTCTGGGTCTAAGTTTCCTCTACTGTAAAATAAGAGGGCTAGTTTAGCAGTAGAATGACTTGTTATTGTTTAGTCATTTTCAGTTGTGTTTGACTCTATTTGGGGTTTTGTTAGCAGAGATAGAGGAGTGGTTTACCATTTCCTTCTCCAGCTCATTTGAAGGCAAACAGGGTAAAGTGACTTGCTCAGGGTCACACAGTAAGTGTCTAAGGCAAGATCTGAACTCATGAAGCTGGGTTTTCCTGATTTCAAGCCCAGTGCTCTCTCCACTGTGCCACCTAGTTGTCCTAATGGGATGACTTAGAAAACCACAAATGAACATTATCTCTACTGTATTTTTATTTATTTTCTTAATCATTTACCAGTTACATTTTAATCTGGTTCAATGTGTACTTTGGAGTTTTGGGGGCTGAAATGACCTCAAACTCCCTTCCTACTCGAAATCTAAGATTCTATGAAATTATGAAAAGGAAAAATCTCATCCTGACCAATATAAAGGTGGCAGCCACTCATTTATTTGGGTCTAAGACTAGCCCCTCTTCTACAGGCTCTTGGATGTAACCAAAAGTAATAATTATTAGGGAAAAATCAACTCTTATCGGAAGGAACTCTAAAGGGTCACTGTAGCTCTAGGACACCTATTAGCCCCAGTGTACCCCCAAGACCAAAAAACACTTCTCACCAGCTGGGGCAAGGAATCCCGGAACTTATTATTTAGTTGGTTCACAAAGCATCTGATAAGCCAATAACAGTCAACATTATCTTCAACCATCTCTTCC
The DNA here is from genome assembly GCF_037893015.1 of Macrotis lagotis. Taxonomy (NCBI): domain Eukaryota; kingdom Metazoa; phylum Chordata; class Mammalia; order Peramelemorphia; family Peramelidae; genus Macrotis; species Macrotis lagotis. Next base: position 519,398,493 of record NC_133666.1, on the reverse strand, counting down.
ATAGCTTTGGCAATGGCAAGAAATACTTCATCTTCTGGTTCCTGAAATAAAAAGAACAAATTAATTTGGGGAAGGGAGAGAACATATTTTTCTTTAATAAAATTATATTTTCTTTAAGTTAACTAAGTCTCTCAAATTGGATGTTGACAGCATGCTTTCCCTTGGCATTTTCATCCTTACTCTCTTTCCTGCCAAGACCTCTACTTATTACCTCCAAATCCTTGCCACCTATTCACTTCTTCTGCTCCTAACAAAATGGAGGCCATTGTATGGGAACAGCTCTTTCAAATGTGATGGATGGACTTTATATTGCAAAATCTAAAAACCTGATGTCAGTCCTTGTGTTCTCTGACCTCACTGTAGCTAACGATGCTGATGATGCTTCTGCTGCTGCTGCTGATGATGATGATGAGAGCTAATATTTTTATAGGAATTACTCTGTGGCAAGTATTCTGCTAAGCACACCATAAATAGCATCTCATCTGATCCTTATAACAAATGTGAGTATACATGCATACACATGTATGAACATGTATGTATAAATACGTGTATTTTAAGTGTCTACACATATATATGTTTACACATATTATATATGTGGAGGTGGGGTGAATGGGGGATGTGCATATACATATATGGGTATTACTTAGGACAGCATTTCTGTATATGCACACATTATATGCTCTATTATTTGTGTGTGAGTGTGTATCTCTACATGCATAAAGGACAAACAACAATCTACTGTGTTTATCAGATATATATATATATATATAAGTTTCTTTTATTGAGAGGTAAGACAAGAGTATAAACATTATTCAATTGCTTAGATCACAGAATAGGTGAGAATTTTAAAAGCAATTATTTTATAAGAATTATTATTTCTAAGAGGAAAGAAAAACATTTCAAATATGTTTCTAATACAGAAAATAAACTTGAGCAAAGACCAAAATACTTAAAGCTAGGGAAAAAATAACATCTTAGGAATCAAGTTAAATTTTAATGGCAAAAATAGAAAACTAACTTAAGAAAATAATATTATCAGGGGAGCTAGGTGGTACAATGGATCAAGCACCAGTCCTAGAGTCAGGAGGACCTGAATTCAAATCTCACCTCAGATACTTGACACTTAATAGCTGTGTGACCTTGGGCAAGTCACTTAACCTCATTGTAAAATTTAAAAGAAAGTGACATTATTATTCCTATTCTACTGATGAAGAAGCTGGAGCAAACAGTGGCTTGCTCAGGATCATACAGCTTATAAGAGTCTGAGGCTGCATTTGAACTTGGGCCCAGTGAGAGCATCCACTGCACCACCTACCTGATCCAGGAGTAAATCACATTTAATACTGTTGATAATGCCCTCTGTTCCCTGAACATCTGTGATACCATAGTTTATCATGAGTCTCCTAATTCTCTACTTTTTTTCAAACTCTTCATCTTTTACCTGACCCATAAATATGGATGTCTCCTAAGGATATGATTTTGACATTAAAAAAAAGAGAGATAGAGAATCTATGGCCACTTTCTTATATAGCTGAAAAACCAACATATGCAACAACTAAAGAATGGTAGGAATAAATCATGGTATAATAATAATGTAATGCAATAAGATACTGCCACAAAATTTTAATGTATAAAGAATAAAAAGAAATGTGGAAAGACTTGAAGAACAGCAACCCTCCTCCTCCCAAAAAAAGATAACAAAACACAAAGAAGTGGCACCCAAGATGGATTTAAAGGAAAGCAAACCTACTTTCTGTCTATTTGTTTGATCATTGGATCACAGAATTAGGACTGGATGAGGTTTGAAATGACAGTTTTCTGGAAGGTGGACTCTGACAGATGAGCATGAGAATGAAAACTCAACACAAGGCAAGGTATAGCTCAAGAGGACCAAGGCACTAACTGTATTAGTTTAGTAGGAATAAGAGGCTAATAAAGTTTAGGTGACTAGCCCAATATCACATCAGTAGTAAATGAAAGAGAGATGGGATTTGAATCCAGGACCTCTGGCTCTTTATTAAGGTTAAGTGAAATTTAATGGAGATTGCTGAGCATTCCTATTACTTCCAAAAAGATCCTATTTCCCTTGATGAAAATAATAAAGATGGGGAACTGTCATTAGTGGAAAGGTCTATCAGCATTATCATTAACTGTATAAATAAAGAACAAATTAAGTATCAATCATTCAATAAGTTAATAAACATGGTAGATCTGTCATAAAAAATTAATAAATCCTGGAGAACTCTACAGCTAACTACCAAATCACTAATTTTAGTGACCCTTGAACTACTATATGCTTCTGAAAGAATTATATTTTAATTATATTTATTCCTTTAACTAGTTTCTTTTTTTCTTTCCTTTCTTGTTGTCTCCCTTTCCACAAAGGGGAAAAAGAAAGAAAACCCTAACTTTTTTGGGGGGGGGTTGTTTGTTTTTTTCAGTTTTTACAAGACAGTGGGATTAAGTGACTTGCCCAAGGTCACATGGCTAGGCAATTATTATGAATCTGAGACCAGATTTGAAGTCAAGTCCTCCTGACTCCAGGGCCAGTGCTCTATTCACTGTGCCACCTAGCTGCCCAAACCCTAACTTTTAAAAACCTGTCCCTGGAGGCGGCTAGGTGGCACAGTGGATAGAGCACTGGCCTTGGAGTCAGGAGGACCTGAGTTGAAATTTGACCTCACACACTTAATAATTACCTAGCTGTGTGACCTTGGCCAAGCCACTTAACCCCACTGCCTTGCAACAACTTTAAAAAAAACACCTTTTCCTGCAAATATGGACACAAACATTTGAGGGAAAGATTAATCTGTGATCCTTTTACAACCTAATTATTGTACACTTTCACAATTGTGCTTTCATTCCATTAGGAAATTGGCATGGCAATACTTCTGCTATTTAGTGACTTTAGCTTTGTGATGGCCTTTAAACTGGTCCTGCTTGTTTGTAAATGGCAGGGGGATGGAAGAGAGCAAACTTAAAAGCAAACTCAAAGCAAAGCCACCAACCAGAGGAAAGGAAGGACTTCGAGGTAACTTTCCAGATTCTAGCTGATACATGCGCAGGTAGATGTCCACCTGTGGAGTGGAGTCACTGACAAAACGAATGACTTTCAGGGCGTGCAATATATCTGTATATTGATCCTTCCGGCACATCATGACCTGAGTATGAGATTCATGGTGAGGAGGCAGGATTCCTAGGAAAGAGGAGAGAGTCAAAGCCTGAGATGGAATCAGGAATCCAAAACCTTTTCTAATAAAGGAGAAGAAAATCCACAAAATTAAAAACAAAAAAATTTGCTTGGTTCATACAAAAGAATTCATAACCATATTTATTAACTGTAGAGAATCACTCTTAGGAAGTTCTTTATCAGAACCCATTTTTCATATTCTTACTACTGAAACATTGGTAAATCATAGCATTGGTCACATGAACTTAAAATTCCATGATACCAAAAGGATCACATCCAAGCTCCTTGAGGCAGGGACTATCTTTTTGGCTCCTTTTGTACTCTCAGTGCCTAGTACTGAGTAATATTAGTAGGAATTTAATAATTGCTCATTGATTGATTGACATGATCATAGATTTAGAGATAGAAGTCCAATCCATAATTTAACAGGTGAGGAGTCTAAGGCATTGATAGATTCAAGTGGTTTGCTGAAGGCCCCAAAGATCAAAAGTAGAGCCAGATTCAAACATAAGTCTTTTGATTCCACAACTAACCAACAAAAATTAAACACCCACAATAGGTTATGTGTGCTGGGTAATAGGGGCACAAAACCAAAAATAGAATAGTCTATCTTCTCCAAGGATTCTACAGGATATGACAAATGAGTGAATACAGGATAATTTAAAGAGGTCAATGAAGGCTTTACAGCTAGAGGGTTTAGGGAAGGCTTTCCATATGAACTGAGCCTTGCTGGAAGCTAGAGATTCCAAGAGGTGAGGGAAAAGTACATCCAAAGCATGGGGGCAGGCTGTGAAAAGGCATGGAGAAAGACAAAAGATTGTTGAGTATGGATACACAAAGAAGCCTGCTGTGGCTTCAATGTGTTTCAAGGGAAATGAAATACAATAAGACTGTAAATATAAACTGACAATAGACTATGAAGGGCTTTAAATACAAAATATGGAATTGATTCTTAGCCAAGAAAGTATAATCGTCAAATCTGTGCCTTAGTAAAGTTATTTTGGCAGTTAGTTGTGTAGAAAATGAAATGAAAAGAAGAGATTAAAACTGATTCAATTAAAAATAATCTAGACAAAATGGAATGAGCTTTGGTGGTGGCAGATGGAGTGGAGAAAAGTAAATGATTAAGACTTAGTTTCTGATTAGTGATGGAGAAATGACTCTAAGCCTATGAACCTAAGTGACTAAAAAGATGATAGTACTCTCAGCAAAACTGAAAAGTTAAGAGGAAGGATGAGCTTAAGGTTCTAAATTCTTAAGTAAAGTATTTTATATTGTTTTTGCCTATTTTTCTTTTGATATATATATATATATATATATATAATGTGTATATATATATATATATATATATATATATATATATATATATATATATATCTTTGAAAGGGGGTGTATATTCATTAAAGCATCATCTCTTCAGAACATCTCTCCAAATACTGAGGATGGAAAACCCATGGCAGTGTTGTAAGGAATAATGAATATGAAAATTTCAAAGAAAGTTAGGAAGAATTGTATAAAATGATGCAGAAGGAAGAAAGTAGAATAAAGGGAACATGTAAATGGTACAAATTTAATCAACTCCAATGATCAATTTTGATCCTCTAAAACATATTAGGAAAACACATTTTCCACAAGCACAATAGTGCACCATTGGTGGAGCTGTAACTTGGTCCAAACATTCTAGAAAACAATTTGCAATGATACTGAGAAAATGAATAAAATGACCTTGCCCTTTTATAAGAAGATCCCACTGCTAGTAATATACCCCAAGGAAATTAATGCTTTTTAAATGGTCTCAAATATAGTAAAATAGTTATAGTCCATCAATTGAGGATGGTTAGTCAAGCTATGCAACCTTTCCAGGGTCACAAAGCAAGTGTCTGAGGCTAGATTTGAATTCAGGAAAATGAGTTTTCCTACTTCAAGGCCCCGTATTCTATCCACTGAACCATCTAGCAACACTATAATGGAACATTACTGAGATATAAGAAATATATGATGAATACTTGAGAATATTTAAAGACAGACATATAAATTAATGCAAAGTAAAGTAAAATAGAAACAGAATAAAGTAACTATAACAATGTGTAAATGGAGAGAATAATAATAATACAATTAACACTGAATCTAAAAATTTTTTTTTAATTTAAAAAATGCTAAATACTATCAATTTATGGTGATCAGGTTTGCCTGCAAAGAAGAGATGAGAGACTACACCTCTATTTTTTTTTTCTGCAGAGGTGGGGGACTTTAGGTATGGAACCCTACACATAATGATGGACATAGGCTTGTTATTTTGATTGAACTGTTTTTTTCCCTTTAAAAAAATTTGTTATAAGGGATGACTTTCTAGGAGATGGAAAGTGACATATTAGAATTCACAGGTGAAATAAAAATGAAAACACTCAATATATTAACCAAAAAAATATTTGCTTCTCTTAGTATAGTTGTGGAGGCCTACCTGAGAGACAAAAATTACATATGCTATGCTGTCATTTTGTCAATTGTTGAGTAACTTTTTTCTTGTTGCAACTGAAAAGTCAATGATGAAGAGGATATATTATGAAATGCGTGGTATAAAAAATTAAAGCCAATAAGAAAAGGAAAGGAATGAAAAACAATATGGTAAAAAGGAAATAAAATTTGTCAGGGTACCCCACGATCTAGATTCTATTCCTAGTTCTATAATCAATTATCTATATAATCCTTAGTAAGGTATAAATCCTCTCTTTAATCTTCTTATCTCAGAAATGGAACTGTGATGCCTTCAAATTCCAGATTTGTAATTCTACTTTTGAACACTATTGGAAATAATTTTCTGGATATTCATTTGTCTGACATAATCTTCACTTAATTAACTACATTTTGTCAAGCTGTGATTAAGTCAAAAGAACATTTAAGTATTCTCTAAGTTTGGCTTAATATAGATCAAAATGTTTCATCTGAACATCCATCATACTACCAATAGGACAGATGGCTTTCCCATGTTAACCCCCAATCCTCTAACTCCACTACCCAAATATACATACACAGACAGTACTGTTTGTGTATAGACAGTAAGGCTGCTGTCTATGTACAGTATCTTTATTGTCCTTTTTGGTAGATTAACCCAAATTAGGGGAAATTTCATAAAGAACAAATGGCATGATTAATATGGATCTATGTTTAACATCATTATATATGTATAGCTTATTAAATTGCTTTCAGCCAGGGCTAGGGAGATGGAAGGGAGGGAGGGAGAAAAAATATGAAACTCAAAACCTTCTCAAAAATGACTGCTGTAAATTACCATTGCATGTACTTGGAAAAATAAATAAATAAAATATTTTTTTTAAAAAGAAGAAATAGCAAAGGCTCTGCACTAGCAAAAATCTGTCCTGTGTAGAGAGCATTAAGAGTCAGTCTGATGCTATGTTCACTTTTTATAAAACTTATGTTTTTCCTTCCTATCTCATAGTTTTCTTTCCCACCCCTTAGTTTAATTCCTCTTACACAAAATGATTACTGTGTAAATGTTAAACACAGATATTCACTTATCACTTTTATCATCCCATAAGGAGAGGGGAACAAAGGGAGTGTGGTAAAAAAAATTGCACAATTCATAAATTTGCAAATGGATGGAATGCTGAAAGACTACCATAGCATGTAATTGGAAAAATAAAATAAAATTTCAATTAAAAAAATGTCAGCTTGGGTAAATAGAAAGTTATTTCTCCAATTATATCTTAAAACACATGAAAAAAGATGTTTCTAGCCCAAAGCTCTTATTTTTCAACATGGTTCCTAGGTGTTCCTAAATTAGACTTAAGAGGAGATATTTCCTTTCAGCTTTGTAAGTAATTGGTTTTATAACAGTCTCTGACTAGGCTCTGGGCAGGATGGGTTCATCCATCAGGTCTGAATGAGTAACAAGAGGATATTGTCTGAAAATGAATTGCCACTTTGGCCCAGAAACCCTAGTGATGTCTGTCACTCAACAAAATTTCTATCATTCACAAGACTGTCAGATACCCAGCACTCCTGAGAAAGTAAATATAGCAAAGACTCTTCTTTCAAAGGCCTGGAAGAGTAAAAACTGAAACTTTCCTATCCTATTAACACTCTGTATCCAAATCCAGAGGTCACAATCCCAATCTTCACACATCTCCAAGATTTTTCTAAAACTGTTACCAATTATTTCATCTTCTTCAATAGAGCTCCAACTTCATTAAACAACTAAACACAATTAAACAATTAAAAAACACGAGAGAAAAGGTGGTTGTACTAGAAATCCTAAAAGTGATAAAAGGATATGGGTGCCATTTGGCATTGAAAGAATTCCCTTACAGCAGTGAAAAGAGTTGGGCAGGTAGATGGTGAAATAGATAGAGGCCTGGAAGTCAAGATTTGAACTCATCTTCCTGAGTTCAAATCTAGTCTCAGATACTTACTAGCTGTGTGACCCTGAGCAGGTCACTTTATCCCCTGTTTGTCTCAGTTTCCTCCTGTAAAATAAGCTGGACCCGGAAGTGGAAAACTACATGTGTCAAAATAACCACAAAAAAGGTCACAGAGAGTCAGACACAAGTGAAAAATGACTGAACAAGTGAAAAAAGTGATTGATTTATAAGGATGACCTGAATCTTAGCTTTTTTTTATATATCTACCTATGTAATTTCTCTGGGCCTCAGTTGCTCATCTATAAAATAATACAGGTGGATGAATTAGATTGTCTTTGATGTCCCTATCTATAAGCCTACTCATTAGAGTTTTGTGCAAGTAATGAGTAAGCTTCTTCTGCCATAGGAAATAGACTGCCTTCAAAGTTCCACCTTCCCATTCAGTGACCAGGACTTATACTGTTAGTCACAAAAGTACTTTGAGAAATAACACTATTCACAGTCCTTCAGTCAGAGAAACATTCTCCTCACAAAGGAGAAAATTAGCCAGCTCCCTGGCACCTAATAGAGAGGTACAAATATTCCACAAGTTGGCCATGACCTAAAGTGGATCATTACCCATCTAAGTCCCCTTTCCATTTGATAAGACATCAACTTATCCTAGCCCACTATTCGACAAGGTTAAATCTCTTTCAGCTCCTTAAAATCCTACCTAAAAGCACCTTCCACACGAAGCCCCGGTACATGGATGGGAGAGGGAACCGTTGACTAAATGTACAAAGTTTCTCAATGTCTAGAATAGGAGAAAAAAAACAAAGAATTAGAATAAGACTTTATATGATACTGATAACAGAATTAAAGAAGTAAGGCATATTTCTTTTTATACAACTGAATCTTATACAACTGAATCTTCAGATAAAGAGATATCATTTGGCCAAACAAGGATGGAACTGGGAGTTTTTTTACTCCGGTCATATAGTATAATGAATACTAGTCTGAATGGGTGTGTCCAATCAGGGAAGACACAGAATACTATAAACCCACTCTTATGGAAGGTGTTCATCTCCACACCCCAGAAATTGATATCTTCCTATGTATATTAATTATTCTTGATAATTAGTTGATAAAGTCAATTGTTTCTTGAAATCTGGCAACCAAGAAAACTGAATTATTTCAGGGTAAATTGGAGCGGTAAGGCTTGCAGAAAGTCAGAGATTTCTGAAATTTACTTCCCTGGCAATCCATGACATTTCCAACTGAACTCTGTTGACCAACTCTCAGGTTCTAGACTATCATAAATGCTGAAAAACTTTGAAGGGCAACCTTGGGAAACAGATGAAGTCCTCAAGGATCAGAAAGGAAGAATTATCTTCAGGAAGTTCTCGAGTAGGAGAAAAAGGTATTCTTTCCTTTCCCTTGCCTTGTTCCGCTTCTAATTCATAGTCAGCGGTAGAAAATAAGCCTTTCCCAGCTCCACTCTAGAGCTAGCTCTGCAGCAAACTAAATCTAGGAGAGCCCATATGAGGTAGTGCAAAGAGAACAGCAATGGGTATCAGTAGGACCAAGTTCTAATTCCCATACTGCCCCTCAATGTGAGATCTTAGAAAAGGTCTACTTAAACTCCCTGGGCCTCTTTGTTCAGCTCTCATATTGCACAAATAGAGATAACTTCTATTCTGTAAACCACCTAGAGAGAGAATTGCATAAGATCAGAAAGTCTTTTGAAATTTTTAAAGCACTGAAAAAGATAAGGTATAATATATACCTATACCAGGGGTCCATGACCTTGTTTTTTAATACTTTTATAATTTATTTCACTATAATTGATTTACAAAGCTATGTATTTTATTGTATGCATTTAAAAAGTAGTATTCTGAGAAGGGGCCAATAGGCTTTGCCAAAGTACCCAGTAGGTCCCCCCCACACACACACACACACATACAGAGAATTCATGATCTCCAGAGAAAGAACTGTGGCACTTAAACAAAGTCCAAAGATTATTATCTTCAATTTTTAAAAGGTCATCTTATGTGTTACATAATTTTGCTATCTCTAATATTTCCTCTCTTCCTTAAGGATATGCTTTTTCTCTCAAAACATTCAATTTTGAGCTAGGTAGCACAATGGATAGAGCACCAGCCCTGGAGTCAGGAGGACCTGAGTTCAAATCTGACCTCAGACACTTAACCATTACCTAGCTGTGTGACCTTGGACAAGTCACTTAACCCCACTGCCTTGAAAAAAACAAAAAATTCAATTTTGATATATGTATATCATGGAAACAAACGTAAAGACTATCAGATTGCCTTCTGTTGGAGAAAGGGGGGACTGAAAGGAGGGAGGGAAAAAATTGTAAAATTCAAAGCCTTGCAAAAAAAATGATTGGTAGAAACCACCAGATAGTGCTGTGGATTGCACTCTCAAGTTAGAATCAGGAAGACTCATTTTCCTGAATTCGGATCTGGCCTCAGACACTAGCTGTGTGACTCTGGGCAAGTCATTTAACCTTGTTTGCCTCAGTTTCCTCATCTCTAAAATGAGCTGGAGAAGGAAATGTCAAACCACTTTGCCAAGAAAACTCCAAAATAAGGTCATGAAGAGTCAGATATGACTAAAATGACTCAACAAGTGTGACCCAAGGGGGAGAGAGGAGTAGTGTGGTAGGGGAAAAGGAGACAAAAAATATATATATATCTGTTCATAAAAACCAGCTGTGGAGGGCAGCTAGGTGGCACAATGGATAGAGCACCGGCCCTGGAATCAGGAGTACTTGAGTTCAAATCCAGCCTCAGACACTTAATAATTACCTATCTGTGTGGCCTTGGGCAAGCCACTTAACCCCACTGCCTTGAAAAAACTAAAAGAAAAAAAAAACCCAGCTGCGGTGACTGTGCAAATTAGTACAGTCTTAGAGAAGAAGCCAGCCATCTGCCTGTGGATTACTCTACCAGATTCACAAGATAACATATGGACAACACCCAAGCAAGTGGTCATATCTTTTGATCCAGTAATCCTAAGGCAGCACAGGGGGGGCAAAAAGTAAAGACCAATTTTACAAAGATACATGATTGAGAGTAACAATGTTATTTTTTTTTTGCGTGTGTATGTGTGTGTGTGTATGTGTGTGCACCTGCGTGTGTGCTATTTCATCAATATGGGGAATTTCTGGCAAGAAAATGTCATTTGTCCAATTCAAACTGGGAAATCATATAGAACCTGCAACCCTATGTCATTAAGAGTATCCCATAGTCAGTATATGTCAGAAAGGGAACCAAGAGAAGGGATTTACTGACTTCAGAGCTATCCATCTACACATAATGTTTCATTCAATGCCTCTAATTATGGTTGTGGATGGGTGTGGATGAATATACACATATGTATATACCTACATATATGTGTATACATACAGACATGCACATATATACAAATATAAGATGTGCATGTGTGTGTGTGTGTGTGTGTGTGTGTGTGTCAAATACCTAGTATTCCAAGAATGGCTAAGTTGATCATATTATGACTAATTTACTATATAGAATGACAAATATAAAGGTATCTAGATATAAGCAATGTAATAGAAAAGGGAAAAATCAGTCTTCAAACTGATTATGTTAACATAAAATAATGTCTCTATAAAACCAAAAGGATGGAATATGATATATTTTTATTTTATTTTTAGCTGTTGTTAATGTCTATATTGACTGTTATTAGAGATCAGAATTTTTTTGAAGTATATTTCCAGACAAGTACAGAGGTATATACCTTTAATCTCTCTTATTGAGGAGGTTCAAACTGGAGGATATTGTGAGTTCAGGAGTTCAGATCTGCAATTAAGCTGAGCAGGTATACTCACTAAATTAATAAGATACAAGCTGTGAGGGGAAAGAAGATCCCCACCGGACTTCCTGAAGATAGGTAAACAAAGCAAGTTGGAAAACAGAGAAGGTCAGAGATCCAATGCAGATGAGAATGGAATTGGGTCTGCATTTCTGGCCAGGGAAACCCAGTCCAAAAACCAACAAACAAACAAACAAAATAAAGTACATGTCTAAATGCAATGGTGATGGATACATCAGATAAATGAAAATAATAAAATAGACTAATAAGAAAGAATAAGGGACTTAAAAGGAACTCAAAAGTTCCTTAAAAAAATAAAATTTATACTCTGCCTCAAAATAAGATTAAAAATAAAAAACTGACCATTCAAATTTCCCTTAAAGGTACAATCTGTGGTTATCCTTCCACTCAAAAACATATCGAGTGGCAATTATGGTTTGATCTACTTTAAGGTTTTCATAGGCTAGTTTATCTTCATGTATCTGAATCATCCTTTGACACTTACCCAGAGGATCATCTTTGAGGAGTATTTCCAATGATTTCTTTTCTTCCACACCACGAAATCCAACTTTCTCATAATATACTGAACGAAAATTTCTCTGAGAGTCTTCAGACATGTTTTACTGTGGAAAGAGAGTGGTAAATAGACAAAAGCATTGGGAAAGAATTATAATGAAGGGAAAGTAAAGAGAATTTTTGTGTTAATTTCACCTTTGCAATCAAAGTAAAAGCAAAACAAATATACCTGCCCTTGAATAAAAGACTTGAAAAAAGTTCTTTTCTTTTTCAAAGATACTGGAATGGTCTGCCATTTCCTTCTCCAACTCATTTTACAGAAAAGGAAACTGAGGCAACAAGTGCCTTACTAGGGTAACACAGTTAAGCAGAGTCTGAGGCCAGATTTGAATTCAGGGAAATGAGTCTTCCTGATTCGAAGTCCAGTGTGCTATCCACAACACCACCTAGCTGCCTCAGAGTCACACTAGCATGGGGTTTTACATATGAACTTATTTTTGCTAATAAGATGGGGGGTGGGATGGAGCCTCAGGTACTTTGATTTATAAGTAGTACAGGACTTTAATCCCTGTTACTGGGAAATTGAGGCTAGTACATTTTAGGAATTCAGGAATTTTGATCTATGGTAGAAAGAATATCACAGATTGGGTGTCTGTGCTAAGTCAAGGAACAATCTAACATTTGTTTAGGAGCAGGAGGCCTCTGGGCTGCCTAAGGAGGGACAGACTGGTACAAGTTGGAAACATCATTTCAGAGTTTCCATGCTTAGCAACAACAGGATCACATTCATGAGTGGTTGCCACACTTCCAACTCGTGAAGGATACAGATACTCAGTTTCCTTCTACCTCACTTAAATGGAAGTCAGCTATCTTGCAGCAGAACAATCTCAAATCAAGATATCTAAGTGCATATATATATATATATATATAATATGTATATATATGTGTGTGTGCACATAGATAAGTTTGTATTAATATATTAACATATACTCTAGAATAATCTAATGTGTGATATATAATATACTTATGATTTATTATATTAATTTATATATTTTATATACATAAATGTATACCATTACTCCAGATATAAGCTGCCTTAACCCTTACTCCTTGTCTCTCATAGTGCCACTGAAAATAATGTTCTTAAAAAAGATTGGCAAAGTGATGAAAATGAAAAATGAAATGTTAAGAAAAAAATATTTTCATTTTAAATAGATGTCTAAAATTTTTCATAGTGAATGTACTTCAAATATATTAATATTTTATAAATTAATTCAGTTTATAATAAAAGATCTATATATAGAAAATACATTTTCCCCCTTTCAAAGAGCACATATATTAAGGCGATGTCAATAGGAGAGTTCCTATGAAGTGAAACCTTATTTATTATTAGTTTACTCACAATTTTAATAAATATCTAGCTTCCAAACTCACCAAAAAATAATAGGAGATAGAAAGATTGCTCATAGAAAAGTTTGATGTGAGCAGCAAGCAAAGACAGCTCGTTGGGAAGAAAGAGACAGAAAAATTGTAAAAACAAACTTGAGAATTCCAAAGGCTGAAAAAGCTGTCTGGGGTCATCTAGTATATACATTGACTCTATATATGTCAGTGTCTCTGGGGAATAATCATTCATCATTTTGTCTCAACAGAGTATACACATTAATTCTGCAATGTAATATAGTAGCTAGGGAACTAGACTTAGAATCAGGAAGATAGGTTCAAATCTGCCTTAGATACTAACTAGATGTGTGATTCCGTGCAATTCACTCTCAGGCTCAGTTTCCTCATTTGTAAAATGAGAGTATTGTACTCAACAGTCTCTAAAGTTCTTTCCAGTGCTTCTCTTATAGAGCTATGAATTGCAAGAGTACATAACTTACATTCAAGACTTGTTGAGTTGTTTCAGTCCTGTCCAATTATTCTTGGCAAAAATACTGGAGTAGATTTTACAGATGAGAAAACTGAGGCAAACAGGATTAAACAGCTAGCAAGCATCTCAGACTGAATTTGTCAGATCCTCCTGACTCCAGAAACAGCCCTCTTGCCACTGCACTTATAGAGTTGAGAATTTCATAATCACAATATTTCCAGATTCACTAAAATACAAAATTTCTTTTGAGAAAGAACACTTTTTTTAAAAGGTACATTTTCTCATGGAAAATCTAGGTGTGATTCAACTGAGATCAATGTATAACATGGAACCAATGTAAACACTAACAGAATGCCTTCTGTGGGGGGTGGGGGGGAGGAAGCAAGAATGGGGGGGGGTTGTCAAACTCAAAATAAACTCTTTCTTTAAAAAAAAAAGGAAAGGAAAGAAAATCTAGGTGTGCAGTCATAAAAGCAACCTTTTCCCAAGATGTCACAGGTAGAAGTAGAAAGAGAGATGGATTTGGAGTTTAGAAGACCTGGCTTCAAATTCTCATTCTGCCACTTACAGTCGGTGTGGCTCTGAGCAACCAAGGAGTCTGGATCTGGGTTTCCAAACTGTAAAATCAGGAGGTTGGACTAAATGGCCTTGAAGCACCTTCCCATCTCCAAAGAGCCGGTCCGAGGCATTCTAAAGCCCGTTCCCCCAAAGGCATTTCCTTGGAAGCCCCGTCCTCAGTTTAAAGTGTTACCTCATTTAGGCAAGGAGCTAAAATTAAGGGAAAAGCATCTTACATTAGCGGAGCATCTTGAGGACCTTCCCAGAACGCTACTAAATTCGCTCCCGCAGCCTGCCGAGCTCAGGCCCCAGACAATCAGTCTAGGATAGGAACTAACCCGTGACTCTAGGGGTGGCGGCAGACCAGGAGAGACTTCACGGAGTAGCCGGAGCCACCAGAAACCAGAAGAAAGGGAAGGGAGGGGAAGAAAGGAGGGCAACAAACAGGAAATGAGCGGTGGGGGCAGATGCAGGGAGGCAGGGAGGAGGGGGGGGGTCTTCAGACGGGCTCGGGATCCAGAGGCTCCATCCTTCACCCGGCTGAGGAGCGGGCGGGGGACAGGTCCCCAGAGGCTTGGTCACCTGCGGATGGCAGCGGCCCGAGGAAGCCGAGGCGGAGCGGCGGCGGCGGCGGCGGCGGCGGCGGCGGCAGCGGGGCCAGCTGAGGGAAGTGACGGCAGCTCCGGGGGCTGGCCGCAGTGCGGGAGGCGGGTTGGGAAGGAGAGGAGTGAGCCAGGTCCGCCCCTCTTCGCCCCGCCCGGCCGCCCGGGGATGCTTGGCTGCAGCGCTGGGAGGCTTGCGGGAGCAGAGGCTTGTGCCTTCCTTAGAGAAAAGCGGGGCTCCAGCAGAACCCCGCCAGCCCGGGCCAGCCCCAGCCCTGGTCCTTCCCCGCTTTCCAGCTTTCGCATGCTAAGGGCTATGGCCATCATCCCCAAGCACGTATCTGCGTCGCCTGCCTTTACTACCCCTCTCCCCTTGTCCCAGAACCTCTAGCCAGAGCCTGCTTCCAAAGAACCTCGGGGGACATGATGGGCAGGGATAAAGAAAAACGTTTTAAAATTTTAGTCATTTAGGCTTCATCAGAGATACCTTGAAAAGTGACAAAGACGTAGGGCGGCTAGGTGGCGCAGTGGATAGAGCACCGGCCCTGGAATCTGGAGTACCTGAGTTCAAATGTGACCTCAGACACTTAATCACCTAGCTGTGTGGTCTTGGGCAAGCCAATTAACTCCATTTGCCTTGCAAAATCCTTAAAAAAAAGTTCCTAAGAGGAATGGAAGGGGGATGGGGGCAAAGGGAAGGGAGAATTTACTAGCCCTGTGACCTTGGGCAAGTCACTTAACCCTGATTGCTTCTCATTCAGGACCATCTACAATTGTTCAGATTCACATCTGGCTACTGGACCTAGATGGTTCTGGAGGAGAAAATGAAGCTGGTGGCTTAGCACAGCCCCCCCACACACTCAAATCCAATTCATGTGCTTGTCATGGCATCACCTCCCTGATGTCATGGTCTTCTTCTAGAATGAATGACAAACATCATCAAATTATGAAGCAAAGTGTGTCAGTTTCTTTTTCTGCGGAATGGAGATTAAATACTTGCATTGTCTTCCTCATAGACCTGTGGTAAGGAAATTATTTGTTTAACTCTATAGTCATAATAAATCACCAACAAGCATTTAAGTGCCTACTGCATGACAGGAAATGAGAATATGAAGGAAGGCAAAAGCAAAAATAATCTATACTCTCAAGGAGCTCACAGTCTTTTTTGGAAGACAGCATACAACAGCCATGTACAAACAAAACATATGCACGATAAATTGGAGGTAATCTTAGGTGGAAAACAGGATAGGATGAAAGGGGATCCAGAATATCTTCTTAAAGAAAGTGAGATTTTATCTGAGCCTGGAAGGAAGTCAGAGAAGTGAAGAAGGAGAGAATTCCAGGGATGGGGAAAGTCATTGAAAAAGGTAAATATTGGAAAATGATTTGTCAGACCTCAGTGAGAGTAAGGATACCAATTATTTTAGATCATACATTAACTAGAGAGGACTAAGATATAAAAGGAAAGATAGGAAAGGACCAGGGTATATAGGGTTTTGAAAGTCAAACAGGAACTTATATTTGGCCTTGGAGAGATTAGAGAATAATTGAACTGGAGAAGGATAGGGGAGAGGGAGGTGGAATGAATGAGCATGGTCAGATTTCCCTTTAAGAAGATTATTTTGAGAACCAGAACATTGTACACACTAACAGCAACATTGTGTGATAATCAGCTATGATGGACTTGTTCATATCAGCAATACAATAACCAAAAACAATTCTAAAGGAGTTGTGATGGAAAATACTATCCACATTCAAAGAAAGAACAATGGAGTCTTAACACAGACTGAATGCAGACCAAAGCTTACTATTTTCAATTTTCAAAATTTATTTTATGTAGTATTCACTCTCATGTTTTTTTTCTTTTTGATTTTATTCTAAAGTTGTCCAAAAGACATATGGAGATGTGATTGGAGGGTTCCAACACAAGTTAAAACTGTATAATTAGATGTAAAAATCCTAAAATGTAAGACTTAGTTGTTTCTAGATTTAACAATAGCATGTGCCAGGCCTCATACTGATAAATTACTTTAAAAATGTTTCTGCCCTCTAGTGGTTAAGTTTTTTTAAACAATATATGATAGAGTACCCATCCTGAGTCAGGAGTTCAAATCTGACTGTGTGACCTTGGGCAAGTCATTTAACCCCTTTGCTTGCCAACATTACACATATATATACATATACACATATATACACATGTATGCACATGTATACATACATATATGTATTGTGCATGTGTGTATATATGACATATCATTCAGGCAGCTTTAAAGGGCTATAATATTAAGTTCTAGAAAGTTCCTTATAAATCATCTTCTAAAGATGGCAGAGAAAAGTCAGGAACTTATTTGAGCTCTTCTAAATCACTCAAATAACATCTCAAAACAAATTCTGGAGCAGCAAATGCACAAAATGATGCTTCAAAACAATTTTCCAGTCTAAGACAACTTAGAAGATTAGTAGGAAAGATCTATTAAACTGGAGTGAGAGTGGAATGCAGTCCAGCCCAGGTCACACTAGCAAACTAGCAATAAACCTTGTGGGCAATTGAATCAGTGAAACTCTCAATCCACAGTCAGGAAGGAGATTATAGGGCTTCTTTTGCTGACACTGGTGCAGGACTCTGTTACATTACAATCAGATGCATAATCATATACAATCCTTGAGCTTTTGGCCACAGGGGAGCAAGGACAGACCAGTGTACAGTCCAGGAAAGAAGTAAACACACCTCTCCCTAAATCTTACCACCTTCAGAAAGTAAAAACTTACATGTGCCTAGAATTATTTCTGAAAACAGCTGTACAAAAAACCTGAGATTTGAGTCAGTGCCCTCCCCTTCTCCATCCTAGAAGTAGAGCATTTTAGCATAGAGATAAAAAACAAGAAATAGACTTTAAAAATAAGAAACGACAGAAAAGAATCTTGATTATAGAAAGTTACTATAGTAACAAAGAAGACAACAAAGACAAAGCTGCTACATTCAAAGTCTCAAAGAAAAATATAAATTTGTCTCAGGCCATGGAAGTGCTCAAAAGGATTATTTTTTTTAAATCAAGTAAGAGAGATAGAGGGGAAAAGGGGAAGAGAAATCAGAGTGGAACACAAAAATCACAAAAAAAAATCAATAGTCTGGTAAAGGAGGCACAAAAAATACTGGAGAAAATAACGCTTTAAAAATAGAATAGGTCAATGGTGGAGGACACAAATATCCAATGGAGAGAAGAATGCCATGAAAAGCAGAATTGGTCAAATGGAAAAAGGCACAAAAATTCACTGAAGAAAAAAAAATCCTTAAAAAGTAGAATTGGTCAAATGGAAAAAGAGGTACAAAAGCTCACCAAAGAGCATTGGGCTAGTAGAAGCTGATGATTCTATGAGACATCAAAAAACAATAACACAAAACAAAGAATGAAAAAATGGAAAATGTGAACTATCTCATTGCAAAAACAATTGACATGCAAAATAGATCCAGGAGAAATAATTAAAGAATCATTAGACTACTTGAACACCTATGATCAAAAAATAAAAAAAAAAGATCTCTAGACATCATCTTTCAAGAACCTATCAAGAAAAGTGCCCTAATAGTCTAGAACCAGAGGATAAAATAGAAATTCCAAGAATCCACCAATCAGCTTCTAAAAGAGATCCCAAAATGAAAACTATAATGTTCTATTTTATATAATATAACATTATATATAATAAATATATAAATATGTTGTATGTTATATAACATATATATTATAACTATATCTATATATAGATATTAATATTATAAGCAAATCCCAGAGCTCACAGGTCAAGAAGAAAATATTGCAAACAGCAAGAAAGAAACAATTCAACTATCAGGGAACTACAGTCAGTAAAACAAAAGATATAACAGTTTCTTCATTAAAAGATCAGAAGATTTGGAATTTATTCCAGAGGGCAAAAGAGCTAGAATTGCAACCAATTGTTGCACATACCCAGGAAAACTGAATATAATCCTTCAGGGAGAAGAATGAATATTTAATGAAACAAAGGAATTTCAAGCATTCTTGATGAAAAGATCATTCAGAACTTAATAGAAAATATGACTTTCAAATACAAGACTCAAAAGAAGCAAAAAAAAAGATTAACAGGAAAGAGAATTCATAAGAGATTCAATAAGATTAAACTGTTTACATTTCTACATGGGAAAATAATACTTGTGACCCCTAAAAACTTTCTCATTATTAAGGCAGTTAGGAGAATACATAGATAAAGAACATGGGTGTAGTTGAATGAAATGGGATGATTATCTTAAAAAAATTAAATTAAAGGATGGGAAAGAGGAATGCACTGGAAAAAAGAGGAAAGGAAGAGGTACAGGGGTATATTATCTTTCATAAAAAGTCATGAAAGAACTTTTAGAGGAGAAGATGGGGAGGGGAAAGGAAGAGCATGGGAATCTTACCTTTATTGGAATTGATTCAAAAAAAAAGAATACTCAGAATTGAATAAAGAAAGCTATCCTATAAGAAAGTGGAAAGGGAAAGAGATAATGGAAAGTTGGGGGGGGGATTTATAGAAAGCAGGGTGGAATGGGGGAGATGAAAGCCAGAAGCAAAACACTTTTGAGAATGGATAGGTGGGGGGGGGATAAATGAGAGAAAATAGGATGATGAGAAATACAAAGTTAGAATCATAACTGTGAAAAAATTGTTATGGCAGTTTTCACTTATAAAATTCTAATTTCTCAAATATATAGAAACTTGAGTCATTGAATCAGCACAGCACTGGACAATATTGTTTAAGTGCCTGTAAATTCTTATTTTGTTATGGTGGTTTCAGTCCTAGTCAACAATTTGTGACCCTATTTTCTAAGAAAGAATTTTAGAGTGGTTTGTCATTTGCTTGTCTAGCTTATTTTACAGAAGAGGAAACTGAGGCAAATAGGCTTAATTGACTTGCCCAGAGTCGCAAAGTCTGTAAGTTACTGAAGTTAATAACTGAGTCAGGAAAATGAATCTTCCTAACTCCAGGCCCTGAACTTTATCCACTATGCCAAACCTAGCTGTTTGAAAGTGACTATTTTTCTAAATATATCAATGTATGATCCCCTATACCTCTATGCCTTTTCTAAACTTAAAAAAAAACCCAAATATTTCCCACCTTTTCTTGATCCCATGACATTTTTCAAAATTTCTTTTGGCCTGCTTCCAATCTATCTCTACCTGTTAAAATCCCATTAATCCTTCCAACTTCAGCTCAATTGCCATCTCCCTCATGAAATCCATCATTCTCATAGCCAATGTCTTTTTGATTCAAATTCTGTCCTTTGGAGTCCTGATTATTCTTCTTAGCCACACAAAGGTGTCCCAGGAATTGCACTTGAATCCTACTTCCTTAGTCTGCTATCGATCCATATCCAATATCACTTTTTAGGTCTCCTCATTCAAGCCATTATGAATCCTCCTAACTTCACTATCATTCTGTCCACATCTTCTCTGCGGGGATATTATAAGACTTTTAGTCAAATGTTTTGTTGAATTTAAATTAAACTGATTTTTATTAAGCAGTTACTAAGGCTAAAAGTCCTCTACCAGGTCCTGGTAATACAAAGATTTTTTTAAATGAGATTCCCAGAGCTTACATTTTACTAGAAGTAAGAAGGAGCTTTATTTTGTAACATCATATATAATATGTATAAAAAGAGAGGGATAAAAAAAGGAAAAGAATTTGGACATCAAAATTTTTACATGATTTAAAATTAGACAAATGATAAATAAAAATAGATGAATGAATAAATAAAGGGAAAAAAGATGACTATAATACTAAATAGGGAGTAATTGAGTGAAAGAGAGAAAGGGTCAAAGAAAGCTTCAAAGAGGACATGGCAACTGAACTAAACCTTAAAGGAAATTTTGATGATGCAAAATAAATGTACCCTTTCCACAACATTGACCTAATTTAGTAGGTCAGTAATACTATTTATTTTTTAAAAAGAGGTAATGTGACTAGTGAACCTCAGTTCTCATCTATAAAATGCGGCTAAGGATTTTTGTACAACCTACTTATACAGGACAGCAGCTAGGTGGTTCAGGTCAGCGGATAGAGTCCTGGGCTTGAAGCCAGGAAAACTTATTTTCCTGAGTTCAAATCCAGCTGTAAGACCCTGGGAAAGTCACTTAACTCAGTTTCCTCAGAAGGAAATGGCAAACCACTCCAGCATTTTTGCCAAGAAAACCCCTAGTAGAGTCACAACTAAAATGACTGAACAATAGCAACAACAGCAGAACTCCTAAGCCTTATCAGGAACAGGTATCTATCAGAGAGGGGAGACTAGGAAGTTCTTAAACGATGCCAAAGAACTTGAGGCAGTATAATAAAAGTTCATGAAACAAGGACAAGAGTCAAGATGTGGAAAAGTCAAACTGAGAGAAAGAATTCTTGTGTCATAAAGACAGACACAGGTGGCCAACAAAGCTTCTGCCACAGGGGACCAATCAATGTTCCTCTAATTTAAGGAAGTGCTGAGTCCAGCCACCCTCCATTCATTTCTCAGCTCCCTCTACTCCAAGACTTCAGCACAATCTCTCAGTTATTTTCTCATTCTAGAAAATTCCTCTATCTCTGTGGCTATCTCATCTTAGAAGATCCATTCTCCTTCCATTGATTTTTTCCTATTGGAAACTCCATATTGAGGAAGTTCCCAAATCATACATCTTTCTCTCTTTTCTGAATTTCTCCTGATTTTCCACTATGCCCCTATTCCTTCTTTTTAGCTTTCTTTTATGTGTTATCTTCCCCATTAGAATTTAAATTCTTTGAGAATAGAACCTGTCCTCCTTTTTGCCTGTATTTGTAGTCCCAATGCTCAACACAATGATTAATATATAGTAAGCATCTAATAAATGCTTGTTGAGTCACTTGACTTGTTCTGTCACCCCAGTAAGGTATATGTTGATTAGCAAATAGAGGACAAGTCCAACCCTTGATCATTCCTGTAACATATACATATGTGTATATACTGTGTTTCCCAACAGAATGCAATATACTTGGGGGCAAGAATTGTTTCTCTTTTGTCTTCATATCCTTGGCAATTATCATAACACTTTTGCATGTTTTGGCACTTAATAAACATTTTATGAATTTAACTGATTGTTTCCAAAATTTATCATTCTTTTCCTTCTTCTAGCTGGATAATATGCAGTATAATTTTACCACAATATCAATAGTAATTCTCTTCCTTCCCCAGCCCCAGATCTACCATCACCAATTTTATTATAAACTAGACTGAGGATACCTATAATTACAATTTTGTTCTTTATTGCATTGATCTCATTGAAAATAAAGTTGCATTCTACATTCTGAACTTTTTTTACCTCTCTATAAAAAGGGAAACAGAATGTTTCATTATTAGTCCTATAGATTCAAGGTTGGTTATTATACTGGTTTCTAAGTCTTTCATAATTATTTATCTTTACAATATTGTGAATTGTATACCTTGTTCTCTTAGTTCTGCTCAAGTCATCCTGCCTCAATTCATCAAGTTTTTTTAAGGTTTCTCTGATACTATCCCTTTCATAATCTCTTATAGCACAATAGTATCACATCATAGTTAGAGGTTCAAAAACAATCAGGTACCATTGCAGTTTCAGCCATAAATGATGCCAACTAGTGATGTGACATAGTTATTCCTATGACCTGCTGGGTAGCTTCTGGGAATCCAAAGTCCTTGGGTTTCAAGGGGATTATGGCTACAGAGCTGAATAGAATAATTCAAGCACCTTATTGATAATTAGACTCTTCAGAGATAGGTTAGTTAAACTGTGGTATCATAAAAATGCTACCAAAACTCATCATACTGGTGCTAACCCTGCATTGCTGAAGCCTCACTGATATGGGAGGGAAATCACATACATAAGACCAAAGACTCCCACATCATCCAGACATCACCAGAAGTCCTGTTTCCTAACAAATGAGGTCATGGGGTGAAATGGTTCTGGAAAAGGCAATGATGGGGCAGCTAGGTGGCATAGCGGATAAAGCACCGGCCTTTGGAGTCAGGAGTACCTGGGTTCAAATCCAGTCTCAGACACTTAATAATTACCTAGCTGTGTGGCCTTGGGCAAGCCACTTAACCCCATTTGCCTTGCAAAAAAAAAGGCAATGAGAAGGAAGTCTTTGCCCAACACTCCCTTCACTATAATAAACCTAATGTGCAAATAATGTCAATCATACTGTAACTTATTCAATCATTCCCTGATTGATATGCACCCACTCAGTTTCTAATTCATTGCCACCAAAAAAGACTTAAAATATATAAATATATACATTCTTATTTAGAGTTTGTTCTGCTTAGGACTAATCTCTTGCTTAATCTTCCTTCCTTCTATGTTCTCCTTCCCCCTTCTCCCTTTCCTTCCTATTTGCCTATTAAGTGAAATTTATTTCTGTACCCAACTGTGTATTCTTCCTTTCTTTGATTAGTTCAAAATGAGAGTGAGCTCTCCCTTCCTATCTTGATTATAAGAGAATTATAAGAGAAATTATAAGAAAAATTATAAGAGAAAATATCCCCCATTTTCTCCCTTTCATTCCCTTGAATATTCCTCTACTCTTCCCTTTGCAATCTTTTTTAAGGAATCATTCCCAAACTTCTAACTGGACTCCCACTAAGACCCCTGATGATGTTAGGGTTGAGAGGAGACACATGTATCACCTCTATTACAAAGAAAGCAGTTCTGTTTTGTTCACCTCCTTGTTAGTGTTATTCATATTTATCTTATGTTTCTCTTCACTATTTCATTTGTACATTAAAGTTTCTCTGCAGCTCTGGGCTTTTCATTACAAGTCTTTAGAAGTCATTTATTTCATTAAAGATACATTTTTCATCCTGTAGGATTATACTCAGTTTTTCTGGGTAAGTTATTCTTGGCACTAAGCCAAGAATACCTCCTAGAATATTGAATTCCAATACCTTTGATCCTTTATAGTGACAGAGGCTAAATCATATATCATCCTGAATGTGATTACTTGAATTCTTTACTTCTAGTAAACTGCAATATTTTTTCTTTGATATTGAAGTCCTGGACTTGAGTTGTGATATTCCTAGAAATTTTCATTTGGGAATTTCTATCAGAAAGTGACATGGATTTTTTTTTTATTTTTTCCACTTTGCCTTCTGGTTCTAAGAGATTTGGAAAAAAAATTTTTAAGTATTTCTTTAGGTATTTGGTCTTGGTTTTCAGGGAGTTTAATTATTCTTACATATTTTTTATCTTCTCAGCCTCTTTTCTAGTTTAGTTGTTTATGTGATGCCTTACATTTTATTCTATTTTCCCCCCATATTTCCACTTTGTTTTTATAAATCTTCACTTGTCATGGAGTCATTGGCTCCCATTTGCCCTAACTTATTTCAGCGATGTTATGAAACTTTTGTACCACATTGTGAATTCTCTGATTCTTTCTTCTCCAGCTCTCACTTCTCTTTCAACTGTCAACTATACACCAGTTTCTAGCAAGACATGTGGCTTCAGAGGATACAGAATGATATCTAGACATTGATCACCATCACTTCATTACTCCCTCAGGTGCAATGAATGACAGGCAGATTCCTTCTTTGACTACATAAATAGTGTGCTATATATCAGCCTGTGAAACTCCCACTATCCCAAGAAGTTATTAACTGTGAGAATTATAGTGCACATAGTAAGTTAAGAGAAGAACTACAGGTGTATGCATATAATAGAGCACATACTAGATAGATGAATAGGTCCAAGAAGAACCCCAAAACTGGTTATAAAGATGTGCATTAATCCTTCATGGAAGAGTTGTGGCACCAGAAATGGCATGCCACAGTTTAAGCTGCCTGCTTTGGTTACCCATTACTCTGAGCATAATAAACCTGGAAAGATGAACATTTTTCTTGCAAGATCATGAAGAGAGCAGTCTTTGAATATGAGACAAGTAGGGGACTCTTATTAGAGGTGCTATGAAAAGGGATACTGTAGAACAGGGAAATTCCTTTTGAGGGCAGATGGTGAACAACTTCAGTTTTGGTGAAAATTCCAGTGAAGGGAAAAAAAGTAAACCATCTTGGTCTAAATGTCTAACATTACAAAGATAGCCCATTAACACTGGGTCAAGGGCAGATTCACATTGAATTCTAGCATAACTCTTACCCAAGGCCAACAAGGATTTGGCAGGAATTGCATTAAATTTCCTAGCTATTTTGTGACCTTCCACTCAAGATCCTGCTTCACAAAATTAGATCAAGGAGAACATCTTGTTTCATTCTTGGCAACTGAAAGTCTTGAGCAACCACTTATAAGGCCTTAAACAGGTTTCCATGGCCCAGAATGGAGTTATCTTAAGATAGATAAAGCACTACCCATAAAATATCACAAATTATGAATGAGTCCATCAGAGAGTGATGGTTTGAAGTCATTGACTACCAGTTGAGTCCAAAGAAGTTTGAATAACCATCCCACACTCCTATTCCCCTGAAACTATGCAGGCATGTCAGTACTTATACCTATATAAGAAGTGTAAGTAACCACTATAAACAGGATGAAGTTTGATCACTGAGGTTGAGTCATATAGTTAACTCATTAATATACTTTCTGTACTTTGAATTCCTAATCTAATATGGCCTGCTAGCCAGAATATCCTATATATATATATGCATGTATGTATATGTATGTATGTGTATATACATACATATATACATATATTTTATATCAGTCCTTAATGAATAACATATACAAATATTTTCCCATTTAACTAATTCTCTTTTACTTTTAATTATATTGGTTTTATTAATGAAAAAACTTTAAAATTTTATATGATTTCAGTAGTTTACTTTATCTACCCTGGAGATTTCTATTAATAACTAACATTTAAATAGCACTTGAAGGCTTGCAAAGTGCTTTGCATTCATTATCTCACTTGATCTTCATAATAACCCACTAAGGTAATTGCTAATTGTTACCATTTCCATTTTAAAGCCAAGGAAGCTGACCTTGATTAGTTAAGTCAATAAATGAAATGGACAGAGTACTTGTCCTGGAGATTGGAAGACCTGAGTTCAAATTCAGCCTCAAGCACTTCCCATAGACAAGTCACTTAACCCTTGTTAGCCTAAAATAAAGGCCTTCCTGGATCACTGTGTTGTCATGGCAGAGGAGCTAGTGTAGTTCAATGAAACTTAAAACTATGCCTTTAGGGTTACCTAAGACAATCGGGTTATAGTGGAGAGCTCTGACAAAAAAAATAATAATAATAATAAGTGATCCACTGGAGAAGGGAATGTCAAACCAATCCAGCGTCTTTTTCAAGAAAGCCCCATGGAAAAAATAGGCAAAAGGGTTACAAAGAGTCAGTCACAACTGAATAACTGAACAACAAAAATATTCCAAGGACTTAAGTGCTAGGGATATAAAGAAAGACAAAACAATTCCTAATTTTAAGGAGCTCACAATATAATAGTGGAAGACAACACATAAATAAAAGCTGAAAAGTCATCTGGGAGGATAGAATGGGAAATGATCTGAAGAGGTAAGAGTTTCATCTTGCAGAATGAAGAGTCTCTGGAGATCATGGAATCCAGGAAAGCAGTCAAGTAGAAAACAAAGAGTGTATTACCTGGACACCCTTCTCAAACACTGTAGAATCTACCAGTGATTCTCCAACATACACCTTTCATCTTCTTCAATAAGAGGATGAGAGAGATCCCCCCAGGTCAGGGAGAGCTGAGGAAATTTGAATTTCCAAATTGAAGGGTTTCTAGAAATCATGATGTTCAGAAAAGTGACTGAATGGAAAATAAAGTGACTTTCTCAAGGTCACATAGTAAATATCTGAATCAGAATTTGAACTCAGGTCTTCCTGACTCCAAATCCAACTATCTATATATTATGCTACTTAGCAACCAATCCCATTTTAGTTAATACTCTTTCCTTAGCCATAGTTGTACAAGGTACCTCCTTGAATTTCCTTTAATTTGACTTGCCCCTAGTCCAGTCTTTAGTTCTCCTTTGTTGTTCAGAATATGGTTCAGAATAGCAGTTCCCTTGTCACTTCCTCCACTTTTAGAAAAATGAAATCATCTTTAAGGCAAGTGAAGAATTCATCAGCTTCTTTGCTTTTTGGCAGGGAAAGGAAAATGGAAAAATCCAGATTTCTACAAATAAACATATTCTTGAAGAGCTTTATTCCAGTCCTGTGTCCTTTACCATCAGATGATATCATATACTTGCATTAAAAACTCTAGAGCTCTCCATTTATTACTCTTTCTAAAGTATGACTATGTCTTTATACCGAGACATTTGAGGTCATGGACTTTCATGTCTCCTGGGAATTGTTGGTTCTCTATTTGGCTATTGTTCCCATTCAAGCTTCTTAACTCCCTGTGATATCTGTTTTGGGAAGATTTATAGGAACAGGGTTTTTTCCCCTCCTTCCATTTTTCATTTTAAAATTTTCTTGGCTAGATTTATCAGATTCCAGGCATATTTTTTTATAATTCTTTTTTTTTTGATAAGGCAATGAGGTTAAGCGACTTGCCCAAGGTCACACAGCTAGATAATTATTAAATGTCTGAGGCCAGATGTGAACTCAGGTCGTCCTGACTCCAGGGCTAGTGCTCTGTCCACTGCACCACCCAGCTGCCCCCCTGGCACATTATTTTTTAACAAGATCTCATCAGGTTCATTCTCTTCATTCCTATAGTTAAGATATCTACAGCCTTTTCTCTGCTACTATTTTCTTAGATTTGTTCATATCCCTTAGTAAATGTATGAGACCAGATTTGAACTTAGGTCTTCCTGACTCTTTAACTTCTAATTTAATTAGCTTAAACTCTGTCATGGAGGCAATTAGGTAGGACAGTGGATAAATTACAGGGCTTGGAGTCTGGAAGACTCCATGAGTTCCAAACTGGTCTCAGGCACTTAGCTGTTTGACCTTGAGCAAGTCTCTTAACACTATTTGCCTCAGCTTCCTTATCTATAAAATAAGTTGGAGAAAGAAAATGCAAATCACTCCACTATCTTTGCCAAGAAAACTCCAAATGGGTTCTTGAAGAGTCAGACACAACTGGAAAGGCTGAACAATGATGTTAACAACTTCCTGGCTCCAGGATCAGCACTCTATACACTGAGCAACCCGGCTGCCTCCAAGGCAAATAGGTTAAGTGACTTGTCCAGAGTCATATAGCTAGCAAGTGTCTGAACCCTGATTTAAACTCAGGTTTTCCTGATTCCAGGCCCAAGACTCTATCTACTCTACACTCTTTAAGCAGTGCCACAGATGAAAAACTACCTATGTATCTAAGGTCCTTAGCTAAGCTATGTAGGTTCTCTTCTGACAATATCATTTGTTTTCATATATATCAATAGGTGGTAAGGCTAAAAGAAGCCTCCTCACCTTTTTAGCTGAAAAAACAGAAGACTGGTGAGAGGATGTGACTTATTAGGAAGAAGGCAGAGAATCCTAGGCAGAGTTCTTTGACTCTAAATATTTTCCCACTAAGTCATGATAATCAGGTCTGAGAAGTTGAGGCAGGGTTACTGTAATGTCCTGGATACAAGCCCTAAAAAGACAGTAGGTTTCCTTCTCGTTATTATTAGGTTAACAACTAGTCTCCTCAGTTCCTTACTTTTTCTTCTTAGAGATTTCAGGTGTCCCTATTATAGTAAGACTATTATAGTAAGACTATTCAGTGGCCAAGGGTCATTTTTCTGATCTTCCTTCTCTATGACACACAGTCTTCTACCCTTCAATGACCCATCACAGATTAGTCAGATTCTCCTTAGCTTCTTCACATCTTTTTTCTTTTTGGTTTCTTCCTTGAGGATGACAAATGGAAAAACCAAAACTTGAAACTAGTTCTTCAAATTCCAAAGTCCTCTATGCATTTTGCTGCCAGAAAAGATACAAAAGGGAAGAAAGGGAGACAATTTAAAGGAAAAATCAATGACACTTTGTGACTGATTGGACATGGGAGAGAGCAAAGCAGTGGGAAAAACTCAAATTTCACCTTGAAGTTTGGGATCTAGATAACCAAGTGAATGAATGGCAATAATGTCAATAGAAATGGGAAAAATCTATAGATTGAGCTCTTTGGGAGAATGAAAAGGGATGATTGATTTAATTATAGATGAATAGAGTTTGAGATGATATTAAAACTTTATATGAAGTGTCCATGAACTCCATGAAGATGTAAATCACAAAATTACAGAGTTGAAATAGATTTCAATGGTCATCTGGCTCGGTCATGTCCAACTCAAATAGAAATGGAGGCCCCAAAATGTTTATAAGGATCCCTGTAGTCTGAAAGGTGAATTAGATAATCACATATTAACATTACCTGATTCTCTTGTGTTTTTACTTATTTTGTTAAGCATTTCGCAGTTACATTTTAATGTGGTTAGGCTACACTTCAGAAATGTTACTAGCCCTGTCCATGTATTTGACATCTCCCATTTAGTCCAGCCTGTATATGAACAAATAATCCTTTCTGCAACATCCTTGACCAATAGCCATCCAGGGTATGTTTGAAGACTCAGTGATAGGGAATCTGCCATATCCTTTGGCAGTCCATTCTACTGGTACAAAGGTCTTTCTTTTTTCCTTCTTTTTTTAAGATAGATCTTCCCATCTTGCCTAGGGAAGAAGTACAGCAGATAGTTTCTGCTGGTCAGCTTGTGATCTTTATCCTACTCTGTTTCTGACTTGGGCAAGTTTACGCCTTTAGGCAGCCTGGTGATCCTCTGCTCTCAGGAGCTCACTATTTTGGTACTGGACTTACTTAGTGAGGAAATCCATTCATTTTAATCCACTGAGGTTCAGAAGTTCTGAGCTTAAGTACTCCACTTAGCTTGGTCTTCCCAGTAGAGGGAATTGCAGGTATCTATTATCACACCCTGTCCAAAGTTGAAATTTTGGGAAGTTTCTCCTTTCATAAAACTAAAACCCCACCTCATTGCTCTGGGTTCTATACTCCTGGGTCTAAACAGAAAATATCCAATCTCTCCTCCATATGAAAACCTATCAAAGGTTCAGCAGTTATAAATTTAGGACCTGTTTACACTAAAGAAATCGAAACACTATGATAGTTCAAACAGCATATTATGAAACAACTGGACTAAGATGGTCTCTAAGAGTCTTCTAGTTTTAGATCTATGACCCTATGATCCTACTGTGTGATAATACTGTGTTAGATGCTAGGGTTACAAAGACTAAAATGAAAAGGTCTCTGTAGCCTGAGAGCTTAGATTTGATCTGTAAAGACATCATATATATACAAGTAAATAGAGACAAATGTTTTAGATGAGAATAAAATATAGAATATTAACTAATAATTAATTGATATTAATAATAACTAATTAATATTATTAGCAAATGATTTGAGAATTTCTCACCCCTCCCCCACTTCCTGGAACTGGATCACACTAGATGGCCAAAGAAGTCTAAACTCTATGATTCAATTCTTGACAAAAACAGCAGAGGGCAGAATGGTAATTTGGATACCTTTCTGTAAACCACATGCAACAATGAAAATACCTTACCAAAAGATGGCGCCTGTGCCTGCTTGATTGTCATAATGTCTGAAAACCCTATTAGTTCTGAATCTGTAATGTCTTTCTGAGGTTATCTTTTGCTGTTCTTTGGATGCAAAAGGGAATTCCATTCAAATCAATCAGAAGCAAAAGGGTAGAGGGGATTAGGATTTTTAGGATGCCTAATTTTTAAAAAGAGAGAGGAAAGTTTGGATGGAATAGTTTTAATTACAAGGTTTACAGGGAAATAATTCCAGTCTGGTCCCCAGGTTTGCTACTTATTATCTGTGAGAACCTGGGTAGTCCTTACTTTCTTGGATCCTGAGCTATGGTATCTTTCCCATTCCACTATCTTCTATCTAAATGTGAACCATTAGCATTATTTTAAATACATTAAAGGATTCTCAATGATAAAACCAGTGATGTTCTGCTATTTTTTAATAATAATATCTAACAATTTTATAACAAACTTTAAAAAGTACACAAAGGACATTATACATATAACCTTGATCAAGCCTCACATTAACCCTATGATGTCCGTACTAAGGGTATTATTACCCCCCAATTTGCAGATAAGAAAATTGAGGTTCAGAGAAGTTAAATGACTCCATTGTCATCCAGTGGTAAGTGTTGGCATATAAATTTATGTATTTCTGACCAATTTTATATTTATTACATTATGCTCCATATTTATCATTCACTTTTAAGTTCTGATCTAAATCGTCTCCTTACCTTACTCTGGGTCTGCCTTATCTTTGGTGTTAAAACAAGAAAAGATCAACTGAATCTTCATGCTCATCCCATTTTGCAGATGAAAAAGCAGATACCTGAAAAGCAAGTGACTTATTCAAAGTCACACTATTAGATAGAAGAGAAGGGCTAAAACCTAAGTTTTCTTACTCCTCAGGGCTTTGCTTTTTCTCCCTCATTAATACTCCTTTCAACTCCTGATCATGCCAGGGGCTGGAGCTGCCCTTCTCCTTCCCTTTCCTGTCTTCCATTTATTTGTCGCCTTTCTTCCCTTGGCACTCAATACATTATACCCCCTCAAGTCACCAAAGTCTCTCCTTCCCAGATTCACTACTTCCCCTGAGGCATCTACCCTCATTACTAACACCTTCAAATTGTCTGGAGACTTTTCAGTCTCCTAGCCCCTGTCTGCCTGCCTTTCCATGGACCCAAGTCTTCTTTCCCCTTCCCTCTCATTTTAGAGGTTATGAAGTACATTTCCCTACAAAAGGGGAATGTTCTCAGGAAGATAAAAAAAAAGAAAAATCTTGTTAGGGCACATGAAGGGTCTAGGTGGGGGAAAGAGGTATGTTATAGGGAAAGAAAGAAGAGAATCGTCCTTTTTCAGTTTCAAAAATGTGCTCTATCGGAAGTCTAATCTGAATTGTTCTAGTCTGGTCTGATTCAGATTGGTAGGAGCCCAAGGCTGGCCTCACATGAACACAAATTAGGCAGCCATCCAAAAGGTATAATTCCCAAGGAAGGTACCCTTATCCAAAAACAACCTCACTAGCTAATTCCTGAAATTCTTCAATTAGGGATCTGTTCCTTTGGCTTAAACCTTCATCCCCTGGTATACATTGGAAGGTTAATATTTTAAATCTCCCTGGTCATTAACCTCTCAGCATGAATCAGTTTCAATAATGTCAAATTCAACAAATATTTAAGTTTCTATTAAGTTCTGGATTCTGAGGATTCAAAGGAAAAAAAAAACAGTTTCTGCCCTCAATGTGCTTATAATTTATTGGGGCAAAGCATGTCCTAAAATTTTGCATATAATATGTTAGAAACAAGAAAAGGTACATAGAAAGAAGTACATATAAAAGTATATAAGAGGGGTGGCTAGGTGGAGCAGTGGATAGAACACCAGCCCTGGAGTCAGGAGTACCTGACTTCAAATCCAGCTTCAGATACTTAATAATTAACTAGCTGTGTGGCCTTGGGCAAGCCACTTAGCCCCATTGTCTTGCAAAAAAAAAAAGTATTTAAGAGAAAGATAGAAGAGATGGAGTAGAGCAGGCTCTTTTCAAGCTGAAGAGGAAGACTTTATGGAAGAGTTGACACCTGACTTGGGTCTTAAAGGAAGGGAAGGGCTTCAAAAGGAAGATTATGACATTTAAAAGATCATTGCTGTTAGGTTTTTTTGAAAGATTTTATTTATTGTGAACTTTACAATTTTTCTTCTAATTTTGTTTCCCTCCCCCCACCCCCACCCCCCACAGAAGGCAGTCTATTAGTCTTTACATTGCTTCCATGGTATACACTGATCTAATTTGAATGTGATGAGAGAGAAATCATATCCTTAAGGAAGAAACATATAGTATGAGATATAGCAGAATTACCTAATAAGATAACATTTTTTGGTCTTTGTTCAAACTCCACAATTCTTTCTCTGGACATGGATGGCATTCTCTGTCACACATCAGATATACCCCCAAATTGTGCCTGATTGTTGCCCTGTTGGTATGAGCAAGTCCATTAATGTTGATCGTCACTCCCATGCTGCTGTTAGGGTGTACAAAAAGAAAAAGGAAGATTATGAAAGAAAACCATTTCAAATATGGGAAAATACATAGAAGTAAGAGACAGCAGGAAGATTGTGGGGAAATAATTGCTAATTCCAATTTGACTAGAATGTAGGATGAATGAAAAGTAGAGACCTGAAATTAAGCCAGGACAGTATTTTGGAGAGTTTATGGAAGGCCTAAAGAATTTTTATTTCATCCTTTAATGACTAGGAAACCACTGGAAGGTTTTCAACTCAAATCAAAACAGTTATTAAGCACCAACTACGTCAGACAATATTGGGATCAGACCCACATATTAGGACGACTACTTTGAGAACTTTGTGAAGGATGGATTGGAAAGGAAATAGATCAGAGGAAAAGGTTTGAGAGGAAAGCAATTCAGAAGTTGCTATGATGGTTCAGGAACTGAATTAGGGCAGTGGCATCAGTAGAGTGAAGGGAATGGATGGTATTTTCCTCAGAATAAATTTGAAAGGGTAGAAAAACAAAAATTAGTCCTGGGGGGGAAACAAAGGATAAGAATTACTTTAACAGTGGAAAACTTCTAAAGATACAAACACCACATGGACAGGCAGAGAACTAGAGCTACAAATAGTTTTGTTTTTTTTTTTTGTCCATTGAGGTCCAAAGAGTATGTAGGATGGGAAGTCTGGGAACACTGAGGACAAAATTCAAAGATTCCACAATTCAGTTCTAGTTCAAGCCAGTACCAGATTCATACCAGTAAAAGCAAGCTTTTATTGAAAACTGCCACTGGAGGGAGAGGGGATAGTTAGTATGTTGGATTCATTGCTACTCTAAGTTGGTCCAAATCAGCTTTCCATTCATTTGCAGGTTTGATAAAACATTTTTTTCTTTCTATACTTTCTATATTAGAAAGCCAAAGGAACCTCCAATTCCATTGTCAATGAAAAGAGGGCCTCCCTCTCAGTTTTGCCTTTGTCTGAGATCTTGGGAGAGGGTCCTTATCTTTTATCTTCTATGATCTTCAACAAAAAGTCATCTTCAGCATTCACTCAAGCCAGTTGTCTTGAGTAAAATGAAAGTTACCTTACCAGCTAAGGATTCCTAAAAATATAAATACCAAATAGATCAACAATTTCTTTATTGTTGTTCCAGAGCTAGGTTGCAGAGGAGACTCCCACTACTGATGTATATTGACAAATTATCAACAATTTAGAGTTTCAGGATTTGTCTGGGTCATATAGCTTTTCTTTATCAAAGGCACATATGTACAGGTAAGTATAGCTAGAAATAATAATTGCCTTAAGCTAAGTGCAGGCTGGCCCCAAATGCAAGTTCAGGATCTGCAGAGAGTAAATCAATGAAGCAGATGGTTTTCAGAATTCTTTTTACTAACTACAAACAATATTGATTAGGATGGGTCTCCATAACTATATGGGCAACGAGGTGGTAGAGCAGGAAGGCTGCCAGACCTAGAGTCAGGAAGATTTATCAGTTGAGTTCAAATTTGACCAAGACACTTACTAACTGTGTGGCCCTAAGCAAGTCATTTAATCCTGTTTGCCTCAGTTGTGTTATCTATAAAATGAGTAAAGAAGGAAATGACAAACCACTCCAGTATCTTTGCCAAGAAAACCCCAAATGGGGCCATGAAGAGTTAGACATGACTCAACAACAGCAATAACTATACCAACACCCACAGGAATAATTGGTCCTCAAGGTCAGAAGAGCTTCACCTCTTTCTAAAAAAACAGTCTATATAGTATGAAGTGTTTGGTGATGCCCGGATTACTGAAGATGAAGGACTCCCACATGTGAGATGCCAGTAACTGCTTGTGGGAGATAGTAGAACTGGTATAGGACTGTTTTCTGAGTGGGTCTACTATTTGTTTTTGGGGGGGGCAGTTTCTTTCCATTGTCTGTGTAGTTGGAAATCCCTGTATCTATAACTCTACCAGACTGAGGACAGTCTCTCTCTCTCTCTGCCTCTCTCTGTCTCTGTCTCTCTGTCTCTCTCTATCTCTGTCAGCCTCTCTTTCCTGGAGTATACAGGAATGAAGGACTCATTCATTCATTCACAGCAGGGACATCATGCTACTATAATGAGGAAGGGTCTAAGATCCTGTAACTGCAAGGAATTTTCATCTTTCATTATGTGTCCTCTTCAGTTCTAGGTGTAGGAAGGAGAAAAGTTCCTGAGCCCAGGAAGTCCAGTGTTGCGATTCTTGAAGTCCAGAATTCCTGATCAGATGTTACAATCAGTTCAGAGTTGAGAAGCCAAAGTTCAAGTGCAGAAGGGGCTTTGGACTTGGAATTTGATAGGACTAAAATCTTGTAAATGTGAATATAATTTTTCCCCTTTACCCAGCGAGGAGAGAGCATAGAAGGGATGTTGGGAGAAGAATTTTGTAATGTGTTATAATATTATTTATACATACAGATATATATTAGATTTTTGAAGTAAATGTCCATTCGTAAAAGCTATAACATGACTGTTAAAGAATAAATGGAATGAGGAGATTGGTTCCCTAAAATTGGGGTATATAATTGGTGAGTACTTGAGCCAGTGACAGAGATTGAGAGACTCTTCCCTCCCAAATTCCCTAAGGGTATCAGAGGATGACTCTGGCTTTCAGATAGTGGCAACTGGAGAGTTACTGTTGAAAAGGAATTCACAAAAAAAAATCTTTTAAATAAAAAAGAAAAGGAGTTCACCTGATCAGCTATGATGGAGTTAGCCCTTCCCAGAACTACAGTGATTAAGGACAATTTAAAAAGACTTGTGCTATAGAATGTCATCCACATCCATGTGGCTCCAGAGAAAAAGTCATGAAACCTGAATGCAGACTAAAGCATTCTATGGTTACTTTTTAAAACTTGTTTTGTTTTGTCTTTCTCCTGTTATCCCCATTTAGTTCTGATTCTTCTCTTACAACATGACTAATTTGGAAATATGTTAAACATGATTGTACATGTATAAGCTATATCAGATTACTTGTCTTGGGGAGAGGAGAGGGAAGGGAGGATGTGGACTCAGAAGTTTACAATAAGATGAACATTGAAAACTATCTTTGTATGGAATTGGAAAATAAATTAACATTCAAAAAAGAAAAAGTATCGTCCAAAAAGAAGGCCTTAATTGTAATACATTTAAGTCATCTGAATTATAGGTGCCAAGATTAAAGACGATAAGACCTTTTAATTCACTGCCCAATCAGGCCCAAGGTTGAAGAACTAATAACAACTAAAACAACATAATTCTCCTCTACTTGAGTTGGGAAGTGTGTTATTTAGCAATTCCTCAGCCCTGGGAACCTATTGTCAGTCACTCAGGTGTTTCATTCTTGGCCCATTTTTTTTTCTCTCCCGGCTATCCCTGAGAAATCCAAAGTCATACAACCAGCTGCCTTTCCTAGAGAGTACTTTCTCTCTTCCAAATTCCAAAATCTGCCTAGCCTATCCAAGTTATGTTTGAAGTAGGTAGTTCCACCATATTCTCCTTATTCTCTCCTCTCAAGGCCTTCTGTTTTCAGTCTGAACAGAAGGATTTTACTCTGTTGATTAGGTCTCAACTCATTCACTGCTTTCTACCTCCTAGGGGATTTGGTGTTCACTTGGGACTGAATCTTTTCAATAGCTCAGAGGATTTACACTTATTATCCATTAGCACAGACAATCCATTCTTTGAGTATACATGCATTAAAAAGTTATTCATTAAAATATTACTCCTCGGGGCAGCTAGGTGGCGCAGTGGATAAAGCACCGGCCTTGGAGTCAGTAGTACCTGAGTTCAAATCCGACCTCAGACACTTAATAATTACCTAGCTGTGTGGCCTTGGGCAAGCCACTTAACCCCATTTGCCTTGCAAAAACCTAAAAACATAAAAAATAAAAAAAAATTACTCTATTCATCATGGTGTGAAGGTCACTTTGGAATCTCAAAGACTAGACAAGAAGAGTAAATTCTGGGACACAGAGCACTTTGAATACAAGCTCTACAACATACTAAAGGACCACCCCAAATACCAACTTTGGAAAATTCAGAAGGACTCATCATCAAGCAGTAATATAATTATTTTCAGTCATAGCTATTCTTGAGGCAGACTACTGAGGGATAAAGGGGTTATCTATTGAACTATAGAGAGATTATCTGCTGCCTTGATGGAAGGAGAAACACATGCTCTTTGAAGTAGGGAAGTACAAGAAAGATAAGTGTCTTTGCTAATATCTATGAAATCAAAGCATGGAAATGTGAACTTTAATTCACAGGACACTGGTAGAAAATTCAATACAATGGAAAAAATGAATTTTTTTCCTGGTTTAGCTAATAATGATCAACCATAAAGAAGGCAAAAAAGGTAAAGTTTTAAACATTTCTAGAGGCCTTTAAGTACACTACTGGTGATATTTTCGTAACTTATGCTGAATGCTAATTAATGTCCCTTTTGTCAGAGTCCAGTGATATCAACCAAGTTAAAGATCTATTGATTTATTAGAACAAAGCCAAAATGATATGATTAATGATTTTATTGAACAATTTTATTAAACAATATAGAACTACATTATAGTTACTGCTGTTCCTATAAGAGTGATTATTGTCCTTCATTCTCAAAGAAGAGCATGACTTGAGGGGAGGGGATTTCATGATATATAAACTGGATTTGAGTGAGGGTGTGCTGGGCTAAGTCACTGACCTCACTTTCTCCTTCAGAGATATCTGGGTCCACTGGTCAGATATGAATCACAATGACTGGAGATGACCCTGGATGTGAAGTAATCAGGGTTAAGTGACTTGTCCAAGGTCATACAGTTAGAAAGTATCTGAGGCTGGATTTAAATTTAGGTCCTCTTGACTTCAGGGCTGGCACTTTGCCATCTAGCTGCTTTTCCTAGATAGTACTTTTTTGCATGGATCACTGAAGTAACTGTTCAGCATCTTTGGGTTCTCAAGCCCCAGTAGAGAACTCTGGAAGGATCTATGCTTCCTAATTCACTTTTTTTTTTTTACTGGATATGATCAAAAAGTCTCTACCCACTACATGACAGTAGACAGAGTCCTGGATTGGAGTCAGGAAATCTTACATTCAAATTCAGTCTCTGACACAAAGTAGCTGTATGATCTTGGACAAATCATTTAACATCTCTGAGCCTCATCTTTCTCATCTGTAAAATAAGGGTAATACTCATTCCAACTTTCAAATCTTTTGTGAGGTTAAAAATGAGAAATTGT
The DNA here is from genome assembly GCF_037893015.1 of Macrotis lagotis. Lineage (NCBI taxonomy): Eukaryota > Metazoa > Chordata > Mammalia > Peramelemorphia > Peramelidae > Macrotis > Macrotis lagotis. Next base: position 519,360,286 of record NC_133666.1, on the reverse strand, counting down.
GTGTAAAATGATTTGCAAATCTTAAAGGTTAAGAGACACTATCTCTTTAGATAAATGTTCAAAGGATATGAACAGGCAATTTTTAAAGGAAGAAATTCAAGATATTAACAACCATGTGAAAACAAAGCTCACTAATTAACAGCTTCCTTTTATGTTTTCTTCTCCCATTAGAATGGAAACTCCTTTCGGGCAGGGACTGTCTTTCTTTTTTTCATGATCTTTGTATTCCCAGCACTTAGTATAGTGTTGGTACATAATAAGTGATTAATAACTGCTTTTGTCTGCCTACCTACTTAGACAATAGAAATTAAAGCTACTATGACATTCTGCTCTGCATTTATCAAATTGGCAAATAATATTTTAAGGAATGAAAGGGAAATAAAATTATTAGAGAGACTAAGTGGGGGAAATAGGCATAGTGATACAGTATTAGTGGAGTTGTGAATTGGTCCAGATATTCTGAAAAACAAATTTGAATTATGTCCCAAAAGTCACTAAACTGAGTATCTGATACCATGTATATCATGACCTAGTATATATACTCCTAAGCTTATAACACAAATATATAAAAGAATGAGTAAAAGGGCCACTAATATTAATAACAACTTTTTCTGTTATAACAAAGATCTGGAAACTAAGGGGTGCCCATCAGCTGGGGAATGTTTAAACAAATTATTATATTTGAATGTTATTGTACTGTAAGGAATGGATAGTTTTAGAGAAATTCAGGAAAAAAATACAAATTGATATAAAATGATATGTGCAGAGAACCAGGAGACCAGGTTTTACAATAACAACTTTGTAACAGAAAACAGGATTGAAAGACTTAAGGACTTTAATGGATGGAATGACCCACCATAATTCTAGAGGATCAGTAACAAAATTTGCTACCTACTTCCTGATAGAGAAATGATGGACTCAAAATGTAGAGACTAAGAAATATTTTTTTCAGACATGGCCAATGAAGAAATTTGTTTTGCTTGACTAGACATATTTGTTACAAATTTTTCTTTGATTCACACCCCCCCCTAATTCTTAGTGGAAGGGAGTGAAGTGGTGGGAGAGATAAAGGAATTAGAGACAAGGCTGACAGAAAGGATCAATTTTTTTATATATGAAAGAGGATGCAAGGCCAGAAGGAATTATGCTCAAGCAGGCCAGCTTTAAAAGTTACATGCTGAATTTATTACATACTTGAAAAGTAAGCAGTACAAAATAGAATTTCATGAATAAAACAATAAAACAAAATAGAGTTCAGTTTCATGAACAAATTCTCTTTGCATGCTCTACTGTGTGTATGGAAATACTTGTTTTATTTGGTGTTTAAGTTCATATATATCCATATATTTCTACATGCATGTATATGCATTATATATAATACATTTGTGCCATGTAAAAAGTTTGAGAGACATAATTTCTGAGGAATTAGTAATTTTATTAAACATGCTAGCAATAATTAATAATAAAAGACATTGTCATTCTCCAATGCCAAAGATCCCTCACAGGCCCTAGTCAAGGTTTATATGCCTTGGGAAGAATGGGTGTTCCCAAGAGTGGCAATCAGCTCTGGTCAACAAGTAAGGAGAGGGAATGAATATTATTATAATGATAGGTGGTTCTGTTCTAATGAAAGACTGGAGGATATGACTTTGATAATGTTGTTTACTTTCAAATCATGCTCAGCCTTGGGAAAGTTAATCAAAGAATTTTTCCCACCCAAACCTGACTAGCCTTCCCCGACCCCAGTCAATATTAAGGAGAAAGCTAATCCTATGAATAGATATAGATATAGATATAAGTATTTCACAATGAGCTATTATATTATCTCCGGTTCATTTAATGCTTTAATGATTCCAATGTACCATTTAGACTATCCAGATAGAGGTTTTAGGATAAAGTTTTGAGTTTTCCCTCTATCCATCATAGAGAAAGATTATAAAATATTACTAAAACTTATTCAGATTAACTGAAATTTATTTTGGGTGATCTCCCATCTTTTCCTGCAGCTCTCTTATCCTATCTTTATGGTAGTATGTCAACCACTCCTAGGTGTCCGGTGCTCTCATGCTTCCCTTGGTTGATCCAGTCACTGGAGGATTTAATACACTTAAGCTTTGCTAATCAACACCTTGACTTCATTAATTAAATAGATCTTCTTCCAGTGGGCAGTGAGCTGAGAGTTTTGATATAGGAGAGGCTGAAAAAATAGGCCAAGACCATGGAGCACTGGGATAGATACTGAGAAAGTTACAAAGAGAAATAAGATATGGCTCCTGCTCATGAGGAAGTTATCTACAATCTAATAATAGATAAGGCAAAACTTATGAAAGAGAAGTTAAGAAATATATGAAAAGCAACACAAAGGATTATGTGAACCCTGAAGAAAGAAAGAACCCTGGGGGTAGAGAAAAGAAACACAGAAAGCAAGAGAGGGGACTCAGAAAGGGTTCCAGGAAGTTTCATCATGATATTGTCACATTGGAAAGAATGGATCATCCTATTAGGGCAGTTATCAGGGTAACTTATTGGATAGAGTGCCGGTCCTGGAATCAGAAGAACTTGAGTTTAAATCTAACCTTAGACACTTGCTTAACTGTGTGACCCTGAGCAAGTTACTTAATTCTCTTTGCCTCAGTTTTTCCATCTATAAAAATAAGATGGAGAAGGAAATAGCAAATCACTCTAGTATTTTTGTCAAGAAAATCTCAAATGAGGTTACAAAAGGATCATACACAACTGAAAAGATTCAACAACTGATTATCTTATTTTCATTAAGATGCTAATGACTGACTGGTAATATTTTTCATATTGCCTTTCCCAGGGATACTTGCCAGAGTCCTTCTCAATAGGCTGATCCTTCACCTGGAAGATAGTTACCTACCTGAGAGCTAGTGTGGCTTCAGAAAGGGTAGAGGAATAGTCAATAAGCTATTTGCTGCCTGACAACTCCAGAAAAAAATGCCAGAACAGGACAGAGGTCTATATACAACATTTGTAGAACTGACCAAGGCCTTTGATACCATCAGTTGTTAGGTTTATGGAAAATTATGTCAAAATCTGCTTGCCCGGAGAAGTTCATCTGTATTGAACATCAATTTCACAACAGTGTGCTTGCTCAGGACAGTGGATGATGCCCTCATGATTTCCTAGTATCCAATGGAGTGAAATGAAGTTGTGTTCTTGCTTCTGTATTTTTTAGCATGATGTTTTCAACCATGTTTTCAAATGCCTTCACCAGGGATGAACATGGTCTCACAGCTATGGTAAATTCTTTAATTTCACAAGGAAGTTAACACTCCCATTGCCAGAGCTAGTTCAGTATTTGGGAAATTCCAAAAGAAAGAGTGATAGAGAAGAGGTTTTAGACTGGCTACCAAACTGAAGATCTACAAAGCCATTGTGCTGACCTTATTGCTATATGCCTGTGAAACCTGGACAATCTACCAGCGCCATATCACCTTAGCCGCCCTCGCTGAGCTGAGCCTAGCCAAGGGCCTGCCCTGCAGCCAGTGCCAGGACAGTGGCAGGTTCCACCTCTACAACAGAGTCATTAGAGGGGAGCTTGGCCATGTAGGAGAAATGCTCCTGAGACAGAGGGGTTGAGCCCACCTTCCAGGATGTGCTTTCAGGCTAAGGTGAGCTAGAGTTCCACAGGGAGAGGGGAGGTGCTGTGAGGCCAAAAAAGCTCAAAGAGCTTCAGGAGCCAGCCTCAGAGAGCAGCCCTTTTGTAGTCTCATATTTTAGGTATTTTTTTTAATTTAACAAAATAATTTCATTGAAAATTTATAATTGTAGTGAAATTCCACATTATGAAGTAGAAGTACAGACACTGAGGTCCTTTCTCAAACTAAACTACCTAGCATTCCACTATTACTACAGAGAATGCAACCATGATGGACACATTGTTAGAATGCCAGATATATATATTTGCCAAAAAAAAAACTATTTTATGGAGAACTCACACCTGGCAAGCACTCACAAGGGGTCAGAAAAAGCATTACTAAGACACCTTAAAGGTCTCATTAAATAACTTTAGAACTGACTGTACAGCATGGGAGACACTGGCACAGGACTACCTGGCATGGCATGCTCTCATCAGTGAAAGTGCTGTGCTCTATAAGGAAGGCAGAATTGAAGCAGCTCAAAGAAAATATGCCTTACATAAGTTTAGAGTACCCACCCCAGGTGTTCACATTCACTATTTGTGCCCAACCTGTAGTAGAGCAATCTGAGCTCATATTGGTCTGATCAGTCATAGTCAGACACACTGTAATTTGTCTCAAACATAGTGATGTCATTTTTGGTCTTCTTTGATAAGGAAAGCTAAGAACCAATAAACCAACCTACCAACCCACCAACCCAGGGATACTTGTATTTTCACAGAAGTCAATATGTTAACCAAAACAATAAAACTCTAATGGTAGAATTTTAGCTATCTGCAAAAGTATTGAATGAATGAATGAATGAATGAAGCATTTATTTAATGTTTAAAATAAGCAAAGCACTGTATTAAAGGATGGTTCTTGTTTCAAAGAGCTCACATTCTAATGGAGGAAACAATACAGGAGAAGATCTAAGCTATAAATCAGAGGGAAAGGTCCAATTGTCCTTATGGTACAGCAGGAAAGCAGGTGGTAATACCTCTTTAATCGGTTTCTGTCAATGAATCATTTGACTTTGCCAAAGACATTGGTGGCAAGAACTTTCTTTTCTGGATTTTCAGTAACTCTGTCTATAGTACTTGCAGGAGTAGTGTTCAGGCTGCATCTCCACATAGGTTGCTTCCTAGAATGATTGACAGCTAAGAGCATAGAGGAATATAAACTCTGCTATTTCATGATTCTTGAGTTTGGATTTCTGGATTCACTTCTTTTGGTGAGGTAGTGGAATAAAGTTCTTTGACAATATTCCTCAAACCCTACAAATTTTGTATCAGCCTTCTCTCCACATATATATAAGAATGATTTTAATATAGCTCATGGGACATTGACCTTATGACCTACACAGACTAATTAATATGGAGCTGTTCACATATTTGTTATTAATTTTTTTTAAATCAAGGCTGTTTATTGTGGACAATATCCAATTCAATATATAACCTGGCTTAAAATCATTTTTTTTGTTTAAAATCAAAATAAGACATAAAAAGGTTTTCTTATTGGGAAAAACAAAGAATGAAGAAAAAGTAGCACCGATATTAATAATAATTCCCTGCAACACCTAGAACCCAAACCTGAAGTGTACACTACTTGGGGACATGCCTAAGTCCTGAGAAACTTTCTGAATGTGACCATGTGAACTCAAGAAGTTGTTGCCTCAGAATCATCTCCAACAAGTGGATAGAAGATGTGTAGAACAAAATAAAAAACATTAATCTTGATAAGAGTACCTAATCTCCAGACAGAAACCAAGATTTCAGTTCCTTGCCAGCTGCCCTTACAGACTTGAGCCAAGGAGGGGGATGAAGGGTGGCTATTTAAATCTAGTTAGATCTTGGGTTGATGAGTGACTGATGAAAGCTTTGTCCCCAAGAGTTTCCTCTGGAGAAGGGATGTTTCTTTGATTATGGAAATAAAGAAGGGGTGGAGGCAGGGAGATGAGGGAAGGAAATGGAGAAAGTCAGTAGGTGGGGACTAAAAGGGAAAACATAATGTCCTGTATTCTCAGCTGTCTCTATGGAAACTTAAAACAAGACTGGGAAAGCTTGGCTCCCCTTCCTGGCTATATTCCCATTTTTTTCTTTCTTTTTGATGGGATTCCTGAACATGACAGGTTCACTTTACTACTTATTAACTACCCCTGATAAGGAGTAACTCCCAAGTGGTTTGTCATCTTTCTTCTCTAGAACAAGTTCTTCAGTTCTATTTTTTGTGTATGTGTGTTTGGAGGGGAGAGGAAAAGGGCATAGCCAAACCTTAGTTCTCAGAAAATAATAAAGTAAGCTTAAAGAAAATTAAGTAGTAGGTCTGAGAGATTTTGCAAGTTCTGACAAATATAAAGGACAGTGAAGGATATAATATAAAGAAGGGAGGAGATTTAGGAGGGAAAGATGGTAGGATCACAGATGCAGATGGGAGCTAAAAAAATTCCATGGGCTAGCTGAAAATATTGGTAGACTGCTAATCTTTATTGCCCATGATCATAGAACAAAGAGCTAGAAGGGACCTTATCTAATTAATTTTGTTGTTCAGTCATTTTTGGTAATATCCAACTCTTTGTAACCCCATTCAGACATTTCTTGGCAAAGATACACAAAAAGTACTTTGTAAATTTTACATGTGATATGAACATTTTTGTTTTTGTTCTGTTGTTTCCAGTCAAGTTTGTCTCTTTGTGACCCCATTTGGGGTTTTCGTGGCAAAGATACTGGAGTGGTTTGCCACTTCCTTCTCCAGCTCATTTTATGGATGAGGAAACTGAGGCAAACAAGACCAAGTGTCCTTGGTCAGGGATATACAGAGAAGAAGTATTTGAGGCTAGATTTGAACTCGGGAAGATGAAAATTCTTGACTCCAGGCTCAGCATTCTATAATTTGATCCTTGCAATAATCCTGTGAAGAAAGGTATTATATTATTCTTTTTTTAACAGAGGTTTTTTTAGAGAAAATATTATTATCCCCATGTTACAAAGGTAGAAACTGAAGCTAAGAGAGTTTAAGTGGTTTGCCTAGAGTCCCAGAGCTAGTCAGTTTCTGTAATAAAATTATAACGCATATCTTTCTAATTACAAATTCATTAAATATTCATTACATTGCCTATTCTCAGTTTACAGTTAGAAAAAACTGAGTTTCAAATAGCAACCTAGAATCCAAACTTAGGGCCTCTAACACCAAACTCAGTGATGAGAAAATATGTAAAGTGCTTTGCACAGTGTCTCGTCCTATATATAGTATTATAATAGAATATAGAGGGGCAATTAGATGGCACAGTAGATAGAGCGCCAGCCCTGGAGTCAGAAGGACTTGTGTTCAAATCCAACCTTAGACACTAAATAATTACTTAGCTATGTAACCTTAGACAAGTCACTTAACCCCATTGCCTTGCCAAAAAATAGTATATAGCATCAAATATGTTTTAAAATGGACTTTTGTTTCTAGAGAACCTTAGGTCATTAAAAAAGAACCATAATTTCCTGAAAGCCGTCTATTATGTGCTTTTTTTTCCTCTTTTCAACCTTATTATTTTTTTCTTCTCTTCAGTTCTGTCCTATTTCATCTATAACTCCAAAAACTTGTCACAGTTAGCACATCCCAGTAACCCATCTCAGCAGATGGGCTGACCCATGTTAAGGGTAATCAGTAGTCCTGAAACTGGTCAGAGATAGGGGGATGTGAAAACTTCTACAGGTAAAATGGGTAAATGAGAACAATTTGATCCAACAGTCATGAAAGTGGCTTAAGCAAGCTCTGTGGAGGACTTTAAAGTGTGGTCAGACATGGATCTTTGCCAGTAGCCTTGATTTTTTGTACTGGCACTGGACTTTCATGACTGGATGAGAGAGTAATGGGGATGACTTTGTTCAACTCAACCTCACTTAAATCCAATTCATAAGCAAGTCATTATTTCCCCATGATGTTACTGGTCCTCTTAGAAAATGAAGCATAGGGGCAGCTAGGTGGTGCAGTGGATAGAGCACTGGCCCTGGAGTCAGGGGCCTCAGACACTTAACAATTACTTAGTTGTGTGGTCTTGGGCAAGCCACTTAACCCCATTGCCTTGCAAAAACTAAAAAAAAAAAAAAGAAAATGAAGCATGAACAACAAATTAACTATATATATATATATATATATATATATATATATATATATATATATATATATATATATATAAAATAGGTACCATATACATGCTTTTTCCCTTCCCTTCCTCCTCATTTCCCTCTTCTTCCCCAACCCCTGACCCATCCCACTGTTTGAGGCTATGGTAATTGGGTGGGAACAGGTTACAACATATAACCCAAGAGGAATACTGAAGAAAAAGGAAATAATCTGGAGATATATGATAGGAGATGATGGGCTTTTTACAATTTCATTTGAATTTCTAAATAGACTTTATTAAAAGAAAATTATTTTCTTATAAATTTTTGTATATTTTTGTTGTTGTTGTTGGTTTGTTTTTAAGATTATATACTATTCAGAGCACTGGCTTTTTCTATTTGCTCAGACTTGAAAACAGAATTGATCAACTCAGTGAAACTTCTGCCAGGCCATCCCAGAGGTGGCAAAACAAATACAATGAGCCTAACTGAGGAGCTTCCTTAGTAAGCACTTAGAATCATGGATAGGGGAACTGGAAAGAACTTAAACAGTCTTTTATTTCCTCTACATTAAAGTTAGGCAATCATCATTATATAAACACAACTGAGAGTCAGAGAATTTGCATTACTTGTTCAAGGCCACAGAGCAGGTGATTAGACAAGGAGGAACAATAAATAATCTATTTATTTAACAGTCTGTTGTCTCATAGGGCAGTGTTCTGTAACCTGTAACATCTTGCTGTTGATTAATTAATCTTTATTAATTATCCAAAAGAGAATTCAAGAGGAACTTGGAAAATGAAAGTGGCTATTATCAATGCTATATTAGCCCATCTACAGTCATTTTATTATGATAATAATCATACATGGGTATAATAAATAATAATCGTCCCTTGTTTTTGGACATGTGAAGACTGGAATTAAGAACTAAACACTCTTTTTCTTAAGCCTCACTCACACCCCCAACTGCAAAGACATATCCTTTTCTGCTTGGAATTCCACTCCTGGTGTCCCAAAGTCTAGAATAGTGATTTCTTCAGATACTCGGGAACTCCAGGCATGCTTCATTTCTCTCCCCCACCATTTCTTCACCAGCTGACATACTGCCTGCCCTAAGCATAGCTTTTTCTTCTTTTCTTCCTCCTCTTCCTCCTCTTCCCTACCTTTACAATTCTGGGGCCTTAATCAATTCAATTCTGTCCCCCTTGTTCCAGTTGCTAATTCTGTAACTTTCTAAATCAAAATACTCCTCCCTGGCCCCCACTCTCTTTTTATGTGCTGCATCCCCTATTAGAATGGACATGGATTATCTTTGCTTTTGTGTTTTTATTCCCAGGATTTATCAGCTTCATAAAACGCTTTTTATTCATTCATTTTAGTTTGAGACATAGTGTACAGAACAAAGATCCTGTTGTACTCCATCCTGATTGGAACATATCCATATCATTCTGCTTAGTTCTGGGGGTCACAGTTTAGGAAGGATATTTACAGGGTAATGCATATCCAGAGAAGACCCAGAACAAGGAGTGGGGAGTGGGAAGTAAGAAATGACTAAACACATGCCATGATGAGGCTCTTTTCAAGAAACTGATGTTGTTTAGACTAGAGAAGAGGAGACTTAGAAGAGAAGGAAATATGAGTTCTGCCTTCAAGTATTTGAAGGGCTAACACATGGAAGATTAATTAAATTTGTTATGCTTGGCTCCAGAGGATTGAAATAAGAACAATGGGTGGAAGTTTCAGAGAGATGGATTTCAACTCAATGTAGTAGAGGAAAATTCTTAGAGTTGTGCAAAGTGCATTGGGCTGTCTCATATTCCCTCACACTGGGGTAGAAAGACAGGAACTTGACCACATGTTCATAGGGATTATCATGGAGGAAAATCTTAGTATTGGTTGCACTGGATTCCCTCAGGTCCTTTCTTGGAATTTGTAAAATTCACCCCAGATTAGAATCCTATCTAAGCCATTTGATTCTAAAATCAGTATTTATTCCATTGAAGCAGCCTTTTGGGGCTAGAACAATTGAATGTGAAGGAGGAGATCTGGTCACAAATCTGCTTCAATATTCAGAAAGCTTGGAATGAGATAATCTCTTGCATGTATCATACAATCCAGAAATCATGAAATTCATAGGTTTCAGGTATTGCTGGAAAAGATTTCAGAGGTCATCTGTCCCCTCCATTTCTAGATGAGGGAACCTGAGATTCAAGAAAGTTAAATGATTTGCTCAAGGACTCTCAGGTAATAAGAATCAGAAGTAGAATTTGAACCTGTGTTCTTGGCCTCCAGAATTTATCCTTCGTCCATCATACCATGCATGATTCTAAACTACCAAGAACTAAATCAATCTCCACCCTTTAGCAGCATTTATTTCAAAATCATTACCATGATCAGAATTTTAATTTCTGAAATGATATCTGATGAACAATGTACAAGGTGATAATATAACTTTTGGAGAAAGACAACCTGTTAAATCTCAACCATAGCTAACTTTTGACTCAGTTTCTCAAAGATGACCCAAAGCAGAGACAATCACAAAACAGTTCAATAAAAAAGCAGGCTTTTGTAATAAGGAAATAATTCATTAGTGGATGAAAATCTAAAATCTAAGGGCAAGAGGACGGGTAGGAGACAGAAGTATAGGTGTATAATTCATGAAAAGACAACAGTCAATTAATCAGAAAAAAAATGAGCAACCCCAGAGAAGTGGAGGTTGCTATCTGCTCAGAACACAGAAAATCTGCCAGAGAATCAAGGTGAATTGGTTGGTATGCCCCTCTAAACCCAAGGTTTCAGTCTTTCTCAATCTTTTTTTTAGGAAAAGAAATCTAAATCGTTAAAGGTAGATAGGTGGCACTGTGCTTAGAGTAGTAGGCGAAAGTTGGGGAGACCTGAGTTCCAATCCAGCTTTAGATACTTATGAGCTGTGTCCCTTTGGGCAAAAAGCTCAACTCTTCTCTAGGTAAAGTTTTCCCACTTAATGCTTTGCAAATTTTAAATTAGAGAGAGAGAGATAGAGATATATTAGATATAGAGATTTATAGATATATAGATACATATATAGATATATATATAGATATATAGAGAGATATATGCTAGCTATTAATATTAGGAAGCAACCAGTTTGCACAGCAGCTAGCATGAAGGACCTGAAGTCAGGAAGGCCTGATTCAAACTCAGCTTTATACATTTACTAGATGTTTGATCCTGGGCAAGTCACTTAACCGTGTTTATCTCAGTTTTCTCATCTGTCAAATGAGCTGGAGAAAGAAATGGCAAACTGCTTCAGCATCTCTGCCAAGAAAACACCACAAAGAGTTGGACATAGCTGAATAACAACATTATTATTATTATCCTTGTGGCAGGAAGTTAAATCTAAAGGATGTTTAATTCATAAGGAGAGTGAATCTCTTGTTTAAAATCTAAAAAGTTTGTCATGATGGTTGTTGGCCAACTCAAGTTACTAATACATCTCCAGCTTTATTGGTGATTAAATAGGAACACAATGTCAAACCTTTTTGAAAGGAAACTTCAAAGTTCTGTCTGTGGATTTGGGAAAGTTTCTGTTTGAAAAATTCATCACCAGCCTTCAGCCAACCTCAGTAAGAAGATTTCCAAATTTAGTCAGACTAATACTTGAATAACAGAGCAACATTCCATCTTCCAATTCTTACTTGAAATCACAGAATAGTGTAATGGGAAGAGCAATAGATGGTCATCTTGAGTTCAAACATTATCTTACCCCCTTTCTGCTTTGTGGGATGCTGGGCAAGTCACTTAATAGCCACCCCCACTTGACCTTGAGTTTTTGCATGTATATATAACAATGTATATGGGAAAAAATAAAATTCCAAGGTCTTTGTTCAGGCCTTGCAAAGGCTATTTTCTATAAGTCACTCTTATTGAGCTTCTATTTATTATCTACTATATTCCAGGTACTATTCTGGAATTATTCTTTAGTTATTTCAGACATGTCTTGATAAGACTTGGGATAGCATGAGTAAAGTATTTTGCAAACCTTAAATCAAATGCTAGTGGTAGAGGTGATGGTGATGATTTTATTTAGTTATTTCAATCATGTCTTAGACGTGGGTAGCATATATAAAGCACGTTTCAAGTCTTAAATCACTATAAATACTGGTGGTGGTGATTTTAGTGGTAGTGGTGCTGGTGGTGGTGGTGGTGATAATGATGATGATGTTTGACCTCCAGTATGTATCAAAGGTAAAGTTGTCTTTGAGTATCTAGGGTCGACTCCAAGTCACCATAGAACCTTAGTGCAAGTATGGGTTGCTCAAGATGACCTCTCAGGAACCTACCAACTCAGATACTTTGTGATCCTAAGCTACATTTCCTGAAACACTGATGCTGGATAATGAGAGGGTAGATTTAAAGGGATGTGACCAAATACCAGGCACATATCAGGTTTCCAAAAATAAAAAAAAGAATGAATGAATGAATGAATGAATGAATGCTGAATTTGGCCTCACCACACAACATCACTAAAAACCGTCAGACAGGGATCAGACACACTCTTTTTCAAAAGCTACTTGAAATGCAAGAAACACTGAACCAGTTTTTCTTAAACAAATAAATACTCCTAAATTTATAAGTTTAACATATATTTGCTTGAGATCATGTTAAACATTTGTGAGAAGAGCAATAACTTTCAGACTACCAATATCCTAGTGGTTGATTACTATTTCAAAACATACTGTCAGGCATGCAATACAATAGAGATCATCTAGTGAAACTCTCCTCATTTTACAGATAAGGAAACTGAGGCTCAGAGATGACGGTCATACAAATAAAATAGCTGGAATTTCAATTCTCCTCTTCTGATTCCAAATCTAGAATGCTTTCCCAAATACACCATCTATCTCATCTACTTTACACCAAGTTCTCAAGGTATCTAATTTGCAACCCAGGTCCAGGACAAGTGCTGAGACAATCTGTCTCTATTAAAGATTTTACAATTATATACTCTAGAAAGGTTTTTTTTCTCCCTTTAGATCTCTGAGCTGCTAAAGAATCAATGAATCAATAAATACTGTTAAGTTATAAAGAAAAAAGTTACTGTGCTGAATTTCAAAGAATCTAATTTCTATAAAAATGTTACATGGGAAATTGTTAATTTGCATGGTCCTTGGCTAGTCACAGAATACAAATGTCTAATACTCAAAAAAAATATGGGTGTTGTAGTGGAAGAGGTAGAGTGAGAAAAATTCAATCTCATACTCCGAAGGAATTGATTTCTTCCCATGGTTTTTTCCCCTACTGTTTTCATATAGGGATTTGTGGAGTAGTCTGTGGACAGTCCTGAAGTAAATATAATTCTATCTTTCTCCTTTTAGGTACATACTGCCAAAATGAAAATCCTAGATCTAACACCCCCAAATCCATTCACTTTCACAGTCCAGGCAGTATAGTCCTAGACAAGATATGAGGGATGAGAATTTGAATTCTGCTCTGACATTGACTACATTATGACCATAATGCTCTCTGAAATTGTTTCATCATCTGCAAAATGATAATGATATCTGTTGGACACAAGTGAGATAAGCCCTCTACAAATACTTGTTATTATTTATTATTGAGTACACTGCAAAACTGAAAAGGATTCATTATCATGACCATGTTATCTTTAGCAATGCCATCCATCTGATCACTTCCAATGTGGTCAGAGGAAAAGACAAATCCATTCCAGTTTTTGAGATAACAAAAGACAACTTTTTGCATAAAGAAATACTAATTAGTCTTTTTTTTTTCTTTATAGGTTCTCCAAGATGACAGACAGGGATCAGACACACTCAGTTTTCAAAAGCTATTTGAACTGCAATATACCTTGAGTCAGGAATCAATAAGCCATCAAGATGAAGCAAAAGAAGGCAGCAAATGTGAGAGCTGAAAGGAACAATGTGGATCATCTAACTCATTTTCTCCATTTTATAGATGAGGAACTTGAGACTGGCAAAAGCAAAGCAGCTTGATCAAAGGCATCTAGGGTAATGAATATGGAGGTAGAAGAATATATCAAGGATCTCACACTCCAACAGTGCCACTTGCACTTAGATTAGAAAGGAGAGGGTGTTTCCACAAGGTCTTCTGGTGTATATTCATGTCAAAATTGCCAATTTTATGTGTTTATTCACCATCTTATCTATGTGACAGTATGAGAACAAATGTCCTGGTAAGACTTAGAGATCAGTGATGAGACTTGGATGCAGTCAAGTTCTGATGATCCTTTATGTCCCTCTTCCATGTTGTGTCTTTATTGTTAGTCACGGCTTTTCTAGGGGAAGCAATCAGAAACTTGTGGGCTATGCTTTGGTCTCCCTTCCCACTTCACACACAGATATACATATACGTACTTTTCTATATGTGATTCAACAGGGTTACTCCAAAGCATCAAAACAGTGCGACAACAACAAAAAAAGGATGGTGTTTCTCACAGATTCAGTACAGAGCTGCATATCTGATACTCGGAGCCTAAATGAACATTAATATAGAGGAACACAGAGTCATCTAGTCCAGCACCATCATTTTGTTTAATTTATTTATATGTCTGTGCATTTATGGAATCATACATTATATACCTTCATCTAACAGTTCTTTCTCTGGAAGTGGACAGCATTTTCCTTCATAAGCCCTCCATAATTGATTTGAATGATCATATTCCTCAAAATAACTTAGTCATTTACAGTTATTTTTCAAATAATATTGCTATTTCTATATACAATGATCTTAGACCTACTCATTCCACTCTGAATTATTTCATGCAAATCTTTCCATGTTTTTCTAAGAACAACTTGTTAGTCATTTCTTACAGCATAGTAGTATTCCATGACAATCATGTTCCACAATTTATTTAGCCTTTCCCCAACAGAGAAGCATCTCCTCACTTTTCAAGAAACTGAGACCTGAGAGATTGTATGACTTTCCCAATATCAGTAATACAAGGTGTAAATATTAGAGGCAAGCTTTGAACTAAGTTCCTCTGACTGTAAAGCAGAATTTGTTGAACCTGGGGTCCACAGATCTTCAAGGGTTCTGTGGAAAGATTTCAGGAGTTCATGAACTTAGGTAAGAAAAAAAATGACATTTTTATCCTCTTGAATCTCTAACTTATATTTAAAGTTTTTTCTAATTATGAATGTAGAAAAAAATTATTCTGAAACACAAACAAGGTTAAGAACTCCTAGTGATCTTTCCATCTGTATCATTTTGTCTCCAAGTTGGAGGGCGGAAGCTAAGAAGTGTCTTGATTGAAAAAGAATCAACATATACCTTTAATATGTTGAGAAGAGTTGGGAATACTAAGAAGGAAGTCAATTTAGATTTCAGAATATTTGTTTCATATCAAATATATACCATTGATATGGTCAAAAATGTATTATATAAGCCTTTTACATTTTAATATCATTGTGATGGGGTATGGGAGAAGTTCTCTCTGAAAACTCCATCGGAGTAAGCAGCAGCCCAGTCATACAGTTACTGTCTACAATAGCAGAATTTGGGTCCATGCTGCCCTTAAGCTAGGCCAGTAGGAGAAAAAATGATA
Organism: Macrotis lagotis; assembly: GCF_037893015.1. Taxonomy (NCBI): domain Eukaryota; kingdom Metazoa; phylum Chordata; class Mammalia; order Peramelemorphia; family Peramelidae; genus Macrotis; species Macrotis lagotis. The sequence continues at coordinate 519,344,966 of NC_133666.1, read as the reverse complement.
AAGGGTGTCATTGTTCTCTTTGTTTTAATACTGAATATTTTATAGCCCCTGATTCTTTTACAATCTAAAGAGATTGCCAGTTTTCTTCCTTTTTGTCTCAGAAAGGGTTTGTTTACTAATCTAAGGCTATTTTTCTTCAAAATGAATAGGTTTTTTTCCACTTCTGATTGCAAGCAATGATTTCTGTGCTTCAAACATAACCTATATCAAAATGATGATCTTCTTAGGGAACAGGGACTCGAGAATGAGAGGGAAAAAATTAGAACTCAACATTTTATTTTAAAAATTAATGTTGAAAGTACCTTTATAATTGGAAAAAATAATATTTAAAAGGGGTAAAATAATTTCTGTGTTTTTAAAAACCAATAAGGATGGGTGTTCTAGTAAATGTTATTAAACTAGCTCTCTGAGAAAAAAAAACGCATGCACAACACATTCAGTTTAATTTGCATTACCATTTTCTATACCATTTTCTTAAATCTAGATAATCTACAAAATGAAAAATCAAGCACAGATTTTGTAGCAATTGTTAATTTCCAAAGTGTAAATGCTCACTCTGATAATTGAATGATTGACTCTCTCCAAATCTGTTTGAACTTCTAAGCATCCTTGGATACAATATTCAAGCAGGGAGGCAGTCTCCTTTTTTGTAGAGACCAGTGATTTATCAGTCTGGGATACTCCCCATTGTCAACACTCTACACAAATGCAAATAGGCATTGGCAGTTGACAGTATTGTTATTGAGCCATGACAGGGGAAATGACTATAGTCTTACTCATAGTTGTCAGATAGTTAGATCTGGACTTGAGCACAGATCTTTCACACATCTAAACCTCCCTTCTATTCAAAATTCTTGTCTACATTTCCACTATTAGATAAGGGCACAGCTAATGTGGATTAATATTCTGTACTTTCTCTTAAGAGAATAAAGGTTTCTTTTTTTATTCTCTCTTCCCCATTCCTCTTCCCCCCCCACACCCACTACATTCCCCCTTTACTCTCCTCTATAGAATGTAAGTTCCTTCAAGACTGGGATTCTCCCATTCTTTATTTAAATTCCCAGCATATAGAATATTATCAAAATTCCACAGGTACTTCATAAAGATTTGCTAATTGGTTGATTTTTCTTTTCTTTTTTTTCTTTTTAAATCCCAGTTTTGTTCCTGCAAGAACCACAGATTCTGAAATTTCTCTCATCTACAATTTCCTTAGGAATTGAATAAGCAGATATCTCACCCTTTCCACAGCTTCTAGGCAGGCTTGAACCAAGAACAAAAAATTTAGAGAGACAAGGCTGCTATATTGCTCAATGGATAGATCACTGGGTTAGAGTCCAAGAGACTTGAGTTCAAATGCTATCTTGAATGCTCACTAGCTATGTAACTGGGCAAATCATTTGACCTCCTTTTTATCTCAGCTTTCTCAACTATGAAATGGAAATAATAATACCACCCACCTCCGCAGTACTGTTGTTGGAGATAATAATAGTTGCACTACCTTCCTTATAGGCCTCTTCCAAAGGTACTTTCAACTAGACAAAAATAATATTTACTACTAATACTACTAATAATAAAATAGTTATTATGCTAATGGCCAGCATTTACCTTTAAAGTTTGCAAATCACTTTATGAATATTAATCTCATTTGGTCCTCACAATAACTCTTAGAGACCTGGTTTTTATTATCTCCATTTTATAGATAAAGAAATTGGAACAGAAGTACAAATTGCAAAATATTTGGCAACTGTTGTTCAGTTGTTTTAGTAGTCTGACTCTTCATGACCCCATCTGGGGTTTTCTTGGCAAAGTCACTGGAGTGGTTGACCATTTTTTTTCTCCAGCTCATTTTACAGATGAGATTTGACACACACACACATATATATATATATATATATATATATATATATATATATATATATATATATTAATATGTATGTGTACACATATATTTATATTCCCTTCCCTATTCTCCAAACAGAATCAATGTTAAAAATAATTTCAGAAGAGAACTGTAAATCCATTTTTTTGATTAAGAGAGTTCCACTAGTTAGAAACCAAACTCAAAACTAGAAAGATGTTAAAGAATATTTAATTCAATTTCCTAATTTAATGAGGAAACTGAGACCCAGAGATTGTATAAAATGATTAACATAGTTAATAGCCAAAGGGCTATTAGAATTAGCCAACATCATATCTATGTTTTTTTTTTATCACTTATTAGTCTTTTCTTGAGTTTGCACAGATTCTTTCAGCAAGTCATGCTTTTGAGTTCTCTCTTTATTTTCTCTACTCTCTTCTGGATATATTCCAGGTTAGCAATTTCCTTAAATATGTTATGCTTATGAGTAGGTACAAAACATTAATCCATATAAGTTATGTCATTACCAAACAATGGAAATGAAAATTGGAAAATTTGATCAAGATGAAGCAATAGAAAAATCTATATTCAAATTTTGTTTCTGACATATGGTCAGAAAAACCAACCAAAATATTCTGATTGTGGTTTGATCAGGCTCTAATAAAGTAGGATCATTTTCTCCCTCACCCCAGATATAATATCATTAATATCAATCTAAAGCCTAATTTTGCATTAGGTTTGGGGAGTTTGGGATGTTCTTTGTTTTTGTGAGAGTTATGACTCACCATCCTAAACTGTTGACTCATAGTGATCCTGTTTTACACTAAAAAAATAATAAAAATCAGGGCAGCTAGGTGGCACAGTGGGTAGAGCATCGGCACTGGAGTCAGGAGTACCTGAGTTCAAATCCAGCCTCAGATACTTACTAATTACCTAGCTGTGTGGCCTTGGGCAAGCCACTTACCCCTTTTTGTCTTGCAAAAAAAAAAAAAAAAACCAAGAAAAAAAGCCTAAGAAAAAAATAATAAAAATCCAGTCTTTTTGACATGAAATATAACAACAGATCTTTTCCAATTTGTACTTCTGTTTCAGTTTCCTTAATCTGTAAAACAGAGACAATAATAACAAATCTCTATGGGTTGCTGGGAGGACCAAAATGAGCTAAAATTTAAAAATTGGTTTGTAAATTTAAAGCGCTGTATAAATGTTAATAATGACAACTTTTATTTATTGTTATTTATATAGCAATTTAAGGATATCAAAGTGCCTTTGGAACAAGCCTTTATGGAAAGTAGAAATGCAAATTAAAACAACTCTGAGGTACTGCATCATACCTATCAGATTGGCTAATATGACAGAAAAAGGAAATAATCAGTGTTAGAGAGGATGTGGGAAAACTGGGACACTGATATACTATTGGTGGAGTTGTGAACTCATCCAGCCATTAAGGAGAGCAATTTGGAACTACACCCAAGTGCTATAAAACTGTGCATTCCCTTTGATCCAGCAATACCACTACTAGGTATATATCCCAAAGATACCATAAAAAAGGAGAAAAAGACTCACATGCACAAAAATATCCACAGCAGCTCTTTTTATAGTGGCAAAGAATTGGACTTTGAGAGGATGCCCATCAATTGGGTCTGAATAGTTGTGGCATAAGAACGACTTACAATATTACTGTCCAATAAAAATCGATGAGGAGGCAGACTTGAGAAAAGCCTGGAAAGACTTACATGAATTGATTCTGAGTAAAGTGAGCAGTATTAAAAGAACATTGTATACACTAACAGCAGCACTGAGGTGATCATCTATAATAGTCTTAGCTCTTCTCAGTAAATAAATGATCAAAGATATTTAAAAGCTGTGATAGAAACTGCCAAAGCACAGAATTTTCACTTTTTAAAATTTGGGGTTTTATTCTCATAGTTTTCCCTTTTGTTCTGATTTTTCTTTCCCAGCATGACTAATATGGAAATATGTGTAATCTGATTGTACATTACTTGCACTCAGATTACTTGTTGTCTTAGGATAGGGAGAGGGAAAAGTGGAAGGAGAAAACTACAAAAAAATATTGTTGAAAACTATCTTCACAGATATCAGAAACTGGAAAATTGGAAAAACAAACAAATAAATAAATAAATAAGAAAACAGAAAAGTTATGCAATTATTATTCCCATTTTACACATAATTGCTGACATTTGCAAAGCTCTTAATTTACATTATCTTGTTTGATACTAACAAAGTGAAGTACATGCTATTGTTATCCTTATTTTACAGATGAGGAAATTAAGAGATCAAACGACTTAAGCAGGGATATACAGCTGCTAAGTATATGAGACACTCAAATTTAGGATCATACAGATACTAAATATATGAGGTAGAGTTTGAACCAAGATATTTCTAATTCTAAATGTAGTACTCTACACAGACCTGGGGTCTGTGACTGTTTTTGCTTTGTTAATTTGAAAATCATATTGTTAATATAATTCACTTTTGTATTTTATTCTATGTATTTAAAAAATTCTAATTTATTCTATGTATTCTATGTAAACATTATTCTCAGAAGTTCATAGACTTTATCACATTGTCCAAGGGGTCCAAGGACACATAAAAAAAGGTTAGGAAATTGATGAGAAAAGACTGACTAACCCAACACTGCAAAACTAGTATCTACAGTGACATCTGATCCCAGGTCTCCTGACTCCATGCATTGTTCTCAATTACAGTACATTACTTAGTTGACATTGATCTATTACACAATGTGCTGGTTCCAGTTGTTTAACCAGTTCCAAAGCTGAAGAGATGGCCCACATTTCTCCATCTTGCCCTCTAAAACATTGTGAAATACAGTTCAATTCCTTCCTAAAATATACAATCTGTGGAATTTCCCTGATCAACAAGTCTAATGATCTTATCACAGAAGAAAAGGAGGGTATTCTGAGATGACTTGTCCTTAAGGAATACTAAGTTGGATCATACTGATGTCATTTCCTTTACTATAAACCATTTGTCTAATAAACCAATCTAGTTTTGTATTAAATGAGAACTAAATGGATGTAGTGTCTAGGGAAATATTTTGAAGTGCATAGCTGAAGGCTGAATGGAAGAAGCTAGCAGAGGACAAATGATGGAAGACCCTGAGAAGGGTATAAAAGCTATAGGAGAAAGATGGAATTCAGAACACACAGGGAAATGAGTTCTTTTTATGAAAAGAGGAAGAACAATTTTTCCTCAGAAATGTTGTGGAAGGATGAGAGAACAAAAGAAGTGATGGATGAAGGTGCATAAGATAATGGAATTCAAAACTGAATCACTATATCTAGTCCAATGCCTTTATTTTTACAGGTGAGGAAACAGGTCCAGGTGAAGCAACTAGCCCAAACTTTCTAAGAACAAAAGGAACATATGAGGGGAAAGATGTAAGGAGAGAAATTTAAATAATTTAAGAAATTTAAATTAAAATGAGTATATAAACTAGCATTTACGTGGTATTAAAGTTAACAAAGTTTCAAAGTATTTTATTCTCACAATAATCCTGAGAAGTAGAATTATTATTATTCCTTTTTATAGATGAGGAAATTGAGGCAGACAGAGATAAAGCAATTTGATCAGGCAATCAGTTTGAATTTGAACCCAGATCATCCTCACTCCAGGTCCAGCACCTAGTTGTCTCTAAAATGATAAAAGTCAGCATTTGTATAGCTATTTAATGTTTGTGAATCCCATTACATATGCTATGTCATTTGATCCTTGACAAAAACCTATGAAATAAGAGCTATTATTATTTCCATTTTACAGATGAGGAAGCCAAGGTATTGAGAAGTTAAGTGACTTGCTCAGAGTCACACAACTATTAGTATTTGGGACTGGACTTGAATTTCTGATTGAGCTTCATTGTTTCAACTCTCTGTGGTTCTGGAAGACTTTTGAGGAGAGCTTACTTTCCAACATCTAAGGGATGGACCCCCTTAATTGATCAGCTGAGGTTTTGCTTGTGATGTAAGTTCTTAACCTTTTATGTATATCTTGGACCCCTTTGGCAGTCTTATAAACGCATTATACCTTCTCAGAAGAATGTTTTTAAATGTATTCAATGAGATTGCTTTTGATTGTCCTTCATTTTTGAAAAGGGCCAATAACATCACAGTTGATGTTTTGACTGATGGGTAAATCATATTTAAGTGAGGCAGAATTGCACAAAGTCTTGTCTCACTCTCTCTTCCAGAATCATCAAAGTTCAATGGCAAGACAGAAGTCAAGACAACTGGCAACCTTCCTAGGTCCTCACTATTAGTTTCCAGCCATCATGGGATTTGCTTAGAGAAGCTGTCCTTTATTACTGCTTTGGGATACAGAGCTTTGCAGACTATCCATCAATAAACATGTATTAAGCATCTACCAGACACTGTGCTAAACACTTGAAGGCTTCAAGTGTCTGGTGATTCTGGGAATCCTTCTACTTGTTTGTCTTAATATGGTTACTAATTTTTCTGATGTCCCCCCTTCTTATTGCCAGTGAATTTCTAGCTGATTTAGGGTATGGAACAATTATGGAGTTCATGAAATCAGATAGTATCTTACTGGATTACTGAATATTATTTACTTGATGTATTTTTTTTAGGTTTTTACCTTTGGAGATGTGGGGAGTTGAGTTTTTTCTTCTGAAGGACATTTAGGCCAAATGTCAATTATTATGGGATTTTCTCTAGTTATAATTTACTAGTTGAAGGAGAGAAAGAAAGTAATCCAGGATTGGAAGTGGAAGAATAGGACATTATCGGGTTCATTATAAGGTTGATAGTGGTGTGGCTGAGAGAGTCCAGATTGTGGGGAAAGCCTACACTGAAGTTACTGAACTCAGTATCCAGTAACTCCAGAGGTGACCAGCAGAGCAGAGAACTTGGTGATCACATCTCCTTTGCCCCATCCTATTCTCCTTTCTCTCACCATTGGTTGTATACATGTCTTTTCATATCTATTAAAATTTGAAATCCTTGAGAAGATATATATTGGATTTACTTTTCTGTCCCAGGTTTTAGCTCAATACTTTACACATAGAAACCTCTTAAATTTGTTGAATTAGATTGACTTGAACAGAGTGGGGGGTGATGATCAGGGTAGAGTAGTGGGGGATCTATTCTGAGAAGTCCCCTTTAAGAAGATTTGTGGGATGAGGAAAAGTGGGAGGACAACAGTAAAGTAAGAAGGCTTTGGTCAATCCTTCTTCAGTGGGAAATGTTGGGAACCAAAAGTACAAAATGCTGTGTGTGTGATCACATATAGCAATTGTGACTGTGTTTGGTTCCACTGTTTATCCTCATTACATGGTAGACTCTTTGATGGAAAGTAGGGTGGAGAAAGAAAAAGGATAATGTTCAAAAAATAATAAGGGAATTGTTGGCACACCCAAACTCAATTATCAAGGAGGTTGAGGCTGGTGGATTGCTTAAGCTTAGGATTTCTAAGTTGTAGTAGTTGGTGTCCATATTATATCTGGCACCAACATGGTGGACCCCCTGGAATGGTCACCAGGCTGCCTAACGAGGGGATGAACTGACCAAGGTCAGAAATAAAGCAAATCAAAGTTCCTGTGTTAATCATGAGTGGCCCATGTACTTCCAATTTGGGTAAGAGAGGGAGATGCAATCTATAAAATAAGGTGCAACCAAAAAGGCACTAAAAAAACTTTTAAAAATAAGAAAGATGTGGTTAGAGAGAGGAAACCATATGAGCTGGAGCTCCTGGAGGTAGAGCAATGAGGGTTTTAAGCAGTTAATGAAAATATTTCAACAAATGATTTGCTTCGATGAAGTATGAACTCAGTTATTAAAGTGAAATAGCTAAATCTTGAAAGCTCCTATAAGGTCTCACCATCACCACCATCTCTCCTCAACTGTCACCCTTTTTTCTTTTCTTCCTTAGCCACAGAAGAATCATAGTACAAAACTCTTCTGCAACATTTACTCATCTCTTTAACTTTTCATATCATGAAACTCTCCTCCTCACCTCTCTTCTCTTGGCATAAGTTGCTCCTCTCGCCCCAGTTCTTCTCCTTCCCCTCCTTCCACCTGGCATCTTCAGTGGCACAAAGTGATGAGACACCTTGTAAGTTCATTTACACCAAGCTGCTCTTCTGGGTTTGGTTTCTTTTGGCAACCACATGCACTAGAGAGAGACCTGAAGGTAAAGCTCCCAAATGCCTCAGCCCTCAATCAACTGTCCTGCCCTGATTTCCATCATCACTACCACCACTGCACTATAGTCAAGCCAGATTTGCTCATTAGAAAATTTTTTGTGTCTCTTCTCAGGGCATTCTGCCATATTGAAAATATATTCCAGTTTTCCCTAACTCACATCTGTCTTCTCAGTTTACTCAGAAATTGAAGTAGCTTGGAAAGAGTACTGACTCTGGATTCAAAGAACTAGAGTTCTAATCCTTTCTATGATACATAATTTATAATATATTAAGATTTTAAAATTTTAAAATTTGGAATTTTTTTATTTCACTGACTTTTTTCTTTTATTAAAGATTTTATTTGAGTTTTACAATTTTTCCTCCCAATCTTACTTCCCTCCCGCCACCCCCCCACAGAAAGCAATCTGTCAGTCTTTAATTTGTTTCCATGTTGTACATTGATTCAAATTGAGTGTGATAAGAGAGAAATAATATCCTTAAGGAAGAAACAAAAAGTATAAGAGATAGCAAGATCAGACAATAAGATATGGGTTTTTGTCCTAAATTAAAGGGAATAGTCCTTGAACTTTGTTCAAACTCCATGTCTCTTTTTCTGGCTACAGATGGTATTCTCCTTTGCAGACAGCCCCAATTTGTCCCTGATTGTTGCACTGATGGAATGAGCAAGTCCATCAAGGTTGATCATCACCCCCATGTTGCTGTTAGGGTATACAGTGTTTTTCTGGTTCTGCTCATCTCACTCAGCACCAGTTGATGCAAATCCCTCCAGGCTTCCCTGAATTCCCATCCTTCCTGGTTTCTAATATACCACAGTTTGTTAAGCCATTCCCCAATTGAAGGATATTTACTTGATTTCCAATTCTCTGGCACCACAAATAGGGCAGCTATGAATATTTTTGTATGAGTGATGTGCTTACCCTTTCTCATCATTTCTTCAGGGTATAGACCCAGTAGGGGTATTGCTGGATCAAAGGGTATGCACATTTTTGTTGCCCTTTGAGCTTAGTTCCAAATTTCTCTCCAGAGAAGTTAGATGAGTTCACAGCTCCACCAACAATGCAGCAGTGTCCCAGATTTCCCACAACCCTTCCAATGACCATTATCCTTTCTGGTCATATTGACCAGTCTGAGAGGTGTGAGGTGGTACCTCAGAGAAGCTTTAATTTGCATTTCTATAGAGCAATTTTTCATATGACTATGGATTGCTTTGATCTCATCTCATCTGTAAATTGCCTTTGCATATCCTTTGACCATTTGTCAACTAGGTAATGACTTTTTTTTTAAAAAAATGACTCAGTTCTTTGTATATTTTAGAAATGAGTCCTTTGTCAGAATCATTAATTGTAAAGATTGGTTCCCAATTTACTATATTTCTTTTGATCTTGGTTACAGTGGTTTTATCTGTGCAAAAGCTTTTTAATTTAATGTAATTGAAATCATCTAGTTTGTTTTTGGTGATGTTCTCCATCTCTTCCTTAGTCATAAACTGCTCCCCTTTCCATAGATCTGACAGGTAAACTAGTCCTTGATCTTCTAATTTGCATATAGTATTGGTTTTATGTATAAATCCTGTATCCATTTGGATCTTATCTTGGTAAAAGAGTGTGAGGTGTTGGTCTAACCTAAGTTTCTTCCATACTCACTTCCAATTTTCCCAGCAGTTTTTATCAAAGAGAGAGTTTTTATCCCAATAGCTGGACTCTTTGGGTTTATCAAACAGCAGATTTATGGTTTATGGTTTATGGTTTCCTGCTATTGTACCTAGTCTAGTCCACTGATCCACCACTCTATTTCTTAGCCAATACCAAACAGTTTTGATGACAACTGATGCTTTATAATATAATTTTAGATCAGGTAGGACTAAGTCACCTTCTTTCATACTTTTTTTTTTCAATAAAGTCCTGGAAATTCTTGACTTTTTATTTCTCCATATGAATTTACTTACAGCCTTTTCTAATTCATTAAAGTAATTTTTTGGAATTTTGATTGGTAGGGCACAAAATAGGTAGTTTAGTTTTGGTAGAATTGTCATTTTTATTATATTAGCTCTACCTATCCATGAGCAGTTGATATTTGCCCAGTTATTTAAATCTGATTTAATTTGTGTGAGAAGTGTTTTATAATTATTTTCAAAAAGTTTCTGAGTCTGTCTTGGCAAATAGACTCCCAAGTATTTTATATTGTCTGAGGTTACTTTGAATGGGATTTCTCTTTGTAGCTCTTCCTGCTCTATCTTGCTAGACATATATAGAAAAGTTGAGGATTTATGAGGGGTTATTTTATAACCTGCAACTTTGCTAAAATTGCTAATTGACGATTTGGAAAATATTTAAATATTATCTTGTACAATACTGTGTATGGTAGGTGTTACATTACCCCCATTTTACAGATGAGCAAACTCCTTAGAAGTGTTAACTCTTGACCAGAGTTGGGTCTAGCAGTCTTGGCAGTCACACCTACCTCCCAAACTCCTTCTTTGGAAATGTAGAATGTAAGGGCTGAACTGGGAAGCTTGTGTCTTTATGGTAACATGTACCCCCTTCTCCCTAACTGTGACTAGAGGACTTCTCTGAACCATATGACCCTTGAGCTTTTCCTCTAACACTTAAGAAATACCTTCATTTTGTAATCCTAAATCTCAAACTTTGTTAAGAAAGACAGCTACAGATGATTTTAGAAAAACTTGGAAAGACTTTCATGAACTGATGCATAAAAAGTGAACAGAACCAGAAGAAAGTTGTATATAGTAGTAGCAAAGTTGTTTGATGGAGAGCTGTGAATGACAGCATTCTCAGCAAGACAATGATCTAAGAAAATCTCAAAGGACTAATGAAGCATACTGTCCACCTTCAGAGAGAGAACTTGGAAAGTTCTTTGATTGATTTGATTGAGTGATTGATTGAAAACTGACTGAACCATGCTATTTTTCACTTTATTTCATTTCTTTTATTTGAGTCTCCTTGTACAAAATGACTAATATGTTTTACAAAATTTCACATGAATAACTGTATATCTGATACAATATATCTGACCTAATATCTGATTGCTTACTGTCTCAGGGAGAGGGAAAGGAGGGGTAGAATTTGAAACTCAACACCTTATTAGGGGGCGGCTAGGTGGTACAGTGGATAGAGCACTGGCCCTGGAGTCAGGAGTACCTGGGTTCAAATCCGGCCTCAGACACTTGATAATTACCTAGCTGTGTGGCCTTGGGCAAGCCACTTAACCCCATTTGCCTTGCAAAAACCTAAAAAAAAACCTTATATATAAAAATATTTTTTAAAAAGAGAGTGCCACACTAGTCCTCCTTAAACATTTTTTTTTTAGGCTTTTCAAGGCAGTGGGGTTAAGTAGCTTGCCCAAGGCCACACAGCTAGGTAATTATCAAGTGTCTGAGGCCGGATGTGAACCCAGGTACTCCTGACTCCAGGGCCGGTGCTCTATCCACTGTGCCACCTAGCCGCTCCCTAAACATTGTTTTAATTATGTCATGAAATCCAGGATTATAGCCAAATCTTGGACATATTGCAGGAAATTCTCCTATGCGGTAGGGAGAATGCTGACATAATGCAGTGTGACTGTATAAGAGAAGGAATTAATGTAAGATCTTTGGAGAAAAGAGACATTCTTCATGCAATCTTTGAGAGAATCTATATGGTTCCAGGCTTTCTTGGGCATCAATTCCAGACTTATGAGATGAGGGAAATAAGACTTTGGAAACAGCAGATAGGTGGAGGGGGAGGTGCGGCTGACTCTGCCACATGTCCCTGATTTGCAGCTCTCTTCCCTAGATACTTTAGGGAACTTTTCTCTTGGGTGAGATCAGAGACTCTTGCTTGGTTTGATATGTTACCCCTTGCCCCTAGCAGGAACACTCATTCACTCTCCATATTTTCTAGTAGAATTCTAATCTCCATAACTTCTCTGATTTCTATTTAATATTTGCTTGGATAAATACTATTCATTAATTGTTATGGTCTTTTGTGTAACCAGCATTTGGCAGGAATTAAACACAGACAAATTTAAACTAAGGGTTACTTCCCCCAGGAAAGGTAGTAACATTGTTCTACCAATTATGTCTTCAGACCAGCAATATAAAAAATAAATGAAATAGTCATAATACTCCATGTCGGTATGAAGCAACTGTGATAAATATCAGTCTGTTAGCAACCTGATGGTGGTTCCATTTTTATGTGGAACCTTTTAGCTTGGCATCATATTACTTCAAACACAAAAAAGTAGACTCCCTGTCTCTTCTTATTTTAAAAGCTATGTTCCCTATCAATCTTGATCCTTACAAAACAGATGACAAAACACATTTCCATTTTCTTTGTAAAGATGTGGGAAATGTTGGGTGTAAAATGTTGCAAAAGCTATCAGACATTTGTTTTCTTCATTGATTTTACTTTATGGTTTTTGTTTGTCACATGGGATACACATAATACATAAGAATGACTTTGGTATTTTTTCAATATGATTTAAAAAACTAAAAAAAAACCATATTTCTTTTTGAGTCATATATTAAACTTACTGGCTTCCTCCTAGAAGACCTTCTGTTCTCCTAACATTCCCAGGAAAGAGATGACTAGGTCACAATAGATGGTTAGATCTGATCCCACTAAGAAGGATCCAGAATCTTATCATTACAGTTTCAAAAGATCAAAAATATTTCAAACATAAGCTGAATGACTTCAGGTAAAGGAGCATTTCATCATAGGTTCATAATGTGTACTCAATGTGATAATTAACTAAAGCTGTTCTCATATTGTTTGACAAGAATGTGCTGTCTTCTCAGACTCATAGACCTAGAAGGGAAGGGAGCTTAGAAGTCATTGAATTCAAGCTCTTCTCTTTACAGGTGAAGAAACGGAGGCCCAAAAATGTTAAATGACTTGTCCAAGATCACATAGATAGGAAGCATTTGCTGTTCAGTCATTTTTAGTGGTGCTGGACTCTTGAAAACCCTGTAAGAATCATTTTTATTTTTTTCAATGACCTTCAGTATAGACCTATCCACATAGTAGGAATTCAATAAATGCTTATATGACCACAGACTCATTTACAGGATATACAAATAGTAAACAGTCAAACTGAGATTTCTTTAAAAAAGAAAAAAAACCTATGGTTCAATGAGGCAGTCAATGCCTCATTGATTAGAGAAATGCAAATTAAAATGCAAATTAAAACAACTCTGAGATGCCACTTCACACCTTTCAGATTGACTAAAATAACAAAAAAGGAAAATGATCAATATTGGAAAGGACGTGGGACACTAATGTACTGTTTGTGCAGTTGTGAACTGATCCAACTATTCTGTAGAGCAATTTGGAACTATGTAGCAATGTGAACAGTTCTTCCTACTGACTCCTGGTATCATGTTCGCAGAAATAATTTTTTTAAATAAGATTTTTGAAGCATTTAAAATTTTTATGAATCATTTCCCTAATAATCTTATTTGACAGGAAATGTTTTTCCCAGTTTCACAAGTAAATAAACTGAGGTTCAGAGTAAAAAAAGAATTTGCCCATGTTCACATAGCTAGAATAGTAACAGAACTAGGATTTTAGACCCAGTTGTCCAGATTCTCAAGCCAAAAGTCTTCTCTCTAAATGCCATGATGTTTTCCTTGGCTTTAGTTGGACCACTCTTATCTGAGACACCTTCCCTCATACTCTCTTTGTATAGAGGTACCAGGGGGTTTCACCTGGTCATACCCTAGGGGTCCAATGGAAACCAAATGAATCCTAGGTCACTTCTCCCTATCTTGTAGGTCTACACAAAACATGTGCTTAGTTTGATCATAGAACCTAGCCCTTCTGAACCCTGCCCAAAATATTCTGTCTGATTTGAATTTATCTAGACTTCTGAGATCATTGATACTGTGGATGCCCCAAGGGAATCCAGCTTGGACCAACCCAAACTACTGAAGTTCTTACAGCCATACATACCTCACAACCATAGCCACTGTGATCAGACAGTCATACAACCTTACCCATGTACTCTTTGTTCCACTGACACTGGGCTCAAATAGCAAGACTCAACACTCTTGGCCTTTAGCATTCTCTGTGGTCATCCTCCATGCCCATAATGGCTTCCCTGCCCTACTGAAAACTGACCTCTTCAGCTTCCTTTAAGTCCCAACTACTATTCCATCACTGAGTGGAATTCCATCCCAACCCCTCCTAATTCTAGTGTCTTCCTTCTGTTAACTTTTTCTTACTTAACCTATATAAAGCTTGTGAAAAAAATATATATCTCATACATATATATAGCATATGTTTATATATATACATACATATTACATATATATATATATATATATATCATATATAGTGACCTGGCATGTAATGGCCTCCCCTAGCTAGAAATATTGCCTTTCCAGTTTTATCCCTTGTGTATATCCCTCCCTTGTATATATCCCTCCCTTGTATATATTCTAAGTTCCAGTCAAACTGGACTATTCTCTCTTCAACACAGCACAGTGCTCTGCATACAGTAGGCACTTAATCATTTATTGCTTTGAATTGAATAGCTCCCATAATTAGTCTGAACTTCATTCCAGAGATCAAGAGTGAGAGATGAGACAATCATCAAAACTGTCTGGTAGTGGTTAAAAAATAGAGAAGTAGATCAGTGGAATTGATTAGCTCCAACAAAAGAAATAGTATTAAATGACTATGGTAATCTACTGTTTGATAAAACCAAGGATTCTAGCTCTGGGATAAGAACTCACTATTTGACAAAAACTGCTGGGAAAACTGGAAGATAGTATGGCAAAAACTAGATATAGACCTACATCTCACAAGTTAAGGTCCAAATGGGGACAAGATTTAGACATAAAGGGTGAGACCCCATAAGCCAATGAGAACAAGGAATAGTCTATCTATCAGATCTCTAGAGTGGGGAGAAGATTATGATCAAAGAAGAGATAAGGAACATGTCAAATTGCAAAATGGATAATTTTGACTACATTAAATTAAAAAGGGTTTGCACAAATAAAACCAAACCAACAAGGATTAGAAGGAATGAAGAAAGAGAGCAAACATTTTTCACAGTGTTTCTGATAAAGGACTCATTTCTAAAATATATAGAGAACTGAGTCAAATTTATAAAAATGCAAGTCATTCTCCAATTGATAAATGATCAAATGATATGAAGAGGTAGTTTTCAGATGAAGAAATTAAAACTATCTATAGTCATATAAAAATGTTCCAAATAACTTTTTATTGGAGAAATGCAAATTAAAACAACTCTGAGATATCACTTCATACCTATCAGATTGACAAAAATAACAAAAAGGATAAATGATAAATGTTGGAAAGGATGTGGGACACTAATGTACTGTTGGTGCAGTTGTGAACTGATCCAACTAATCTGTAGAGCAATTTGGAAATATGCACAATAAAACTGTGCATACCCTTTGATCCAGAAATACCACTGCTAGGTCTATATCCCAACAGAGATCATAAATATTTATAGCAGATCTTTTTGTAGTGGTAAAGAAATGGAAATTGAGGGAATGTCCTTCAATTGGATAGCTCAATAATATGGTAATTGAATGTCATGGAATCATAATTTCCTTCCTGACTTCAGAAAAGTATGGACCTGTATGAACTGTGGCTGAGTGAAGTGGGTAGAACTAGGAGAACTTCATATATGTATATATATATATATATATATATATATATATATATATATATATATATTAACAGCAACATTGCTAGATGATCACCTCTTAACAGTTCAGAGTTCAAGGACAATCCTGAGAGATCTATTAAGAGAAATACCATCTGTCACAACCAGATAAAAATCTAGAGAGGAATAGAGAATATGATGTTCATTTAAAAAAAATTCTTTATACTTTTTTATTTTTTCATGGTTTCCCCCCCTTAGTTTAGTTCTTTCACAGCTTGACTAATATAGAAATATGTTCAACACAATTTTACAATTATAACCTATATCAAATTGTTTGCTGCCATGTGGAGGAAGGTTGGAAGAGAAGGTGGTGGGAAAATGTGGAACTTAAAAAACGTGTAAAAGGATAAATGTTGAAAAGTATCTTTGCATATAATTGGAAAATAAATACCTAAACAAATAAATAAATGAGGAAGAAAAAAGAATCAAAAGCTTGCCAAAGGACAAATGTTAAAAACTTTGCATGTAATTGCTAAATAAATGAATGAATGAATATGGAAGAAAAAAAAAAAGAATCTGAGATAACGTTCAAATGAAAGTCTGACTTATCTGTACTTGCTGTTTGAGAGGTTTCAGTTAGCATCAGTTGATTTTTATTTTTTTAATTTGAGGCCTGACTCAGATAAATCTAGTGCTTATCTGGACATATGATCATAACCTGACTTGAACTCTATGAGGCAGTATGTCTTCATCTCTTTAGTTTAGGACAGGAAAGCCTCAGGTGAGCCCATCTCCTTCTTGAAGGCACACTGTGGCTGCTACCTGAGAGGAGAGGCTATACTGAGACCCATAAAGATGAACCTTTTCTAAGGTAGAAAAGGATAAAAAGATCGAGCAAACAGAATCTCACCATTGTTTTATTTAGGAGGACTTAACTAATTTCACCGACTCATGCAAAATTACCGTACAGACATCTAATTCATCCTTGTAATTACTACTGTCACGGGTGAACACATTTCTATAAAACCAGGCAAGTCTCTGCATTGAGATATTCCAAAACAGAACTGACAGAAAAGGTACTGGGAAGGAGGACAAAACAGAAGTTGAATTAGAAAAAGCACATGCTGAAAGATTTGGGAGATTACTTAGTCAACAAGTGCTTTTTAAAAAAGCAGTTAATTTGTGCTAAGCACAAACAAAAAAGGTCCCCCTCCCAAAAAAAAAGCACAAACAAAAAACAAACACAAACTATAGTTCCTGTCCTCAAGAAGCTTACATTCCAGTAGGGGAGACAACATAAAAATTACTAGTTACTACAAGAATTACACAAAGTAAATGGAAAGTAATTTCAGAGAAAAGGCTCCATTAGCTTGGGGGACTTGAAATGAGTCTTAGAACAGGGAAATGAAGTGGAGGTGAGAAGGGAAGGAATCCAGGCTTGAGGTGGGGACAGTCAGAATCAGTTGGTTATAAAGACCCTTTAAATGCATTTAAAGAACTTTATTTTTGATATTGGAGGTAATAAATAGAGAGCTATGGAAGCTTGTGAAGCAAGGAGATTAAATGGACAGACTAGCACTTTAAAAAAATCCCCTTGGCAGCTCATTTGAGACCAGGAGACAAATTAATTGCCAGAGGCCAGGAAAGAAGAGTTGGTAAGGTTGGACTAGAATTGTGGCTATAATGAGTAGAAAGGAGATGCATCCTAAAGGATGGGAAAAAAATGTGCAGATACTAAAGATATTTTCTTGCATGTGGGCAGACAATGTGAAATACATGCAAGACAAGATGTAAAAGATCATCTGTTACTTTTTAATCAAGAACTCTAACACTTTTTATACTATATTATTTATAAAATGCCTGTTAATTGATAGAAGTCATGATCAACTCTGGTTTACAAAAAAAGAAAAAAATGACAGTTTATGATGATGCAGGATTTTATGTTTACAATAACATAAAACATGCATAGGTGTTTGCTACATGCGCTAGAGAACAACTCAAGATCAATAAATTTACCATCCTCCTGTGTCTCAGTGAATGCTGTAGGAATGTGTGGAAAATGTATGGGAAAGTAGTTCAGAGCTCTGCACAATTGGTCTGGGGACAGAAAGAACCATGTTTGGGGTTTTTTTATATAAAGAACTCTCTAAAAAAATGAAATTTAGGGGGCGGCTAGGTGTTGTAGAGGATAAAGCACCGGCCCTGGAGTCAGGAGTACCTGGGTTCAAATCCAATCTCAGACACTTAATGATTACCCAGGTATGTGGCCTTGGGCAAGCCACTTAACCCCATTTGACTTTCAAAAACCTAAAAAAAGTAAAATTTATAAGAAATATCAGCTTTTAGTTTTGTGTCGATCTTTCCTACATCAGGAAAATTATACCATTTTACATGGAAATGTATCATAAAACATATAACGATAATGTTATCATGATGATAAAAGTGGGTTCATCAAGCATGTATTGAGAATGAGAGAGCAGATACAGATCGACTCATCAAAACACAAAATAATACCATCAGAAGCAGGGGGAAGTTCCCCCTAAAGAAGATTTGTGAGAAAACATAATCATAGCTAGAACTGGAAAGGATCTCAAAGGTCCAACTTCTTGATTTTTAAGATATTGAATAAAACTCAGAAAAGGGAAGTGACCTGCTCACAGAAAGAGTTGTGATGTCAACTCAGTGCAGAGTTTTAATTGAGGATCCTCTGCCCTGTACTGCCTCCAGCCTTCCAGAATGAAAAGGTCTGGAGGATCACAATCTGAATCAGGAAAAGGAATGAATAGCCACACCCATGAAATCATAGATCTGTCAAAGAACCAAAAGCCTCTTCTCAGCTGACCATGCATAGATTTACTCTAGAAGAAAATGGTATATTTGGCTGGAAGCTATATGTATGACTGGTTTTGTTGCAAACCTTAGAGTGGAGATGCATTAATGTCAGATTCTCCCTATAAAGAAGCACGCAACATAGGCATAGAGGTCTTTGATGTTTTTTAGTAAGAATTTGAAATGCAGCATAGTATAGTAGACAGATCTTTTTTATGTTTCTTCATCCTCTAATATTATTTGTGTAATTACCAAAAGGAAGATAGAAAACTCATTGAATTTAGATTTCATTCTTCTAAGGGTTCTATTGACATTAATACACTTAGGGAAAGACAAAAGTGCTTTTAAAAAACTTTATGATGCTACAAGTTATCTTTCATGACTCAAAGAGATCAAGGAAAAAGGAATCATGTGTATACAAAAATATGTAACTCTTCAAAGTAGACAAAAAAAATCTCCAAAACAACAAACTGGAAACTAAGGGTTGTTCACCTATTGGGAGGTGGTGAGCTAATTATGCAATGTGAATATGAGGGAATATGTATTATTCTATTAAAACTGATGAAATGAACAGTTTCAAGAGAAACTGGGAAAAACTGTTATGATCTGGCACAGAGTTATGGCAAGCAAAACTAAGAGAACAATGTTATACAATAACAAAAACATAAAGAAAATCAGTTTTTAAAGACTTGAGACCTTGAGCAATGCAGTGACAATATCATGATTCAAGGGGCCTGAAAATGAAATCCATTTCTCTCCACCTCCTGACAAATATGACAGAATTGGAATGAAAAATGAGACCCATACTTTTGGACGTGATCAATGTGAGAATTTGTTTTCCTTGACTATATATATTTTTATGGGTGTTTTCTTTTTATTTTCTGTCATTCAATGCGAGTATAGGAGAGAGAAAATAAACTCTTGTTAATTAAAAAAATAAAATTATTTTTTTAAAGTTCACTTTTGAGTTTTTAATATGATATAATTCCAGAATGTAACTATTCATTCTAAACTTTACCAAATGTAACCAGTTCAATGATCATTTTTTCCCCTTACAGTTGTAGACAAATCCAGTGTCAGTCACGTATTCTATATTGAGTTACTAACTGGATAGGTAGCCCTGGGTTATACTGGAGGTCTCTGAGAGAGTTTAGAGATTCCCTTTTAGAGCTGTCATCAGAAGGTTCCCAGATAAAAAACATTCCTCTCAGCAGGCTAAACAGGCATCTATCTTTAGGAAAGAAATAATTATCCATCTCTTTAGAGGTTCTCAAAGGAAGTCCAGATATTGTCTGGGGACTCAGGCTTGGACTGACTTGGTTCCAACCTTACTCCAAAGGGTTTGGTCCAAAACAGACTAGCCTCTGACAAGTGTTGAATAACCTTGAAACAACGTGCTTATCAGATTATAAGAAGCCACAGAGGCAACTGTGTAGTGAGAAGAGTACTGGAATTAGAGAAGGTGGATTTATTCAAATTCAGCTTTATCATTTACTACCTCTGTAACCTCAGGTAGGGTCTTTTGCTTTATTGGGTCCTACTTTCCCCATTTATTAAATGAGGGGGATCAACATGATGATCTCCTTTGTGGATCTAATGTTCTGCGATCCTAAATTTAAGGAATACTTGATTCATGGTGCTGGTCTCTGGGTTGATCATTGCTGACTTCCCACTCCTTGTTCCCTATCCTCAGATTAAAATCACATAGGCTGATGCAAGCCAGGTAACCCAAGTTAACTCCCCAAGTGCCTTTGGAAGAGAATTCTATCTCTCCAGTGCATCTGGCAAGTTATAGTCAGGGAAGAGCATGCAATATAGATGAAAGGAAAACAGCTGAAATGACATTTTTCTTTTATGTCTTTATTTGCCACTTTGAATTCCTTTATCCCATCAATGCAAACATGTAGAACAGCTGGAAATCATGTTTTATGCATCATATACCAGGTGGCCAAGTGAGGCAAACAACCTTCCCGAGAGCAGTGCCAAGGGAGTCCCTCCTAGGAGCGGAGGCCAAGTAGGGAAGAAAGGTTTCCTCACAAAGCAATTTGACTGCTAAAACATGAGAATCACAGAGCAGAGAATCAAAAACACCAAGAATGGTCACATTCATTGTCCTCTTTTGCTACCAAAAAAAAAAATTCCTTCCCCTATAACTTAAATGCTATTTTTTCTATCTACATCATATATAAAATATAGACTCTGTTTACTTTATAACACATCTTTTTTTGATAAATAGCTCTGTAAAATATCTACTGTACATATGTTCATGCGATGACATTTTTCTTATATATATATATATATAGGTTTGTATTTGTACACATATATGTAAAACACAATAAATACATATTCCACAATGATACAGCAACAAAATGAAGTCAAGGTTTGTTGGTAAGAAAAGAAATGAAAACAAACAAAAACAAAGGCAATACTGGAAAAGCACCAGGCAGCAATCAGGATCGAGAAACTGCAAGGGGCTCAGTCCTTCCCCAGGACAAGGCACCAGGCATGTTAATGACACATAGGAAGAAAAGGGGATGAGTAGGGAGGCTGGTGGGGTCACTTGTCCATATTTCACGCGGGACTTGCCTCTGGATAAGAAATAATTCATTCTGCCCAGTGAGCCAAGCTAGAGCTAAGGGCAGCTTTGGAGCAAGGCTAAGGATTGAGGGCAGCTGACTCATTCAACAGCTTAGCTCTAGGGTTTGGTTGGAGTGGTGGGGAGTGGAAGGGGAACAAGACCCGGAGAGATCAGTGTAAGAGTGGATAGAGGAGGTTGAGTCAAAACCCAGTGCTCCCAGCAATTGGTTTTTAGATTGTCTATATCTGCTCAACCCTTCCAATGACTGAACCAACACTTGAAACACCCACCCGCACCTCCAACATGCATTGTGTTCTTTATTCAAATAGGAGATTGGGGAAAATTGGGGACAACAGATATAGTAATTTCTAATAAGGTTAGTCCCTGCAATGGAAAGCTAATCTGCTTGGGAAAGACCCCAGACCAATATACTTAATCATGTGGACATAATGCTAACCTACTTTCAGAGCCCCTTCCCCCCTCATTGTACTCATTTCTTTTTAATCTGGAATATTAAACTCTAGTTGGTCCTTGATGGGTACAAAGCCTGTGGCCAACTCCCCCATTTATCAGTAATGAAGGCCCACAATTGTGAAAAACAGCTCATTCTCCCTGGTACCTCTGCAACTTTCTGGGTGTGGGAAACAAAAAAGCCAAGTTCCAGATTATGGAGGGGCCATGCCTCTATGGATCTCCCTATAAATCTACAGATAATCTTATTTCACTGCTCCATATACCTTGGGGAAAAAAATAAGTATAGAGAAACATGATGGTTTGAGTTGTAGACTTTAAAAAAAAGAGGAGAAGGCAAGGGTCCTAGTGAAGCATCCAGTGTAAAAATATAGAATGCAAAAGTTCCAATACCTTCCTTTTCAGGATCAGAGAAGTATGTCTTCCACATTCAATATGTGGCAAGGCTGGGTCTCCAACCCTAGTTTCCTAGCTCTAGGAAAAGCATGTGCAGCCCACTACCTGGTCCTTAAATCTCATAGCTGAAAGTTAAAAGGAAAAATATTGTGTCCCTATGTATATCCTTATTTAATGATGGGAAATGGAAGCAGGTCTGTTAACAACATCTCCTGGTAGCTACAAAGAGGCAATTTGGTACTGAGGGAAAGCAATGGTCCTGTAGTCCAAAGTCCCTTGTTCAAATCCTACTTCTGATTACTTAACCTATGTGACTCTGAACAAATCACTCAGTTTCCCCAGACCTTAGTGACCTCATAGGGGCAGCTAGGTGGCACAGTGGATAGATCACTGGCCTTGGAGTCAGGAGGACAGGAGTTTGAATCCATTCTCAGACACTGATTCTTACTAGCTGTGTGACTTTGGGCAAGTCACTTAACCCTGATGCCTCGAATCCAGGGCCATCACCAGTCATACTGATTCATGTCTGGCCACTGGACCCAGATGGTTCTGGAGGAGAAAATGAGACTGGTGAATTAGTATAGCACCCCCTCACTCAAATCCAATTCATGTGCTTGTCTTGACATCACCTCCCTGAGGTTGTATGATCTTCTTCAAAAATGAAGGAAAATGGGGCAGCTAGGTGGTGCAGTGGATAGAGCACTGGTCCTAGAGTCAGGACAAACTGAGTTCAAATCTAGACTCAGACATTTAATAATTACCTAGCTGTGTGACCTTGGGCAAGCCACTTAACCCCATTACCTTGCAAAAACAGAAAGAAAGAAAGAAAGAAAGAAAGAAAGAAAGAAAGAAAGAAAGAAAGAAAGAAAGAAAGAGAAAAAGAAAAGAAAAGAAAAGAAAAGAAAAGAAAAGAAAAGAAAAGAAAAGAAAAGAAAAGAAAAGAAAAGAAAAGAAAAGAAAATGAAGGAAAAACATCATCACAAGTTGAAGAGGTTGGTCCAGCTTGACTCTCTGGCTTCTTTCACCTCTAAATCTATCATATAGGGTTTTATTTAGCTAAAAGAATGTTTGATGTGCAAAATTTTAAGGACACAGAATGATATAGTGACAGGAAGACAGGAGTCTTGGAGCCTAATTCTGACTCTACTACTCAATATCTAAGTGACCTAAGTCATTCAGATATGAGCAGGCAAGAAAATATTCTCATCAAGTCACCAGAGAAAGATAGAATCTTTGTTTTAATAAAAGAAGCCAAGGAGTAAAGACTAGCAAATTGCCTTCTGTGGGGGGGTGGGGGGAGGGAAGTGAGATTAGGGAAAAAATTGTAAAACTCAAAATGAATAAAATCTTAAAAAAAAAAAGCCAAGGAGAAAAGGACCACATTCCTGAAAGGCATCATAATACAGTGGAAAGAGCATGGGATATGGAATCAGAGATTCCAAGCCCAAATCCATCTCTACCCCTCAATACCTGTGGGCATTAAACAAATCACTTAACCCCTCTGGGCCTCAATTTCCTCTTCTGTTAAAGGAGAATTGGCCTTAGATCTCTTCCAGTTCTGTTTCCTTTACTTTCTAGCAACTTTCCAAAAGGTTAAGTATACAAATGGAGGGTTCTCTCTTGCAGAGTAGAGAAATGAATTGATCTGAGCACTCAGAGAAGAATAATCACTAAAAAGCAGTAAAGGTCAGGTCAGACTAACCTCATTGCCCTTTTTGGTTGTTCAATTGGTAGTTCAGTGGATGATCACAGGCAATAATTTATTATTTAGTATTTACATAATGGTTTTTACATTTTGCTTTGCTCTTTATAGCTGTTATCTCATTGGGTCAAAGGCATTTGACAAAGCCTCTTGTGATATGCTTGAGACAAGGTAGAAAGCTCTTGGATGAGAGTCAACTATCTGGCTACCTGGATGAAGGCTGGGTCCAAAAAGTGATGGCTGGAAGATCAATGGAGATCTTCAGTGGCATTTTACAGCTCTGTCTTTATCCTTATTTTATTTACAATTTTTATCAGTGACCTAAATGAAGGCACAAATGTTATTTTTTAAATTTTCACATGCTATGAAGATGAGGGGAATAAAAAATACCTTAGATCCAAAAAGATCCTAATAAGCATGAGCAATGAGCCAAATTAATTAATGGGAAATTTCCATAGTGATAAATAAATGTGAAATCCTATACTTAGTTCAAAAACTCATTTGCATGAGTGTAAAAGATGACCATACAATAGCTCATATGGAAAAAAGTCAATGTTTTTGTTTACCACACAATCAATATGAGTCAACAATGGAACATTACAACCAAAAAAAAATTATTACAATCTTCTGCTATAGTAAAAGAAATATGGGTGATACTTTCATTTTGCTCTAATCTAATCTTATCTGAAATATTGTTATTTATAAAAGTGTTGCATTTTAGAAAAGTCATTGATAGCATAGACTACACCCAGGGGAAGGTGAATGCAGTAGTAAAGGGACTCAAAAACATGCCATTGAAAGACTTAGTTGAAGTAACTAGGCATGGTTAACCTGAAGAAAAAGCAGGAAAAGGGAAGTGAAAGCCCTTAGAACTAGATGCAAATAGGTAGAGTATAAAGAGAATGTTTTAAGTTCAATCTAAGAGAACTATTACTGAGATCTGTCTAACAATGAAATTGGCTGGGTTAGGAGGTAGTGAGTTTTCCATTTCTGGATGTCTTCAACTAGAGGCTGAAAAACTACTTGTTGTGGATGTGGATGCTATAGAAAGAATTTGAATTTGTATCATTTGGATAAAATAACCTGTAAAGTTCCTTCCAAATGACATTCTGTGATCTTCAATAGTCATTAAGGAGTTCCCCTCAAGGAATTCATCTTGAGGTTGGAGCTAGAGACTAGCCAGTTCTGCAGCCAGTCTATAAATGGTGCTTTAATGAAGTCACCTTCACAGTCTTAGTCAATGGTGACAGAATCTACTTCCCAAAAAATAATAAGAGATGAAATCTTTGGTATGCTCTCACAGTTCTTAACTGGGCAGGGGCCCAGGCTATCATTGGAGTAAATCAGCAGAGCAATTAGAGAACAAAGTTTTAAGTAAAATGGAAGGACAGCCTCCTCTCCCTGATATCACTGCAAACAACCTAAAGGGAGTAGGCAATTGCTGGATCAAGGTTGATACCCCAATAGCTTCAGGGGTTCTAGACCCAGTCTGCCAGGGAATTTAGAGATATAGAAAGAGATCTCCCCTATCTTCTTTGTGAAAAGTTCAGATACATGGATGGAATTTTACATTATAATATCAAGGATTTTTTTTTATCTGTTTCACTGATTTTTTTCTTTTCCTCTTTTCCTTTATTAAAAAAAGTCATTATTATAAGGGATAGTTTTCTGCCAAGAAGAAGAACAGTATTCATAAGGGGAAGTCTAGTCAATGCAAAAACAAAAGATACTCATGCAAATCTTTTTTTTTTTTTTTTAGTCATCACTTATTTATTCTATCTGTGAAGACAATCTTTTGGCACTGGGGCAGAAGTTAAGACCCAAGAATTGTTGTGTTGAATTTTATCTCTGACTTTTCAACTAAGAGAACCATATTTATTACCTCTAGTCATTTCTCTTGTTTTTACCTGTACCAGAGGCATTCCAGAAGCAGGCTACCCAAAAGGACCCTGAATTTTTTCCGTAAAGTCTTTGAAAATATCTCCCTCCTGTTACATGAGTTGCCAAGATTTTCCTAATTTTAACATGACTTGAAATTTTGAAATAAAGAGAGAAGTCTAATCTGCTTTTCCTCTCTCCCTTCCTGATGACACCAACCATCTCTTTTCACTCAGGACCCACAGAACTATATACCCAAAGGTAAGCATTCTACCTAGTTCTGAAACCTAGAAAAAGAGGGATGAAAAATCCTGCCACAGGTGAATGTCTCAAAGAAATGAAGTTCCTGAAGAAGTTGAAGGTGATTCCAAGGAGACTTCTAAATCCTTTCACAATTTCCTGTCTTGAAAAACTGCCGCAAGAGAATGTTGCAAAGGATGCTACAGTCAGGCTCCCCAGCAGAGAGGGTGAATTGTTTCAACCCTGATGTTTCAACCTTAAACTTAATCCCTTTCATTGGAAACAGCAGGACATTTCCAGTATTGTTTCAATGTATTTTTTTTAGTTTTTGCAAGGCAAATGGGGTTAAGTACCTTGCCCAAGGCCACACAGCTAGGTAACTATTAAGTGTCTGAGGTCATATTTGAACTCAGGTACTCCTGACTCCAGGACCAGTGCTCTATCCACTGCACTACCTAGCTGCCCCTCAATGTGTTTTTAAAAGTTGAATATACTATAGTAGTTCAATGAATCATGGTATATTTCAGTGGTATGGAAAAAAGGAAGAGAAAAGAAGCTAATGAGCTCAGTCAATTGAGACATGTACCTGCCCAGTGGTAGTGGACTGTACCAGATAGATGCCTTCTAGAAGTTTCTTCTAATTCTTTTTTCGAGCAACTGAAAAGTAGCCCAAAGCTCTTTCCATCCCCATTGAAATTTCTTCCCTCAGAATGGGTCTGTGAAAGGGAAACAGCACTATATGAATGACTTGTTTAACTTCAGCCCAATTAATCACCAAATTACAGATTTAAAGCTAGAAGGAACCAGGGATGTCATCTTGTCCAATCCCTTCCTTTTCTAGAGTAATAAACTGTGGCACAGAGAGGCTAAGTGACTTATCCAAGGTTGGGTAGTTTTGTAGGAGTCAGCATAAATCAGAGGGACCTAAACCCCATCAAATCAAGGAAACCTCAAAAAGTGTGCCTTTTGATTTCGTTGTACTTAAAATCCAGCAAGAAGCTGACCTAGATCTTGGGAACAAAAGTAAGTCAGATGATCCTTACTTCTCTAAGGAGGCAGGAAAGAAAGTATTCCTTTTAGAGAGATATAAGGAACTAACTAGTTCTTTCCCTTTCAAACTTACAGGAAAAAAAAATCTGAGCAACTGCTCTGGGACATTTTTCCTCCCTCTTGCCATTTGAGTAGAAAGAGGTATTAATACAGTTCAAAGCAATTCAAAAACATTGTGAGCTTTGAATTCATTCTCAAATGTTATACCCATGATATCAAATCAACCTGTTTTTCCTCATTCTGTACCAAAAACAAATGGGGCTATCCACCAAGTACAGCTGGAGCTCAGTGGGTGCTCTCTTCTGCACTGGAGGTTGGAGCTGTGCAATCAGCTTGGCAGACAAAATCATATTAGAATAACTTGTGCTCTCTCTGGTATCCAAACATTCTAATCCAACCTCATACTAAAATCTATGAGTGTCACAGTGAGGTTTCAGTATGGTTATTCAGACTGGTGATGGATTCAGGTGATTTCTAGCCCTATCTTCTAACTTAACTTTGAAAAAAAAAAGAAATATGATTCTCATTACGCAATACTAATCAAAATAATGGGGGTGGGGAAACCATTTGTTGTAAGTCAATTCTGGAAAGACCCTCACTGACAACCTGCAAGGGAAGGGAAGGACAGGAAGCAGTCAGCAAATGGAATGGAGTCTGTTGTCACCCAGAAAAACTGTTGTCTTTCCTACAGAATAAAGTTTGGTGATGTTTTCTTATTCAAACAATAGAGTCTGAAAAGTGGTTGCCCAGCCTCCAAACCATCACCTTTAACAACCCCCCTTATCCATCTATTGTGGATACACACACACACACACACACACACACACACTCTTAGAGAAAAATGGCATGTGTGGAGATGTAAGACTGCAGGACCACATGGTGCCAGAATGGGGTGTGGGAAGATCATTCATGCCAACTGCAAACAGAGCTGGCCATTGAATGCAGCCTGGTCTAACAGCACCATGTGGCTGGGAAGGAAATTGGGACAGGTGTGTGTGTGTGTGTGTGTGTGTGTGTGTGTGTGTGTGTGTGTGTGTCTATATATATATATATATATATATATATATATATATATATATGTATGTATGTGAAACGCAGAGCCATATGTAGAGAGAGAGAACGAGAGCAGGGAAGGTTTAAAAAAAAGCCCTCTACTTTTCACAGTAAATGCAAAAGAGGCAGGTAAACCACATAGGGATTTCCCCCTTCAACTTGGCCAGCTGGCACTACCAGCCGCTGACCAGCGCAGCCCAGAGGGATTCTGGGTTGTTTCACAATGAATCCTGTTAGGGGTCCACTCCCCACAAACCCCTAGGTTTTCCTTTTTGCAACAGAGAAGGGGTTTCATTTCTCTACTCCCCAAAAAGCATTCAGTTGCACTCTTTCTCCACCTCCCCAGTGTCCCCACTACCATCCCCAAATTTCTTATGGCTATCAGTCATGCTAGCAATACAGAGACATCCTGCTCCTGCGCATGGCCTCACTGATCAGGTAGGCAGGGCTCAGCTCTGGCTCCTCGGTCATGATGGTGATGTTCTGCCATTCCCCTGTTTGGCTAGACCGTTTGATGGTGTCCACCACACAGAGAGCATAGAGGCAGTCATCAAAGGTGGCGGCCATGGTGAGGGGCCGCCCATCCCAGGTCCGTCGGTCTTCCTGGTCCTGGAAGGCCTGCCGGACTGCCTGCATCATCTTGATGGTACCCCGAAGGTAAGGTGAGGGGATGTCACTAAAGGCCTTCTCTGGCAGCAGGGAATTGCTGATGGGAGTGGTGTCCTGAAGCAGGAGCTCCTGCTGTGGGGCACTGTTCCGCTGGCCATAGAGATCTGTGCCAGCCGCCATCAGCCGCCCAGCAGAACCCACCACAATGATGTCCTGTTTGAATTCTCCTGGCACATTAAAATTGAGGGTTACAGTACAGCACACGCCCCCCTCCAACACCATCTGGAAGGTGCAGAAGTCGTCGCTGGTGATCTGGCGGATACCCTTGATATGGTCTGTCTGCTTCACAAACGTCTTGAGCAGCCCATGAACTTTCACTGCCTTCTGGCTGGTGAGGAAGGTCAGCAGGTCAATGATGTAAGTGCCCACAGAGTGCAGGCCCCCACCACCCATCAGGTCATCACAACTCCAGTTGTACTTCTTGCCCAGGAGGCTCCCACTATGCACCTGCACCTCACACACCAGCAGGTCCCCTACATAGCCTTCTTGGATGAGCTGCTTCATACGCACAAAGGCCGGCAGGAAGCGCAGGACGTTGCCCATGATGCTCATGAGCTTGGGGTAGTAGTGAGCAGCCGACATCATCCGAAAGGCATCCAGGGGTGTAGCTGTTCGGTCACAGATGACGTTCTTCCCAATACCTTGAAGAAAGAAAAGAGAATGTAAGAGGTCATAGATATTCTGGAAGATGAGAAAGACTATTGGTACTATTGACCCTGAAGTTAAAGTTGGGTTTGGAAGATGACTCAGGTGATATTATAAAATGTATTCATGAGTAAAAAGAGGATGTTTTTAAAAGGACTTCATCTCCTCTGCCATTTCTTCAGCTTTATTTATTTGACAATTCTAGCCAGTGTCCATCAATGATTGCTTAGTATCCTTGTGAAGTTCTTTATGGCTAGTGAAGGATCACTTATTCTATAGAATAGGATATCAGGTGCTATCACTTCTAACAGTCTCATCATCCCCTTAAATATGATTCAGAGGAAGTAGGAAGGAATATTTTTGACTAATCATGAGAAATCAACTTTGCCCAAGTTGAGGAACTTCCTCCATTCACAGAACACAATACCTCTTTAACTCTATAGGTATATCTTCAAGAGCAACCAAGTCTGGCTAAAAAATGATTTACTAGTGATTACACAGCTAGTAAGGGTCAGAAACAGGATTCAATTACAGGTCTCAAAATTCATCACTCTATGTATTTATGCAATGTGGTGAAGCAGATTGGAATAGTAGATGAAGAGTTCACTCTGAAATCATAAAGTCCTGGGTTCAAGTCCTACCTTTGCCACATCCTAAACTATGTTACCCTGGGTGAGTAATTTAACCCCTCCATTTAAGACTATTTATTGTTCTAATTATACATGTATAACCTATATCAGATTTATTTGCTGTCAAGGGGAGGGGGGAAGGAAGGGAAGATTGGAGAAAAATGTGGCATATCTTGGCATATAAGTAGAAAAATTTTTTTTAAAAAGAAACTATATATTGCTCACAAGGTGAGTTTAAAATATTTTTAAAGTTAAAATGAGTTTCTTTTCCTAAGAGTTCCTTATAACAATGAAACCACAGGTCCAGACTTTATCCTGTTTCTATGTGACACTACCTCATGAATACAAGCACAGGGTGAATATTTATTACATAGTACTTAAGGGTTTAATTATTAAACCACAAAGGATAAATAAATATTGCCACTTTGAATCTTTCAAAAGAAAGTAAAAGATTTTGGGCCAGAGAATAACAGATCAAAGGGAACTCAAGGATATGCTAGGAGGCAAATAATACTTTAGAGCAATCCTCTTTTAAAAATATTTTTAACTGTATTCTAATATATTTGGTTTCCTTTATAATCCTGTGAATTTTATTCATTTTAAAACATTCTTGGGACAGCTAGGCATTGCAATGGATAGAGCATCAGCTCTAGAGTCAAGAGGAACTGAGTTCCTTTTTTGGAATTGCCTCCAAAAACAAAACAAACACCCCCAAAATATTCTTCTAAGAAAGGCTTTACCAGAGTTTCATTCAGGTCCAGGACAGACACAAGAGGTTAGGGACTCAGAAGAATTCAACAAGTAGCTCAGTATGAATTAGGAAAAGAAGCCATAACTCTAAAGAGAATTTAGACATCTAACAAGAATTTATCGGCACCTAACATGAACAAGAAACTCTGCTGAGAATCAGGGATAAAGAGGTCAAATGAAAAACGGTCCTGGAACTCAAAAAATTTACTTTTTTTCTAGACTTTTCAGGAAACTAGTCAGCTAAATTCTAGGTCAAACAGGGTCAGAGAATAAGTATGGTATAGTATAGTACTTGAAGTTCTGTATTTCAATATAATTTTGGCTTCCTTTATAATCCTCTACATTTTATTTTTTGCATCCATAAATATTTTGAGAACTGCCAAAGGGCTCCAGGAAACACAAAAAGATTAGGAAAGGTAGAGTGGAAACAGTACCAGGATCAAGAAACCTGAGCTCAAATGATTACATGTTGTGGGTATTGGTTGCTTCATCTCTCTGTTTTCTCTTCTGTAAAATAGCGGAATTGAACTTTATATCACTAAGATTCTTTCCAAGTTTAAAATTCTAAATTTAGAGATAGATTGTATAAGACTTTTGCATTTTCTTTAGCTACTTGGTATTGGCTACCTACACTATCATCAATCTTCCTATCCATGGTGAAACAGAACACTAGGGGACAGACCTGAGACTCATGAACGCCTAGGGAAAAATGAGTACAGGATAACTGGCAGGGGAAAGAGGCAATACTGCTGAAGTAGAATCCTCAAGAAAAGAACCCCCAAGTCTTTATAGATTGGTGCAGGAAAGGCAGTGTTCCAGCTGTGACAACAAAGATACCATTAAATTAATCAGCACCTAGTGTCAGAGTGCATGACTAAGTTCTGACTGACAGGCTAATTCTATTACAATGAACTTTTATTATGGTTTGCAGGGCCTGATTTGACTTGCAAGCATGTCCAAATCCACATAAAAGCTATGTGACAAGATCCTTTTGGTTGATTTTTTTTTCAAATATGGTTTCAATAGAGTGTATTTCCTTGAGATGAAAACTGACCATACAAAATGGCAGTCTGGTAAATTACATTATATTCTTCCTGGCACTTCTCTTAGGATGTATGTATGGATTCTAAATGTTTTATGTGTGTGTTCATATCTATACATATATGTATAATACAACATCGAATCATTTATTATTTGTCTCCCCAGTACCCACAGCATCTACAAAGATATAGCAAAACGGGTATTACTGTGTATGTATGTTTCTTTATTTAGCTCTCTTTATATATACACATTCATTATAATACCCATAGGAATATACATATATATGTATATGTATATATATATGTGTGTGTGTGTATGTGCAGTTCTATATACTTACACATATAAAAATTAACATGATCAAAGAAGTCTCAGAATTGTTTTCTAATGTGAGAAGAATAACATTGGTTATATTGTAAATATTTTGAGGTAGTTTCATCAAAGGAAAACTTGGACATTTCAAAAGCAGAAAAAATATTTCAGACAGTGTCAAAAACAGAATTATTAAGTAAACCTAATTAACAGTCTTCAGCACATTTAAAAACTGTAGTTTTACCTCCCCCTCACATAAATTCAGGATTCCCAACTTCTTATTCTTTTTTTTAAATTTAATTTATTCGTTTATTTTGAATTTTACAATTT
The DNA here is from genome assembly GCF_037893015.1 of Macrotis lagotis. Taxonomy (NCBI): domain Eukaryota; kingdom Metazoa; phylum Chordata; class Mammalia; order Peramelemorphia; family Peramelidae; genus Macrotis; species Macrotis lagotis. The sequence goes on along the minus strand of NC_133666.1, from coordinate 519,312,704 downwards.
TCCCCCTAATCTTGTTTCCCTCCCCCCCCCCCACAGAAGGCAGTCTATTAGTCTTTACATTGCTTCCATGGTATATATTGATCTAAGTTGAATGTGTTGAGAAAGAAATCATATCCTTAAGGAAAAAAATAAATTATAAGAGATAGTAAAATTATATAGTAAGATAATGGTTTGGTTTTTTTTTTAATTAAAGGTAATAGTCTTTGGTCTTTGTTTAAACTTCACAATTATTTCTCTGGATACAGATGGTATGCTCCATCTCAGATACCCAAAAATTGTGCCTGAGTATTGCATTGATAGAATAAGCAAGTACATTAAGATTGATCATCAACCCCATGATGCTGTTATGGTGTACAATGTTCTTCTAGTTCTGCTCATTTCACTCAGAATCAGTTCATGCAAATCCTTCCAGGCTTCCCTGAATTCCCATCCCTCCTGGTTTCTAATAGAACAAAAGTGTTCCATAAGGTACATATACCACAATTGATGAACATTCACGCAATTTCCAGTTCTTAGCCACCACAAACAGGTGCTATGAATATTTTTGTACAAGTGATGTTTTTATACTTTTTCATGATCTCTTTAGGGTATAGACCCAGTAGTGGTATTGCTGGATCAACGAGTATGCACATTTTTATTGCCCTTTGGGAGTAATTCCAAATTGCTCTCCAGAAAGGGTGGATGAGTTCACAGCTCCACTAACAATGTGTTAGTGTCCCAGATTTCCCACATCCCTTCTAACACTGAACATTGTCCTTTCTAGTCATATTGGCCAGTCTGAGAGATGTGAAGTGGTACCTCAGAGATGTTTTAATTTGTATTTCTCTAATAAGTAGTGATTTAGAGCAATTGTTCATATGACTATGGATCACTTTGATTTCCCCATCTGTAAATTGCTTTTGCATATCCCTTAACCATTTGTCAATTAGGGAATGGCTTGTTGTTTTTTTTTAAAATTTGACCCAGTTTTCTGAAGTCTCATAATTTTTAACACAGTCTCATGCATTCAGGGGTTAGTTTATTTATAAACAAATTAGTGATTCATTGCAGGGATAATATATTAGCTTGCTCATAACTAGCTGGTACTGCCAAAAAGCAGCATGAAACCTGTTGGATATATATATATATATATATATATATATATATATATGTATGTATAGTGGCCTTCCCTAGTTAGGAACCCAGAATTAGGACCTTTAGCAGATACTTTCCCAACACACTCTGTTCAAACTAAATTAATATACACTTGCAACTTTGCTGTGTAATGGCATTTAAAAAATCATTTCAAATATACATGGTCTATTCCCCATGAGGTATAATTGACAATGTATTGGATTTGAGGTCAGGAGTCCAAAGATCTAGTTCTGCTTTTCCACTAATTAGCTATAGGATCTTAGGAAAGTCATTTGATTTCTCTGGGTCTATGAATTCTCATCTGCAAAAGGGTTTGTGGATCAATTGGTTTCCTGGTCCTCAAAATCTGTACTTCGAGATTAGTGAATCATTGAGGGTAACTATTGGTTCCTCCATAATTTATATATTTTTGTATGTACAGCACCTACAAAGGTTAAAACCAATATTTTGTACCTAGCAGATGTTCCAAAAATGTTGATTTCTAAGAATTGCCTTCCTATGATTCTTGCTATCACTCTCCTGCAAAAATTCATGCTTTCCCAATAGATATGAAGGACCTAGAGAAGTATGGGAAGACATATGTATTGATCCAGAGAAAAGCAAGCAGAACCTGGAAAAAATATTTTCAATGACAATAACAATGTGGCAGAAAGAACAATGAAGTCAAACTGAAAGTTGTGAATTAATAATGAATAAGTTTGATTCCAGAGAAGAATGGAGGAAAAAGTTTCTCCTTCCCTTCAATACAAAGATGATAGACCATGAGAGTGGAATATTGCATATACTGTCAATCATAGTCAATGTATAAATTGGTTTTGCCAAACTATGCTTTTCTGTTTCTTTTTAAATCTTTCTTGCAACATCATATACATTGTATATTATATATGAAATCTATGCCTTCTCGACTAGTAAAAGAACCAATTTTCACTACCTACAAAATTCATGAGTTTTTTTTCAGGGTTAATACCTTAAAACAACAGGTAAGGATTATGAAAGTCAGACACAAGACCAGTACCTTCCCTTTGTCTATGGTTCAACACATCTTGAGAAATAATGAAGACGATAGTCTTCCATTGTTTTCCCATGGCACCTAAGCATGAGACACACCATCCAAACCAAGAGTTTTCACTAAATGGAACTGCCTTTTGGACTCTGAAGAAAGAAAGAGTGGAAGAAGGAGGCTCCAAATATTCGTTCTTAGGACCCTACTTGAAATCTTCAGTGATTATTTTTTTTTTGGGGGGGGGTAAGAAGCTATCTTCAAATCTTAAAAAAAACCCAAAACTCCACTAGCTAATCATGTTGGTACATGCTTGGATTTAGGACCATCTGATTCCAGCTGGCTATTCCTTTCCTCCATCTAGCTAATGTCTTGCTATTAAGATATTCTGATAAAATACCTTACTTCTCCAAACCTATCCCCATCACCATAAAAATTAGTTTCAACTCTGACTTACGTCAAGGGAAAGAAGTTCTGATTACGGAATTTCAGGCATCAAAGAGTGGGTGGCAGAAGGTATACTTTACATGACCAGGCTTTCCTAAAATTTCACATCATATAATCTACTTTCTCTTTCTGCCTAAGCCAAATGGCTCTACAACATAAAAGAACATCACTTGTAGAGACCACTTTTTTCTCCGGAAATAGTCTTTTATCTTCCAATTTGTTTTTATTTTTCAACAGATCTACATCTCTGGTACTTGAATCAATATTACAGACATCTCTGGTATCTCTACATCTGTAATTTAACTAACACACAAGATTTTTTCCTATACCCTGGGGTTAAGAGGTCCTCTGAACTTGTCTTTTTGAGCTGTCATAGTTTCCAAGAACATGCAGGAGGCCCTAAATGTATCAAAGTCCCTGTTGAGCTAACATAGTGCTGTTTGTATCCCAAGCTAGACTTGCATGTCTCTGGAAGTCAAGACAGGCATCATTTATTCTCAGAACCAGGCTCAGAAAGTGCTTTTGCAACTGTGTCCCTTGTAGATAAGCAGACCATCCTGCCTTCATAGTCTAGCAGTTCCCAAGGGAAAAGTGTATGGTTTTTGCAATAGCCTTGCTCCTCCCCTTTGGAAGTGGTTTTGTTCTGTTCCCGCTTTCATTCTATCTTTCTCCCTCTCATACCATGCTCTTTCGATGGAGACTTGTGTTCCCTCCTCCTTCATTTGTCCTACTGTTATAAAAATTCAAACTTGTGCATGGACTATGAACTCTTAGGGTTCTGCATGAACTTTCATTTCTCTAGCTTTCACATGTTTTATGAAGTTGTGATTTACTGTTGACAAACCAGAAAGGGAGGGAAATAGCAATTTCTTCTTAGAAGAAAAATTCTCTCCATTCTGTATAGTTAGAATGAAGATAGGGATTATTGGGAACAAGAAGATTGTTCAATTCCCATGTTCCTACTCATATATACATATATATATATATATATACACACATATATATACACACACATATATATATACACACATATATATGTATATGTATGTATACATATATATGCATGCATCTACATATCTCATCAAGGCCATGGACTTGATATGATATTCACTCAAGTTGTAGTTAAGAGTTCTCACCTTCACCACAAAGATGACAATCAGTAACTACTCTCATGATTGGAGGAATAAAGGAGGTATAGGTTTGAATTTTCCTGTGGAGCTACTGTTTGGTTTACAAAAAGTTATCTAGTATGACATGGGATAAAGAATCTCTTCTTGAGTCAGAGGTTCCAAGTGACAAGTACTTTTGACTTAAGGTCTGGCTAAGGAATTGTAAAACTATGTGATACAGTGATAAAGTAAAATTATATTTTCCTCTTTTGCAACATTGGTCTAAGGACAGAGTTTAAGAGTTCTCAGTACAGGATGAGAAGTTTTAGAGAAACAGGTTGAGATAAATCCTAGGGGATATAATCCCAAATCTGCTCTTCCCCTTATATGAATTCAGTTCTTCAGCAAAGGCAGACCTTTCGGGATCTGGTTTTATATCTTCTCATGACAAAATGTTGCTTCCTCCTTCTGAGGCAAAAGATCAAAAAAAGTTTCTTAAACATCAAACGGTTTCTAGAGAAAATAGTGCTGTATAGAAACAAATGAAGGAATCTGAAACATATGGATTGCATTCATCCCCCCTCCAAATAAACATGAATACAAAATGAAGAAGGGAAAAAAAGACTGAATCCTTTGGAAAAAGTTTTGTGTTTAGCCAAAACCCAAACTTTCCCAAAGTAGCTCAAGATGTTAAAAGAAAAACCATTCTATCTCCATCCATCCCAACAAGTAGATCTTTTATGGTTGCTCTGTTTCTGTGATTTAAAAAAATAGCACTATTTCTAAATGTTTAGCACATGGTCTGCCATGGGGAGGGAGGTTGGAAGAGAGGGTGGTAGAAAAAATGTGGAACTTAAAAGTGTGCAAAAGTATAAATGTTGACAATAATCTTTACATGTAATTGGGAAAAATTGTTTGGAGTCACTAAAAAAAGAAATGCTTTGTTTCCATCCTTGCTGATTTGACCTTTCATTCTACAGATGAGAAAACTGAGGTCTAAAAAATGGAACTCAAAGTTCAAATCCATCACAGGTTCCATTTAACCAAAATGATCATCTGGTCCATTCCCTTCATGAGGAAAATGAGATCCAGATGGACGAAAGTGACTTGCCCTTGGTCACACAGGAAGTTAACCCAGACTATAGATGTCCTAACTCTTTATGCTTTTATGCTATTATTATCAGTGTTGTGGTTTTTATTAAATCCAGGATCTTACACAATAATTTCAGAAGGGTTTTTTTTCCTGCTTTCCTCTCTTCTTCACAACAATACATTCATTTCTCCTTTTGAAAAATATAATTAGTTACCTCCAAAGACTAAATTCAAGGACTAAGTCTTTAACAAAAATAGTTTAAATACATTTTCTAGAATTGAACTGAATGTCAAACCTTAAGAGTTTAAGGGCTAGTCATTGTTGTGTTGTTTCACTCATTTCTGACTCTCTGACCTCATTTGGTGTTTTCTTGACAAAGATGGTAAATTTGTTTATCATTTCCTTCTCCAACTCATTTTACAGATTAGGAAACTGAGGCAAACAGGGTTAAATGCCTTGCCCAGGTTCACACAGCTAGTAAGTATCTGAGGTTACACATTTGAACTCAGGTCTTCCTGACTCCACGTTCTGTATTCTATTCATTGCATCACATGGATGCCCATTGAGTGCTTAGAGTACCATAAAAGATAAGAATATTATCTTTATTACTATGAATATAGGGTTCTTTACCATATATATCTATGTATCATGGACCATTTTGGCAATCTGGTGAAGCCTATGGACCCCTTTCAGAATATTGTTTGTTACATTCATAACTGAAGATGACACTAAACTTCAATTAGAGGTTAGTAAAGAGAGAGAGAGAGAGAGAGAGAGAGAGAGAGAGAGAGAGAGAGAGAGAAATTTATCTATGGAGTCAGGGGGGTGCAGAGAGGGGTTCTTTGGACTTCAAATTAAGGACTTCAAGTGTAGGATAAAAATAACCAATAGATAGATGTGAAAGCTTTCTCTGGTGGATCTCCAAGATGGTTACTGTTGCCATACCATTTTCCCCATCCTTTCAGAGATTGTCAGCATATAAGAGAATATTAGTGGGTAGCTCCACCCTCATTGGTTTTACATTCCCAGTACTCTTCTACGACTTGCTATTTCATTGTCCACTGGTCAATGTCCACTACAATATTTGGGAGAAAGACCACATCTATGCAGGGAGAGACAAAGAAAATCCCAAAAGTATCTGCAAAAGGTCTCCTCTCATTATATGTCCTAGAAAAAATAAATAGCAGCAGCTTTCCAAATGCACCTCTGAACCACTGACTCAGGGGATATCACTGTTCATCCACAGTGTCGCAAGCAAGCTGCCATTCACAGGTTCCAGCAATTCTTTAAAAGAATCAGTGCATGATCATAGCTTTTCTTCCCTGCTGGAACATTTCCCAATTATACATTTTCTTATCCAATCGATTTTGGAAATCTGCAAAGTCACTACTACACGTCCAAGTGTCCTTTCTTCTTATTCCATTTCTGTTGACAGCCTCAGTTTTTCTGGAGTCAAATCAGATGCATGAGTCCCCACTCCACATAAACTTAGGGTCAGCTTGGCCTTGCAGCTGTGTTTCTCCACAAGCAATCCTTAATCAGTTAGGTTTTCTCTGTCTTTTCCCAGTCAGAGGGATATTCCAAGACCTAGATCTCTAACCTAGTCAGGTGATGCAAATCTTCATTTACAAAACAGACCTCCCTATAGATGGGAGACAGGTCATGTTTTCCAAATATTCCCAAAGTTAGAATCAGCAGAAGTTGGTCCAGCAAGGAATAGATTCAGGAATGCAGGAGAAGCTGTGTCTGAACAGATAAAAACTTTTTATAACTCCGTCCAGACAAAATGCACATTTCCCATCAGTCAAATAGTTCTCCACTTCACTATTAGAAATATCTAAACTTCTTCCTCAACTTTCAGCTTGACTCTTCCTCCCCCAGTTGTAGAGCCCTCTGACCCAATCACCTTTTTTTTGGCTTGGAAGAATGAATACAAGAGAAGAGAAGTGGCTGCTTGAACTAGTTGGCTTGTAAGCTTGTAAGATCTTTTTTAACTCTAAATCTACAATTCTATAAACTTAGCACTATATCTACCACTTATAGTCTTAGGAAACTTAGGGAGATTAAAGATTAAATAACACATCAAGGGTTACATAACTCTAAGGGTCAGAGACAAATATTGAACCTAGATAGTTCCAAGGCTAACTACCTACCCACTGTCTTTAAGTTCAAATTTTTTTCTTACAAATACCCTATAAATAAACTATCATAAGTATCAGTATCCTTATAAATGAGAAAACTGTGCCTCAAAGAGTTTCAGTCAATGACTAATCTAAAATCACTCCCTCCTCTCCTGGCTGCATTTGCTTCCTGCAGCTCCTTTTGTACACAAGATTCCCATTAGCTTAATCTGATCTATTCTCTGAGTTAAACTCTTTCCAGGGGAGGTATTATGGGACAATGGAAAGAACCCTAGTCTGAGTATTAGAACCATAGGTTCTAGACTCAATTTAACTACTAGCTGATTCTGGGACCTTGGGTAAATACCTAACCCTTGTAGACTTTCACTTTCTTCAACTAGATAAGCTCTAAGATACCTTTTTTATTGTTTAGTCATTTTTCAGTCATGTGTGACTCTTTGTGACCCCATTTGGGGTTTTCTTGGCAAAGATATGGGAGTGGTCTGCCACTTCCTTTTCCTAAGATACCTTATGATCACAGATTTAGAGCTGAAGGAGACACAAAAATCATCTAGTCTAATGCAATCATTTTATAGTTTAGGAAAGCATAGAAATGGAGACCCATGAGCAGAAATGACTAGCAAAAGGTTACATGGGGAGTAAGTGGCAAAGCTGAGATTGACCCAATTCCTCTGACCAAATCCAGTGGTCTTTCCATGACACCACGATGTCAGTTCTAAAATTCGTTGATTTTATGAATCTAATTAAGTCCTTTATCTTCATCTTCATCTGCCCAGAGAGGCAGAACAATTTCCCCATAACCAAAAAATAACAAAGCTGGGAACCTTCTGTTTGAAAAGTTAAGACTTCTTACCACGCTCCTGATAAAAACCATATGAATAAAGACAAGACTTCCTTTAGAGCAAATTAATCCCTTATTCCATCATTTTCAATGATGAAATATGGACAAATGGATGACTGAGCACATATGTATCACTAAAATTGGGTTGCATGCTCTTGCACATTTAAACAAATCCTATCACACACAAATCACTAGGGATGCCCAAAAACAATGCTGCATATTTTGGTAGGATATATATGCTGATTTTTAGATTGTGACCAAACACTAAAGTCCCAAAGCAATTTGGTTAATTCTCTATTCTCATTTCAAACCTAAAGCTGAAAATGGGTCACCATGACCTATATTCAGCTCCATATGGCAAGACTCCTATTTTCTTAGCCCTATGTAAAGAAAGGTAGACTGTGATGAGTTTGCTGTAAAAGAAAACCAGCCTTATTCCTTCTGCAGTCGGAGGATCTAGATCTAAATTTTGCTACTGTATTTTATTAGTTGTAGGCACTCTCTGGGTCTCACTTTCTTTATCTATAAAAAAATAAGGACCTCCCAGCTCAAAATTCTTGGCCTAGTGAAAGGAAACTCATTGCCAGTCATTGAATAGCAGACAGGAGTTCTTTTAAATCAAATGGGATTTAAAAAGTGGAGCTTTTAAAAAATGCTCAATCCTTCTAATTGGTGATGCTGGACAGACCTCAGAATCTTACCTAAGAATGATAACTCACATTGGTTTATGATGATAAATCAGAATTGATGTGCAAATACAGATTCTCAAGGTATGGCTTCAAATGACCCTTTGATCCAAAGAAATAAGAATACTTGCACTTAAAGCACCTCACAGAACTGTTGGGAGGAAACTACTCTGCAAGTTATGTGAGCCTACAATTATTATGGTTGTCTGCTTATTTCCTCCACGTTCTACCTTTTTTTATGCTTTTTCAGCTTTTCTGATTTTAGTTGGGAGGACATTTTAATTAGATGCTAATATATTTTTAATGCCTGTTAATCTCCCTTTCAACAGAAGTCTATTTATACCCTCCCTATAGAGATACAGCACGGGGGAAAGAGGTAAAGGGCTGAAGCGGCTTCAAGAAGTAACAATCCGTTTAACATATCTTATATGCACAGAAAATATGTGAAACCTGGAATCTTGAATCCTTAAATTTGGATGGTTTCCTGTGGTATTAATAATATCTTACACTCTTTTTCCAAAGAATTTTTTTCTACATTAGAATCACCTTTCGCTTTAACTATTACTATAATAGTTTAATGTTATTAGAATTGTAATAGTTTTAGTATTTAGTAACTATTATTTGTTAACTATTAACTATGTGTAGTAGTTGGTTTTCTTGCCTCAAATCTCTCCCAGCTCCCATCTATCTTCCACAAAGTTGACAAAATTATTTTCCTAGAGCTCAACTCTGACTACATTACTTCTGTTCTCAACAAACTTCAGTTTCCCTATAATCACTAGGATAAAATATAAACTGTTCTATTTAGTGTTTAAAGACTTTCAAAACCTGGCAGCAAGCCATCTTTCCAGCTTTCTTACATATTACTCCTCTCTACTCACATTATGATCCAGAAAAACTGGCTTTCTATTCCTCAGTAGAGAATTCTTAAGTTTCCTTCAAGGCCCTTGCTAAACTGCTACCTCTTAGATCATAGATGTCCAACCCTTTAGATTTTCTGGGCCACATCACCCAACAAAAACTTGTCAAGGGTCTCATATGAAATTTAATACTTAGTTATGACTACAATGTAATCTATATTACCAATGAGTACAATAATAAAATGTAATGATGCCACATGCATGGGCTTTGAACCTCCCATAACCCCGTTGGACACACCTGTTTAGATGAAGTTTTTTTCGTTCCTTCCTCCTTCCCCAATCACCAGTTAGCTATTTTGTATATACTTTGTCTTGGCTAGATTATAAGCACCTCAAGGACAGCAACTGTTACACTCTGACAATTTGTATTCACCTCTGCCTACCACAGCACCTGTCACATATTTACTTAAAAATTTGTTTTTCAATAGGTCTACAGAATTATAGAATATTAGCGTTGGAAGAGAAGTTAGGAATTATTTAATCCAACATCTCCTAATTTTTTCAGGTAATGAAAATGAGGCCCAGAGAAGGAGGTTCAAAGGTTAGCTTTCAGTCTAGGGGTTTTCATGTTACCTTATCTCATTTGGTTGTTATTGATAACCCTTAGAGGTAGAGAGGATTGGTGTTATCCTTGTTTTTACACATGATAAAGTTATGGGTCAGTGAGTTGGCCCTGAGACCCATAGAGCATTAGTGTTAGAATCAACACTGGAATCAAAATCTCTTTGAGTATCAAACATAGAGTCCTCTTTTAGGTTTTGAAAGTCCTTTACTACCTGGCTCTTTCTCACCTCTTACACATATGGTTTTCTTCTCCAACCTTCTTCTTCACATATGGTCTGATATAGTCCCAAAGGCTCCCCAGAAGACCCTCCATCTCCCAGATCACTGTCTTTAAACTGGCTGTCCCCCAAGTCTGGCATGCTCTCACTCCTGGTCTCAGTCTCTAGGTTCCCCTGGCTTCCTTCAAGACTTAGCTCAAATAATAATATCTGAAAAGGGGTCTTTCCTTTCTTAAATAGTTTCATGAAGTAACATATCAGTTAATATATTTTATATGCACAGAAAATATGTGAAACTTGGAATCTTGAATCCTTAAATTAAGATAACTTCCTATGGTAAATAGTAGAAAAGCTCATTTGAAGCCAGCCCCTCAAAAGTCTGCTTCCAAGGATCGAGATGTCTTATGTGACCTCTGGATACCACCCAGAATAAAGAAGCTTATTTTCAAGCTAACAAATCATCAACATTTTGATGCTACCATTGGAAAGGGGGGACCAAGGCATTTCAACAAGAGACAGATGGCCTAACTCACACAAGGTGAGTTGGGGAAACATGACCCTTCCCTCACTTTTCCAGACCCACCAGAGCTCAGGCAAAGGCACTTCAGAGGCAAACCCAGCTGCTATCTGAGGATGAATAGCTGGTGCCAGAGGGAGAGGGAAATACTACAAAGGCTGCTATGATGGCTGCTACCCCAGATCAGGCTTCAGAGCAGACAGAGAAAGCCTCTGGTGGCACTGGACCTGGCCAGATCATCTTATGGGTTATTAGAGAAGAGACAGAAAGTAGAGATCATCTCAAGGTCAGAATGGCCCACACCCAGGGTGCTAACCAGACAATGGGCAGAAGGAAGGAACTGGAAGAGTAGAATTAAAAAAAAACCTTGCCATAATCCATTCATAGGTGACATTCATAGTCCTAAAGCCTTCCCCTGAAGCAAAGACTCCCAGGAGTCTAATTTCTTGCCCAACAGAATATTACACAACACAGAAAGGGCCCTGTCAGTCAAGGGCTTGCCACAGAGCTCCACCTTCTATGAAAGCAATGAGCTGGCTGTCAGGGAAACTTGAGGTGCTGCTTGAAGACACACAGTCTGCCAAAGTCTGGGCAAGACTCTTGGCCCATCAGAAAGAAGGGTAGCTTTGTGTAGTGAAATGGCCCTCTTAGGGAGAGGGAGGGTAAGCCATTCACCCCTACCTCTGGCTCCCCACCCAGCAAAAGAAATAGTTTTTCTTTTCCCCCTCCTTATTCTGGGTCTGTCAAACAGCAATTAGTTTTGTGAACTATTTGTATTACCCACATCTGCTTTATAGACTCCAATACAAAGATTCTTATTGGTGCTGATGAACCAGCAAGGGGTTAACAGTAATTAGCAGAGCTAGGAGAGCCCACATTCCCTGGTTTCAAGCATAGTATCCTATTCCCGAAGCAATTATTAGAGTAAGAAGATGTGAATACTTAGAAATAAGGAACTATCAAAACCATAACTTAGGAGTGTACTTATGTCAGGGGAACTGGTAAAGAGATCCCAACATATTCATACACTCACCAGGACAATTATTTATGGTCAGTGGCCAAAAAAAAAAAAAGACTAAACTATTTCCAAAACTTTGTAAAATTTATGAAATGCTTTCTTTCTAATGACCCTTTAAGCTAGGTTTACAAGTATTATCTTCATTTTAAAGAGGAGGCAACTAAGGTTGAAAATTAAATGATGCTCTCATAATCAGACCTAGGGCTTGGATTCAGATCCCTTGACTTCATGCTGCATGCCCTTGGCCCTGGTGCTGTATCCTGGAAGAGTGTGCACTAAGAAAGGAACCTGGGGACAGCTAGGTGGTACAGTGGATAGAGCATCAGTCCTGGAGTCAGGAGGACCTGAGTTCAAATCCAGCCTCGGGCACTTAATATTTAGCTGTGTGACCTTAGGCAAGTCATTTGACCCCACTGCCTTGCAAAAAGTCAAAAAAGAAAAGAAAGGAACCTGGAATTATCTCTTAAATAGTTATAAATAAAAAAACAACAATATCTGCTCTCAGTTCATAGGATTGTACATCAAGAGCTAGAAGAGAAAGAGATGTCTATTAGGAGCCCAATAGGAGATAGGACCCAAAAGAACTCAAATAGATTAGAGGATGGGAGGTCAGAAAGATCTTAGGTAGTGAAAGGCTGTGAAATATATTGGATAAGAGAAGAAATATCTATCTTGATCTGATCACCAAATCACTCTGAATGAATTTGTTTCCTCAGTGTAAAATAGGAACAGTGACATTTATCCTCACAAGGTTGGTAAAAATAGTGACTGATGTTTTCAATTTAACAAATTGTTATTAAAAACTTCATGCAATCAGAGCCCTCTGGAAAGCACTGGGAGTACAAAAAAGAGACAGATAATTTTTACCCTAAAAAAAAAGGAAAGACAATTTTAGTATCTTAGATTCTAATAAGAAAAATATAGCTGAGATACAAATGAAGTGTAAGGAATAATGAAATAAGGATACAGGAGAGATATTGGTAAGATTAAGGCCTGAGGAAAGAAAGTTCTCAGTGAACTGAGTGGGGAGAATCAGTATCATACAGGAGGGCACTTCACAGATAAAGATTTAAAGAGAAAACCAATAGAACTCCTGGATCCTGGAGAGGACAAGACCAGTAGTCCAGGAAAGGATAGCATGAGGACCAGAACTAGGATGATGGCAGTTTAAGAGAGGATGAAGGAATGTTTGTGAAGGTAGATGTCACAACTGACTAGGTGTATGGGTGGAGAGAGAGCAGAGGCAAAATTATCCCAAAGACTTTGGCCCTTAATGAATGACAGATGGCAGAGTCAACAAGACAAATAGGAAAGTTAAGAGAAGAATCAGGTTTTTTTTTTTGGGGGGGGGGAAGTTAACAGGCTGGATAACAATCTGAACTTAAGAGTTAGTCCTGAGTTCAAATCATACCTAAGATGTAATTACTAGTTGTGTGAATCTGGGGCATCAATTTTTCCATCTCTTAATGGAAACAATACCACTAACCTCAAAGGGTTCTGATGAGGATCAAATTATTTCAAACTTTAAAGTGTTATATATTGGATATCACTACCACCATCTTTACAATTACTTTGGATATATTGAATCTAAGATAGTATATACATTTGTCTGAAGAAGTCAATGTAGGCAGTTGGAAATGTAGACTAGACCTAGAGCTCAGGAATGAGAATTAAGGAATAATAACAAAAATAACAACAACAACAATAATAAGTTATTAAATATTTTAAGGTTTTTAAAGGCAATGTACAAATATTTTATTCTCACAACAATTTTTCCCAGGGTCACACAGCTAATAACACTTGTCTAAGACTAGATTTAAACTCAAATCTTCCCAAGTTGAGATCCAGCACTCTATCTGCAACTAAAAGACCCAATGGATGGAGTACTGGGCTAGGAATCAGAAAGACTCAGCTTCCTGAGTTCAAATATGGCCTCAGACATTTATTAGTTTAATTACTCTGGGCAAATCACTTAACTGTGACTCAGTTTCCTCATCTGTAAAATGAACTGGAGAAGGAAATGGCAAACTGGGCTACCTAGTTGCCTAGATAAAGGGAGAAGAGAAAAAGGAAGAGGGAAGAACCTTAAAGACACTCATTCTCGGGTGTGAAGAAGTGAAGGAAAAAAAAAGAATCTGGTCAAACAGGTTCTCCAAAAGGAGAACCTGGAAAAAGTAACCAATGAAACCCACAAAGGCAAAACTATGTCAAGAAAGAGTTGGTTGGCAATGACAAATATTGCAGATAGGTCAAGGATGCCATTGGATTTGCCTCTAGAGTTAATATTAAGGCTATAAATGCAGAGATTACCAGGGATGGTGATCACTTAGCCTTTGAGACTGAAGGAAAGAAAAGAAGATAAGTAAGGACATAGAGAAGTCTTCATATGAAAGCAGTTTAATTAGTGGGGCAGCTAAGTAGTGGGGCTGGGCCTGGACTCAGGAAGACCTGAGTTTAAACCCAGCCAAAGACTAGCTGTGTGAACCTGGGCAAGTCACTTAACCTGTTTGCCTCAGTTTCCACTTCTATAAAATGAATTGGAGAAAGAAATGGCAATCTACTCCAATATCTTTGCCAAGAAAACTCCAAATGAGGTCACAAATAACATGATTGAAACAACTTAACAACAACAAAATCTTAATGAGTAGAGAATAAATAAGATGAAAAGTATAAGCTTCAGAACTATGCCAAGAATCCCAAAGCTAAACATGAGTCACTTGGAAAGTTGAAAACAGGACAGAGAAAAGCCCCAAAGTATGTTCTGCATCAGAGTTTTTCCTGGGGCATTCTCCTTTTACAGATTCCCTCACCCCTGCTCCCCCTATTTTTTAATGTTACATTTTAATCAACCAACCTATCACCAATTATTAAGGACCTCCTACACGCAAGTCATTGTGTTAAGCACAAAAGAGGCAAATTTATATTAGCTTTTTTTAAACATCATTCCATTTAACATAATGTCACACTGTTCTATGCTCTTTATCCTCCCCACCACCCAACCAACTTTTAAAGATAAAAGTCTGTTTTAAAAAATGAAACTTATACCACCCCTACCAAGATTAAGGATATATGTTCCCATTCCTAGCTACCCTAGCAACATGCCCTTGTCTCACACTAGCAGAAAAGGATTCCTGGCTTCTCCTATGGATTTTTGCATACAGATGCTTAATTTCATGATCATATGAAATATGTGCTATGCAAAGGTTTGAATTTTCATTATCAATGTCTCTAACCCTAACCCTTCTAATTTCATTAGGAAATATATAAGCTGATAGACTGGACCCGAGTTCAAATTTAGCCTCAGACACTTAATAATTGCCTAGCTATGTGACCTTGGATAAGTCACTTAACCCCATTGCCTTAAATAAATAAAAAAAAGTTTTAAGAAAAGGAAATTCATAAGTTGAGCTGTCAGGACAGGTCTATCAATGGCCACTGTGCTTTTCCAATCCCCAGCTATCTCCTGGGAAAGGAAGCAGGAAACTTGACCTGCTCTACCTGCCTCTCAGATAACTTAGAAACACTACACAGAAGACTCCTGAAGACAGACAGAGACACCAGCTCAGGTGTCCAGGAGGCCAGAATACCTCCTGTAGTTCCCCACCCCTTTCCTTTTTGTCACACAAGGAGCATTGGGATATATTTCTCCCTCTATAACTTTATTGCCTAGCCTAGAGTGGTATTCATGATTTGGGAACACAGGCCTTCAGCTCTCAAATGGCCACTATTCAGTTTTATCTAAAAGATGTGTAGCAATTCAAGGTCTGTTTCAGTTGGTTGGAAAAGTTTAGGAAGAATGGAAGGGGTAAATATCTCTTTTTTTGCATCTTTGTATCTACAACTATGAGGTGAAAACGGGAAGATTGCCATGAGTATGAGTTCCTTATTAGTTTTTCTAGATAAATAAATATAGCATACTATTCCAGGTAAATGAATAAATAAAAGTCAAACATCAGTTCCTTTGGTGAGACACAGAATCTATTTCCCCAGAGGGGAAAAAACTTCAGGCCAAGCTCTTCTCTGCACAATGAATGAATTGGACTCAAGTTTAGACAGCAGCATTGGGTTTGCTGTGGGCTGACAATCCTGCCAGCAGGGAGAGAGACAAAGTGACAGAGACAGCCAAGTCTTCAACAAGGAACAGTTTACAAGCTTCCCTGACAGGCTCACCCTCCTGTCACCTAAGGGCCCTTTCTCCTCCCCCCACATTGGAGTTGGTTGTTTGTTGTTGTTTTTTTCTCTTCTCTCCTGCCTGTCACCATTTGTATTAAGGAGATAGAGCTTTATTTTTACCAACCAGGTCTGATGACAACACACCCAGCCAAAAGTGATAAGCCACCCAGTTCTCTCCCAACAGAAGGAAAGGCTGATTTATCACTCATTGCACTGTGGAGAGTCATATAAAGTACCAACCTCAAGGATTGGCTTGTTACATTTGCAAATAATACAGACTATTTTTTAAGCAGTAAAACCTGGCAGACAAACCTACTTTCCTCTTGGAATAAATTTAAAAACAAGTCACCCTCTGTAAGTACCTTTGATGGAAAGATTCTAGTTCTCCTTTGCCCTTCTTAGTAGTGACAGAGGATGGATTGTCCCCATTTTACAGGTGGGGAAGTAGTCAGGAAGGAGAGGGGTTGGGGAAACAGTTCACTAAATTCCTTCAGACAATGACCTGTTTATTGGAGGGAAGGGTATAAAGGCACACAGCCAACTCCAGGCTACCCAATATCCTCCCTGCCTGCATCATTGCATACCACCAAAATCATTCTATAAATCCAGATGCAGCTTTCCTGGGGAAAAGAGGGATTCATTCACCAGTTGTAGGAGAGAATAGCTATACCCAGTCAGAATTGAAATTCAAAAGGCTCACCTGATGTTCCTACACAAATCTTTTCTTCCATTCTTTCATTCATTCCTTTCTTCCTAGGGGATAGGGGTGGGTAAGAATCAGAGAAGGCTTCCTAGTCTAGAAGGTAGGATTTTGGCTGGGACTTTAAGGAAGTAAAAAGCTGAGGGTGAGGAGAGAGAGCATGGGGGTAGGCAGCAAAAATGTCAGAGCAGAAAGATGGGGTGTCCTGTGTAAAGAATAGTAAAGAGGCTAGTATCACAGGTCCACAGAGTATGTATTTGGGTAGGTGGTGGGGTTATGGATGTATAAGAAGTTAGGAAAATAGGTAGGAGTCAGTCTATAAAGGGCTTTGAATTCCACCGTATTTTTATGTTTGATGTAGGAGGTAGTCACTGGTATTTATTAACTAGAGGAGGTCTAGGTCAAAGATGACATGAAATGCTACATAAATGTAACACATCATAAGCATCATTTCCTGACTTAGAAAGCTATTCAACTATTTATTCCAGGAATGTTCTGTTCATCCAGAGCTAGGTCTCTTTCTTTTAAAAGGTCATTAAACAAAACAAACATGCTTTCTCTAGACATGCCCTAATGCAATAGATAATAAATACAGAATCTTTTGTCAACTGTAACATTTTACATAAATGAAGTCTGTCCTTTGATGTAGGCTGATGGATAGAGTGCCAGGCCTTGAGGTGGTAAGACCAGCATTCAATACTGCCCTCAGATACTTATTATCTGTATGACCCTGTACAAGTCATTTAACCCTGTCTGCCTCAGTTTCCTCATCTATAAAATGAGCTGGAGAAGGAAGCAGAAAACTACTGCTATATCTTTGCCAAGGAAACCTCAAATAGGGTCATGAAGACCTGGACCTGACTGAAAACAGTGAACAACAAAAATGAGGAAAAGTACTGAAGCTTATGAGTCAGCAGTTCTAAATCAAGGGTCTGAAAGTTAATCTGGGGCACATCACCCCAGACTCCCCAGAGATGGAGGAGTAGACTAACTGAACCCCAGGCAAAGGAGTCTGTCTCTTTTGGAGAAAACTCAATTTTAGGCAGATATCATGTGAAAAAACAAAAAACAAAAACATTCCCAAGTCAGTCCATTGCTGCCTTGCAGCAGTTTCACCTGTTTATTACCTAAAACACGTCCTTTATTCCACTATTCATCACTCTTGCTGCCGCCACTGTTTTAAGGGTCATGGGTTTTTTAAAGCAGGATGAGATTTAAAGAAGGTTCATCTGCAAGCACACTTTACTTTGGTTGACATATGGAAAGAAGTTGATTGGATGATTCAATTGTAATTTTTTAAGGTTTTTTTTTTTTTTTTGCAAGGCAAATGGGGTTAAGTGGCTTGCCCAAGGCCACCCAGCTAGGTAATTATTATATGTCTGAGGCTGGATTTGAACTCAGGTACTCCTGACTCCAGGGCCAATGCTCTATCCACTGCACCACCTAGCCGCCCCTTCAATTTTATTTAAAATTTATTTTAATTTCTAGTCCCTTGATGTGAGGGATTACACAAGTTTCAGAGATAGGACACTATTCCTATCACTATCTTGTTAAAATAAAAAGATGGGGAAAATAGGATGGGACGAAGCTATGTCTTGTTTTAAGTGTCAGCATATTTTAAATTTGATCCTGGAGGTAATAAGGAGCCAGCAGGGTTTGTGGAATAAGAGAGTGAATGGTCAAATAGGATATAAAATATCACATAAAATAGAAGAAAATACTATGGACATCTCATCCTGATTCAGAAGGATATTAAACAGTATATTCCAGAAACAATCTGTTTAACTACAGCCTAGGTCTCTTTCTTTAAAAATGTCAATAAACAGACAAATAGAAAACATCAGGAGTATGCGTTATCTACTCTAATGCAACTATAAAAGTCTATTTTCTTTTCTTTGGGGGGGGGGGATTGGAAAGGGGTCTAGCTCCTCCTTCCAGTAAGTACTTCCAGGAAGTACAGCAACTTATTAAAGGATCCAGTCTCACTGCTGAATGGAACCAAAACTTTGACTTGCTCCAATTCCAACCTAGGTCCTGCTTAGACAAACTAGTGGAGGCCTGCTGATGGAGGTCAACATGTTGGTGCCAGACACTCAATGGCTTGATCTACTGTAGCTCAGGAAGATCTGCACAGGATCAGAGATTACAGATATGCATCACAATACCTGACCAATAGTTTGGGTTTTTACAATTTTTTTAAATTTTATTTAAATAAAACCTTTCTAAAATTAAAAATAAATAAAATTTTATTTATCTTAAGGCAATGGGGCTAAGAATGACTTGCCCAGGGTCACACAGCTAGGCAATTATTAAGTGTCTGAATCCAGATTTGAACTCAGGTCCTCCTGACTCCAGGGTGGGTACTCTATCCAGTGCACCACCTAGTTGCCTCTCCGATAGTTTATTTTTCTCTTACTTACTGTACTTACTTTACATGAACCTCTCATCTCCATATCTTCACATAGGTTGCCCTAGTCCTAGAATGCATTTTCTCCTCCCACTTCTTAAAATCCCTACCTGGCTTCAAATCTCAGGTTAAAAGGAAGCCTCTCCTGATCTCTTTCCTCTTTTTTCCATCCCCATCCCCACAACTTCTTGTACCTTTTCTGAACTAATTTTGTATCTATTTTGAATATATTTCTGTATTTGACTTGAAAGTCAAAATAACATCCTGGTGATGTCTTTGGTTCTCTTCAAAAACAAAGGACAAACAACAATTTTGTGTTTACTTTTCTATGTTAGGATATTTTTACCCAATGGTATGTTAGCTCCTTGAAGGTAGAAATTTATTCATTTTGTCTTTGTGTCCCCAACAGCTCAGCACAATACTAAAATATTTACTAAATGAATGCATTGCTACGTCCATACTTGTGGGAGGTCAGAAAGAAAGATTTGAGGAAAGCATCTGCACAATAGCCACTTCTACTCCTTCCGTTTTGTAAGCCAGTTATGACTGGCTGGGAGTATAGCAGTAAAAGAGAAGGAATCAAAAAGGGGATCAGCATGATGGACATGTAACTAACTCACCCCAAGACTAGGATTGGTCTTTTTCATAGTCTAGGTTAAAGTTTGGACAATCTGTTTTTTGTTTTACAAAATCAACCATATCCCTTTAAAAAATGAAGGAACAGTACATGCATTTTAACAAAGTAACAAGAATAGAACTGATTTTGTAGCTGTCCATGATTATTGACCCTCTCACAATCACTGAAACCTATAAATGCTTTCTTCCTATGGTCTCTGACATAAATGTTCCTCTTTCTATTTCTGGGAACATGGCACCACACTCCTAACTCTTCTTCCATTCTCCAATTCTGCATATTATTACTGCTACACTCATCTTTCACTAAGTCACAAAACCTCCAGTAACTCTCCATTACCTACATGAGAAAAGTCAAAATTCCTCAGTCCAACATTCAAGTCTCTACAACCTAGGGCCTCCCTACCATTCTAACCTCATTGCCTATTGAAGTCAAATGGCTGATCTGAGTAAACTTCACTTGTTTCTATTTCTGGGCCTTTGCTCATGTTTGTCTTCCATCTGGAATGCCATTTCTGCATGGAATCACTGTTGTTGTTTTTCCTTTGTTCTCAAGGAGCCATGATATCAGGGAGATGATACCATGATTTATAAATGAACTCCCCTCACAGAATCATATCAGAGCTAAAAGAAGCATTAGAGGGCATCCAGTTCAACCCAGGGATTTGCCTAAAGTTACACAGATGGTAAGGAACAAAGTCAGGCTTCAAACTCAGGACCTTTGACTCCAAATCCAGTGTTTTCCATCATACCTTGTTACTAACAATTCCTCTCTGTACTGATGTTCTAAATTTAACAAGTGTACTATGAGTTGATTTTTCACGTGACTATGTTTAACTCTAAGGTTAAAATATAAATACCACAAAGATATTCTATTTTACAAAATCCTTAATAAAACCCATAGTGCTTTCCATGGACTTTTGAACATAGTAGCCATTCAAAAAATACTTTTTGAATGAAATTGGTCCTATGAAGAAATTTAAAGTAGCTAACATTTATATAGCACTCTTCATGCTTTCCCCATACTATCCTATATGGAAAGCATCATCATCATCATCATCATTTTTCCACTGTACAGATGAAGAAACTGAGGCAAAAAAGGCAAAGTGATTTTCAAGGGTCACACTACTACATATCTAGATTTTCTTTCCCCAAACCAGTGCTTTACATGGAGGTAGTTAGAACTGACCTAGTGACTGGGCAAGTCACTTAACCTCTGTTTTGCCTCAGTATGTCCTCATTGTTGTGAGGACAAAATGAAATAACTGCAAAATACTTAATCCAGAATGTAGCTTATAATAACCATTGTAAAAATGATAGTTATTATTAGATATTCTTAACCATCCCCATTTTACAATTCCAAAGGTTTTTTTAAACTTGGAGAAAAATAGCAGAGAGAGACATAATTACAATTCTCTAGCACATGAAAACAAATGGAATGAGTGATGGTGAGCCATTACTTTTCACTGCCCTGAAGACCACAGAAAAGAGAACTGACTTAAATTACAGCAGTAGACATTTAGATTAGGAGCCAAGAACTTCCTTATTATAAGAAATCTGTTATCAAGGGAGGTTCTTTCTTGGAAAATGTGTAAGAAGGGCTCACATGATTATTCTTCCTGGATGATTTCAAAACAGGACTGATTAGACAGAATGGGACATCTTGAAGACAATCTATCTACCCAACCCACTTCCTCTTGCCCCAATGAAAAGTGCTTCTTCTTGGGAAGTGACCTTTGACTCAATTTACCTTTAGCTATCACATCTTTTTGCTTCAGGCTACAGGGAGAGGGCAGATAAGAGCAAGGGTGATAGGAGTCCACAGAGAGGTATATATACTCTATAGGCAGTGGGGAGAGGGCACAAGGATCAAAAATGATCTACTCCAAAAAGACTTTTGTCATTCACCTACCCTAACTTCCTTACTCCTTCATCAGTAAATGAGAAAACTAACTACACTTCAATTTAGATATGAGACCAGACAATGGGATCCAACTCTATTGCTTCTTATTCAAGTGAGAGCAGAATCATGTTGACTACCCAGAACTCTCAATATAACTTTAACAGAAAAGGTCACTTAAACAGTCTCTCTCTCTTCTCTATGGATTGGACCAGAAAGCTTACTCAGACATCAGTACATGCTGCCTTTCTATCTTAAAATTAGCAGAAAAACCACCTGAAGGAGCTTTGTGAGCAACCAGAGTTCCAGTCTATGTATTCATACATTCATTCTAGCTTTGGAATTTACACAGGCCAACAAACTATTTGGAGGAACTACAGAGACAACTAATGTTTCAAAGGTCACAATTTATTCATTCAAATCTCTTTACCCTTCCACAACCTAACTTTCATCTAGCCATCTAGGCGCCATAGTGGATAGTGTTTGACCTGGAGTCAAGAAGATCTGAGTTCAAATCCAGCCTCAAATACTTAACACTTCTATGACCCAGAACAGGTCATTTAACCTCTGAATGACTCAGTTTCTTCATCTATAAAATGAGAATAACCTAAGTCAGAGGGTTGTTGTGAAGATTAAATAAGATGATATTTATAAAAAACTTAGCTCATTCACTATCATTATTTTTGATACCATTCCCCTACATTCCAGTCAAACTGGACTATAGGCTATTATCTGGACTCATTACTACATAACTCACACTCAGGCAGTGCATAAGCTGTTCCCCAAGAATAGGATGAGGTTGATGATGATGTTTGTCCTTCATTCTCTAAGGAAGGTGATGCCAGGATAAACATGTGAATTGGATTTGAATGAGCAGTCACCAGCCTCACTTCCTTTTCTGGAGCCAACTAGGTCCAGTGGCCAGATATAGAGACTAGAGATAGAAAATTAGGGTTAAGTGACTTGCTCAAGGTCACACAGCTAGTAAGTGTCTAAGATTCGATTTGAACTTGGGTCCTCCTGATTCCAGGGCTGGTGTACCACCTAGAATATTGCAAACAAACATGTAAAATCAATATTGTTTATTTCTCTGCATGGCCGCACTCTCAGGTACAACTTCCTCTTTATCTTTAGTCTTTAAATCCTAGTCTTCCTTCTTATCTTAGGTGGCATCTCCTCCAGGAAGACTTCTCTGATCCTCCCATTCATTATTTAATACACTCCCCCACAGAAATATTCCTTGTATTACACTTATTTACACACATGCCATATTACTCTAATAGAATTCCTGGAAGGTAGAGAATGTTCTGTTTTTGTCTCTGTATCCTGAATACCTAGGACACTCTGTGATTCTCCAGACTTCCTTCTCTATCATGCCTCTGCAGGGATACTCATCTTCCTCTTTTCCCTATCTCACAATGGCCTTTCAGCTCCTTTTTATGTGCTATCTTCCTCCACTGAGGAGAAACTGAAGCAACTGGTGGCACAAGAGACAGAGCACTGGACCTGGACAAGTTCAAATCCGGATTCAGACCCCTACTAGCTATGAGTCTCACCTGTTTACTTCAGTTTCCTCAACTATAAAATGAGCATTAAAAATTATATCTACTTCACAGAGTTGCTGATAAGATCAAATGAGATAATATATATATATATATATATATATATATATAATATAATATTTATTAAGATGCTTAACACAGTGCCTAGCTCAGTAAATGTCTAAAATGAACACTTGTTTAAAATATTTAGAGCAGTTTCTTTTCTGGTAGCCAAGAACTGAAGATTGAAGGGTTGTTCGTTAATTGGGGAATGGCCAAAAAAAAGCTGTGGTATATGATTGTGATGAAATATGATTGTACAATAAGAAATGATAAGCTAGATTCAGTTCTCAGAAAAATCTAGAAACTGATGTGAAGGGAAGTGAACAGAACCAAGAGAACATCATACACAGTAACAGCAACACTGTAAAATTATCAACTGTTAATGACTTAAATATTCTCATCAATACAATGATTCAAGACAATCCCAAAGGACTAATGATGAAGTTTATATCCACCTTCAGAGAAAGAACTGATATTGTTTGAATATAGACTAAGCATGCTATTTTTACTTTCTTTTATTTATATCTTCTTGTACAAAATAACTAGTATGGAAAAGTTTCACATGATTATACATGTATAACATATCTGATTGCTTGTCATCTCAGGGAGGGAGGAGGAGGAGGAAGGGAAGAATAAAATTTGTAATTCAAAACTTCCCAAAAATGTTAAAAATTGTTTCAATGTGTAATAGAGGGGAAAATAATATATACATACGTGTGAATATATGTAGGTATATATATATATATATATGTATGTATGCTTGTTGCCTTTAAGTATAACACAATAGTTGTGTTTGTGAGTTGATATATAATTTCATGTCCTATAATCACAATCACTCTTACTCACATAAACATTATTAAAATTTGTTTCATTGGAATGATTAGAAATTCACTATATTCCACCCTATAATTCCTGCAAGGAGAAAGGATTAAAGCTGAAATAGCAAATCATTTTCCTCTGTAGGTTCTATTAATATATGCTAACTCATATTGATCCTTTTCCATGTAAACCTATATTTCCATCATTACAGATCTTTAAACACTAGGAGTCTCTGGTTTGAATATCACAAAACAACCAAGAAAAATCAATAGTGTTTATTTCTCTGCACAGTTAGACTCTAAGGAAGAACATTTACTTGTGTATTATTATAAACATATGCATGCATAAAATTGTGTAACTTCACAGAACTCTTAAAAGGCAAAATCATATTCTTTCTTACTCTTAAGAATAGTTACTCAACAGCTATTGAATTTTCACTGTATAATAGATGCTGGAGGGAAAAGAGGATGAGGAAAATTAGGGTTATTTAGACTCCCTGCACCAAGGGACTTAAACTCTAGTGTATAAAAATGATAAAGTGATCTATTATTACTGAGTCCAAGTTTTCCTGAGGAGGTCATAATAACTTAAATAGAGAAATAATAATGATAAATAATATCATGTTTATATCATGCTTTCCAGTTCACAGAGGGCTGTCCTTACAAGTTCTATCCTCATGAGACAGGCAGTATAAATTTTATTAACTTCTATTTATACAAATGAAAAAACTAAGTTTCTGAGAGGCAAACATAGACAATTATCAAAAATTAACACCAGGCAGAGGTGGTACTTGAACTTAAATCTAACTATATTTACCTCTTTTTTTTAAACTGCACAGGGCTTTGCTCACAGGTTTCTCTAACACAACCTTTTGTATAGACCTATGTGAAATGAGAAAGAAATAATAGCTCTAAACCACAGTCATTAAAATCAGTCATGAAATATACATAATATGAAATTATATATCATTATATATAAAACAACATATAATATTTTATAATATCATAAGGTCTTATTATAAGACCTTATGATATTATAAGATCTGGGGATAAATATAACGAGAGTAAAGATGATATTTTATACACAGATATTTATCAATTCTTAAATGGGGACAGAACAAAAAAGAAATATAATATATAATTTGATATAATTATAAATACTATGATTATGTATTATATGTTCTTATTGATAATTATATTTAAATATATTAGACATTTATTGTAATATAATATCTAATATAATTAGATATAATAGATAAATATATTAGATATGGTAAAATATAATTTGTCAACTAAGACATTATTGTTTCTCTTAGGGATTCATTCTTAAGCTAACCATTCAATGTAACTCAAAAAAAAGTATACTTTTTAAGATATTCTATATATTCTTTGGAATTTAGGTGGTGCAATGGCTACAGCACCAAGCCTAAAAATAAAATGTAAAATGGGAACATAGTTGAGAAGGAAATGGCAAACCATTCCAGTTTCTCTCCCAAGAAAATCCCATTGACAATGTTCATGGGGTTACATAGAGTAGACACAACTGAAGGACTAAACAACAATAAAATGTATTCATCAATCTAATCCAATAGGAGATAGATTTAGGGACTATTGGGAATTTGAGGGTATGGGTGGGATAAGAATTAAAGAAGGAGCAAAGAATCTAAGGAATGATGTGAGTTCATTTGTAACTGGAGTAGAAAGGCAACTGTCAATGTAAAAGGAAGTCCCACACTGGGTTCAATGCACTGGAGTAAATAAAATCATAAAACTTTAGAGCTGGATAGAACTTTGGATATCATTCAATCCAATCTTTTACAGAAAAAGAAACAAAGGGTCAAAGTGGGCTTCTTGCCCAGAATCATTCAGAGACTGAATAGTAGAGCAAGCCTGAAAACTCAACTTTTGACTATAGTTTTCTTTCCAGTATACTCTACTGCTTTTCTTCTCAGTAGTGTAACTACTTCCCTAAAACCTTCATGGCTAGAAATTGCCTTAATTTCAGTTCCTGGCCATAATCAAAGAAGATGGTTCCTAACTAATCTGAAGTATTCTTGAAAAGTTTCAGTTCAGCTCTAGATTATCCTTGATCCAGTGGCCAATGTAATTCAAGTTTTAGCCAGAGGGGAACAATCCACTCTCACATAGACTACTTTCCCTAGCCCTAAAAGAGACCACTATTTGAGGTTGGGAGGGCATGAGAAAGATGAAGTATTGCTTGGATGACAAAGGATGAAGTATTTGCCACAAATGAGATAAAATGTCAGTCAAGCAAGCATTGATTATAATAGGATTGCCAGCTTCTATGTGAAATAAGGGGAATACAAAAAACTAAGTCTCTGCCCAATTTATAGTGTTGATTAATGGAAAGTATATTCACCTTAACTACTGAACCCTGGAGAATAGCAATACTGAAAAAGGACTAGTGTCCTGGGTTCTAATCTCTGAGATACCAACCAATTATGTGTCTTTGAACAAGCCCCCTGACCATTCTGGGCTTTAGAAAAGATGAGGGGGGCAGATTAGATGATGTCTAAGGTTTCTTTGATCTATAACATCTTAGTCCTCTATAATTCTAATACCAAGCCCAGTATACATTAATTTTTTCAAATGTGGCATCCTGCTGTGCCCCAAAGAAACAAAAAACCCACACTAAACTCCTTCCTTCTGGCCTACCCCTTCTTTTCCAGGAGTGCCCAATATTCAAATCTAATGAAAATGTGGGACATCTGAAAAAATTTCTAAACCCCAGCTATTTAGGCTAAGGGGCTTAGAAGGGGTTTCCCCTCACTTCTCTTTCTCTCTCACCCCCACCATAGAATGAGGGAAAAGAATTTATGGATGTGCTATGTTTCACATGAGTACACTCTGAAGATTCAAAATCAGTTTCTTCACTAGCCTGATGAACCTAGTTAAAGAAAGCATCCATGGGAGGATGAGAGGGACTCAATGCCCATATAGGAGATGGTCATCATCTTTAACATAGTTGATGGTGAACCATATCCACCACCCTGCTCCTTTGGTTTTGTTGGAACTGATGAGGAATAAAGCTATGATGGACCTCAGAGAAGCAGCTATAATTGCTATTTTTCCTTTCACTCTTCAGCCTGCTGTGTTAAGATCATCTTCCCCATCACTGTATCTCTTTTCACTTCCCACTTCACTTTCATGACTCAGGCAAGGCCTCTGAAGAATCATAACACTGGTCAACTCTGCCATATCATCAGAAGGTAGAAGTCTGAATCTGAGGTCTCAAAGCTTCTCCTCCAGCCTAAATTCCTCTGATAGATAGAACAACAAACAGGACTCTCAGGCAAACTGAAGAGTCTGATTGCCCCTCCCCCTTTCCCTCTGGGATGGATATTTATCTTTCTGCCAAGATCATAGAATTAGAACTGAATTTCATCTGAAAGGAGGTGTTTCTGTATTCCAGAGACAGTGGGCAGTGCAATGCAATCTAGTTGAATCAGGCCTTCATAGCTGGATCCACTCAGCTCAATGTGTTTCTGCTAGATATGAATAACTATTTCTGTCTCCTGGTCTGGGTTAACACCAGCTGGAATTGCTTCCTGAGCACAAACACTCACGGATGGGAACAAGGAGTGACATTTAGGAGACTCAGAGTCCTACTGAACACCAACTGAGTCCCCTTTTTTAAAGCCCATTTCTAAGCTCTATTCATGGACACAAGTTAATTTTATTCATTCCTCCTAATCCTGGAAACAGGAATTAGGAGCCAGTTACAGTAACAATGTATTTAAAAAAGAGAAAGGTGGCACTGTTCCTAGGGCGGTGTTCCTTTTTTTAATAGTAAAATGGATTATTTCAGATTCTTCCTAAAAGCTGGATATGCCCTGGTTCATTATCCCAGAAGTTGTATTTTTATCCTAAAAAATAAAAAAAGAGTTATATCTTGTAGTGTTCCAAGGTCATTTCTTCATAAGGCTTCATTGTAAAGGAGTTGGGTACCTGATGTCTAAAATATTCCAATGTCCAATTCCTATTCCAATGTCTAAGTGGAAAGTAGAGCCAATTCCACATAAATAAAGATGAAAAGAGAATGATTGGAGCACAATTGCTAGAATATGTGCACTGGTGGCACAGTGGATAGAACTGATCTTGGAGTTAGGAGGATCAGAGTTCGAATCGGGTCTCCAACAATGACACTAACTAGCTATGTGACCTTGGGCAAGTCACTTAACCCTGACTGCTTCACACTCAGGGCCATCTCCAGGCATCCTGATTCATATTTGGCCACTGGAGAGAGATGACACTGGAGGAGAAAGTGAGGCTGGTGACTTAGCACTCAAATCCAATTTACGTGCTTGTCACAGCATCACCTCCCTGATGCCATGGTCTTCTTCAAGAATGAAGGACAAACATTATTATTATGGAGTTCAATTCAAATCAACAAACATTTATTAGGCACCATATTAAGTATGCAATAAAGAAGTAAAACAAAACCAAACAAGATTGATCTTTGCTCTAAAGGCAATACAGTTTAGTAAAGAAATGAGCATAAAAGTAAATACATACCCACAGAATTATGATAACTACTTAAGAAAAGTTAAAACACAATGAAATGAAAGATTTAAGTAAGAAGAGATTCCCTGTGGCTAGGGCAGAGTAATCATGGAAGAGGAGATAATTAGACAGGTTTGAAAGGCCTCAAAGACTTTAGTAAATAAATATGTTGAGGGCAATCATTCCAGGAATCAGAGATCATGAGTATAAAGGCTTGTAGGCAGAATGAAATCCAAGTAGTTAAGTTTGGCTGATATATAGACTCAGTAAAAGAAAGTAGTAGTTATCTAGCTGTGTGACCTTGGCCAAGACATTTAACCCCATTGCCTTAAATAGAATTTTTAAAAAAAAAAAGGGAGCAGTAGGTGCTAAGTTTTGAAATGCACTGCAGTTGGATTGGGAAGGGTCTTGGAGATTGTATTTTATTCTCTAATCAGTGGAGCATCTCTTAAGGTTTCTGAGAAACTCAAAAAGATCAAAGTGAAGAGTAGTATGATTGGAGATGAAAATAGAAATAAAATATAGAGAACAGATGACTAAGCATGAATACAGCAAAAAAAAAGTGGGAGATCTGAATGGCTACAAGTTAAATATGAATCAACCATGAATTCTTGTTTTTTGATATCCAAATGAGTCTGGAATGCATTAAGGGAGCTAAGTAACCTTTTCTTCCATACTGATTGGATCCCAACTGAAGAACTGAATCTAGTTTCTATTTCCGCACTTTAAAGGTAAGAATTTGCAAAATCTAGAGAGAAAATTCAGTCTGAATCTCCAATGTTAACCTTGGTAGAAGTGTCTAAATCCAAAGCCTCTAAATCATTCCTTAGTTGATGTTGTTCACTCCCAAGTAAAATGGGATCAGTGACAGTCTCTTTCCACCACAGGCATCTGCACTGATGAGCTAATACTCACAAAATGCTTTGAAGATCTAATGAGTATAAGAATGATAAGGACATATGGGCAACAGTTTTCCCAAACCAGAAGGAATGAGCAATATTTCTGCTGTTGCCCATCTACCAAACAGTGGATCTTTGGAGCAGCTTAAGGTAAAACAAATAAGCAATGGTCTTTTCCTGAAACTCCACTAAGAGACCTCTCATTCACAGGTGTTCTATCAAAGAAACAATAGCATTTCTACGGAAGGGCCATAGTTCTTGGCACCAGAGGCAACCATCAAAATCATCTGGTCCCACCCCTTAAAGTACAGTTGAGGAAAATGAGGTCCAGAAAGAAGGAATGATTTGGCAGATGCCATAGAAATTATTAAGGAAAAGAAGTTCAGATCACATATAAGGCCTGACTTAAAATGATAATCTTTATACTAAACCACTCTCTCTAACCTATTATTGAAAATCAGAAAACCAAAGAAATTTCTTCTAAGAAAATATATTTCAGCTCTTTTTGGTCTTCCCTATGGTAATGATAGCAAGTAAGGTTTGAAACCAGATCGAAGACAAATTTCTTGCCCATAAAGCATACACTTACAAAATACATACTGAAGACTTCTCTTTTTTGGAGGCATCACAAAAAGGATAGACAGACTTATACCAAAAAATATAACAAAACAAAAAACCATGCAAAATTTAAAAATTTTAAAAATCTCCTAAGATATCAGCAATTAATTATGTAAATGCTTGCTTCCCCCCCTCCTCAGGAAATTGGGATTAATTGATTTGCTTAGGATTACAAACTAGTAAGTGTTAAGTTTCTGTGGCCATATTTGAACTCAGGTCCTCCTGACTCCAGAGTCAGCAAATGGCTTCAGGGCAGAGAATGCTTTTCTTTTGTCTCAGTCTCACCACCTAAAAATAGTGCTTTACACTGTCCAGGGGCTAAATACTTATCAAATGAATGAGTAAGTGTACAGCAAAGACTAGATTAGGATGAGGTCATGGCATCTGCTACATACAGAATTATTACCATTAAGTATTGAAGGTTTGAATTTACTATCCAATAGAAACAAGGATAAGTTCTTTTGGTAAGAAAAATACTGAAAATTTCCTGGATGAGTATAATACAAAAATAATGGGATGGAGAAGTTGCTGAACATTTCAGAGTAGGGATGAATTAAGAAAGCACTGTAGTATAGGGCAGACCCATGCTTACCATATCCACTGAATTATGGAGTCAAGATTCTTTTTTAAAAGCTGGAAGAAACCTTAGAGATCATTTAGTTCAGCCTCCTTTTATAAGTTTGGAAACTGAGACCCAGACTTGAGGTCATACAGTTAAAGGACTGAGAGAGGACTAGGACCCATAATTTCTGATTTACAATTCACTAAAAAGGCAGCATAAGAATAGTGAAAAGATTAATTAATTTGGAATCAGAAGAGTCAAATTTGAATCCTACCTTGGCTAATTTACTACACATGTGACTTTGAGGCAAGTCCCCAATCTGTAAAACAAAGAACAATACTAGTTCTGAATACCTTTTACTTGTCATACTCAAATGACTGAAATTCTCAAATAAGAATGTTTGTGAAAATATCTTGTAATGGTAAAAGGCTATGTGGACTTGTCATTATTGTGATTTTCACAGATTCATACTGTGTTCCTGAAAATCATTCAAAACCAGATCTTGAAAGAAATAAAAGTGCCACTTTAGAACAAATGTCCAATATTGGCCAGTTTAATTCACTAATCCCAAGGATTTTTGTGGTCCCCAAAAAAACTTGAAATGAGGAAAAAACTGGAATAGCATTCCAAGTTTTTAAGGTGATTATATAAATGGGAAAAGTTTTCATCTTGTTCTTTTCTCTCTGCTTCATTCTCCCTCAACCTTTTCTTTTCATGTTTTGCTCTCAATTCTCCTTCTGTGTGGAGGCAATTTGAGAGTTGTAGTACAGTTGCTGTTTGTCTTTTGTTCTAGAAGAAGACCACGACAACAGGGCAGTAAGGCAATGACATACACATGAATTGGATTTGAGTGAGGGAGGCACCATGCTAAGTCACTAACCTCACTTTCTCCTCCAGAGCCATCTGGATCCAGTGGCCAGAAACGAATCAGGATGACTGGAGATGGCCTTGGACGTGAGGCAATAAGTTTAAGTTAAGTAACTTGCCCAAGATCACACAGCTAGTTTGTGTAAGTGTCTAAGGGCAAATTTGAACTCTGGGCCTCCAGATTCCAGGGCTCTATTCACTGCAGCATCTAGTTGCCTGTGGGACAGTAGAAATGAGACAAAGAAGGAAAATAGAACATTTCTTTTCCTGTTTTCCTCTTATAATCCTTAAGTGTAGTCCCAGATAAGCTTTGGTATGAAGGAACTCTTGGGACAGATTCATTATGGGGGGAGGGGGGGAGGAGAGGAATTAGAAGGCTAGGTTGCTTAGTGACTCAGCCTTTAGTCCATTTTCCCTGTTCTTGACTTCCCTTCCCAAAAAGCTATGTGCTTGTTCTAACTCCAAAGAACAGCCATTCTTCAGCTGTTCAGGGAATATTTTGTTCTCTTGACTGGGTTATTTTGGGGCTTTGTATGCGGGTGGGAAGGAGGAGAGAGATGAAGGAGAGACAGGGTGGGAAACAGGGTAAGGTTTAGAAATAACTCTGACATGTTCTCTGAACAGAGAACCAGTAAAGCGCAGACATCTGCCCCAAGTATTATCCCTACTCCAGGGACGTCACTGTAAACCCACTAAAGCTAATTGCTTTCTCGTCTGCTACCATTTCTGTAGGAAATAAAATGCCTCCCTGGCTAATGGAAAATCAAATACGCTTTTGCTGTTTCTTTGCAATTTCATGTAAGAGCTCTTCTTGCCCTTTAGAAGCCTTTCAAACAATGTCATATTTTATGAAGCCTACTCAGAAGATGGATAATATTTTAAAGCCAAAGGTGTCTTTGTTTCTGGTCTCAGTTTTCCCTTTAAATGTTTAGAAAGAAAGTTTGTGAAAATACAGAAAAGGAAATGAGGTCTATTTGTCTGCAAGTTCAGTTTTTTCTTCCACTGAAGCCCTACTCCCATACCTCATCATGGCATGAGGGTGACCCTGGGTTTTTGAAAATTATATCAGCACAAGGAAAGTTTTGGCAGGTCCCCCAAGCTGACAAAGTTTACAAGAGCACAGACTTGGAAACTGCTATATATGGCCATTATCTAGGGATCAGCCTAGCTAAGTATTCAGAGGCAGTCTCCAAAAGACTGACCATTAGTAACCAATGTTTTGACTATGGTAATAACATTTATATAGTGTATTTAGGTTTGAAAAGTGGCAGCTAGATGGGGTAATGGGTAGTGTACAGTCCTGAAGTCAGGAGGACCTGAGTTCAAATTCAGTCCTAGACACTTACTAGTTAGGTGACCTTGGGCAAGTCACTTAACTCTGCCTCGAATCCAAGGCTATCTCCATCATCCTGATTCATATCTGGCCATTGAACTCAGATGGCTCCAGTGACTTAGTACAGCACCCCCCACTCAAATCCAATTCACATGAATGTCATGGCATCACCTCCCTGATGTAATGACAAAACACATACAGTTTGCTAAATACTGTATAAATATTAATCTCATTTTACATCCCTGGAGATATATGCTTTTATTATCCTCATTTTATGGATGAAGGAAACTGGGACAGAGGTTTACCCAAGAGTACCAAGGCAAGTGTCTGGTTTTTTTTTTAAATCTTTAAGGAGGATTTATGTCAAAGTTTATGTCAAAAGTAGGGTGCATTACTGTGCATTCCATTACCAATGGAATCACAATTATTTACTGATATCAGATAGAGTTTTGATATTGATTACAGATCTAGTTGTCATTGCATATACTGTAACTTTTAGATCTTATAAGGACAGGTACTACTTCTATCTTCCCCGGCTCTTAACAGTGCTCAACACAGAATAGGCACTTTAAAAATGTTTTATGAGTTGAATTGCACTTCTTTTCATAGAAAGCATGAATATTTTATCTTCCAAATCTTGGGAAATTCATGCAATACTTTTGGGATGCATGGTTTCTTTGATGTGAGTCTTCCCTCCATTAATATAAACTGTAAACCCTCCCTCAATTCCATAGGAGATAAATTTAGGAGTTGTGGAGTCTGTCAGCTGATAGCCAAAGAAAAGTAATGAGCCCCTCTGAACTAAAGGAAAACTGGTCTCGGGAGACAAATCCATAAGGGTCAATATTCAATTCACATCTAATTTGGTGGACTCTACCATGATAGCTCCAGGGACATAGATTTAGAGAGCCTGCTGTTTTGAGATACGGACACAGGATTTGAGGAGAAGAGGAAATTCCTTGTGTTAAGTGCAAACTCCTGTGGCAAATACAATTCTTTTCTCACCCCAAACAAGGAAATTTTTATTATATAGTCTCACTTGAGATGAGCATATGTTGGAAGAAAACAGGTCTTTGTTTCAGCCAAAGTTAATTTTCCTCTTTTTTTTATGTTTTGCAGATACCCTTCATTTGTTGTATTAAAAAGCTTTTCTAATCTCTTTATTCTGAAAGACCACATCAGTCCTAGAATTACACCTCAGAAGTAGCCTTCTCCAAGGGGCACTCCCTCTGCTTAGTTGGATAGCTCTAACTCATCTGAGAACCTCCATTTGAAGGAAGACCCCGAGACCTGCACTAAGAACTTCCTCATCTAAATCCCTTTCAGCTTCCTTTTTTATTTCTCTTATTAGCATGAAATACCTTAAAGTCAAGTGTGTCTTGCTTTTTTGCTTATATTTATCTATATTCTCAGGTCTTAGCATATTATATGTTGGTGCTTCATAAATTATTTTTACTGATTTGAGAGATTTTGCAATGATCATTTGGCTAATCTGAATAGGTGAAATTCTAAGATTTCTCACACAACAAAACATTTCTTAACAAACTGTTACTTACAGCCTTCATGTTTGAAGTTCTTCATGTAAACATGATTTATTTGTAGTATTGATCAGAATGGGATCACTCATATCACTACTGAATGTTATTTGGAGAAAATTTCCCTTATTGGGTCCCAATTTCCCCTTCTGTAAAATAAGGATAATAATGTTCACAACTTTCCCTCCCAAAAGATTGCTTGTTTTAAAAAAAACTGTTTTGACCAAATGTGAGGATTACATTTATTATACAAAAACAGCTTTCTAAAATGAAGAATACTATATGAGGGTCAGCTACTATTTGTTCAACATGAACTATGATGAAATTGAGGTTGCCTCTGACTTTACCTAATCAAAGATCAATAGCCGGCGGGGGATTCCCAGGTCAACTTCTGAAAGACAGAAGTCTTTGGCTTTGTTCCCAGATAACCTATCCTCTGAAAGAAATTCACTCTTCCCGACCAAACATGGCAAAAAAAGAAAGGCTAGAAGCTGTAAATCCAATGAGGAGGGCTGTCTCCAGGCTCTACACAGGGGCAGCTTGTCAGCTGGTATCCGCCCTAGAGCTCAGGAGCAGGCCAGATCATAACATGACTCAACGTGACCTTGGGCATAGTAGCAGCAGGCAAAGGTTAATTCCCTTTCCTTCTGGGGGCAGGATGCTGTTCCAATTGTCTCACGTCGCCTAATTAAATTTTCCGAACAATATAGCCAGTGCCTTATCTCAGTCATGAGGTAAAAACCTCCCTGTGGTTCCTCCCGTTGTTTTAAAGTAGGTGGTTGGCGCTGGAGATGATTGGGGAAATTCTGCTCAAAAACAATGTTAGTTGTGGGAAGGATGTTGTTTTCACTGTAGTCCCAAAGGCAGCTGGCATGGAGAAGTTTCAGTGAAAATTTGTTTCTCCTTGGGAGATTTGCTCCAGCAGCGAGTCTGCAAAGGATACAGTAGCCATGTAAACTTAGCGCAGGTGTGGAGGGCAGAGCCTGAGAAATGAGGCCAATAGGTCTACAAGAAATCAGGTCACAAAGCAGTGCAAGTTTTACAAAAGCATGGAAAAATAATATTTTGGAGGCACAATTCCTTTACCTAACTCAATGTCACTACTATCAGGGCATGGTATGGCACATGGAGGGAAAAGCAATCTATTTGGAATCTCAGATGGGTCCATCCGATCAGCCCATGTGGAATAGGAGACGTAACTTTAAATTCTTTTTTTCTATTTTATAGATAATAAAAAGAAGTATCTTTGTCAAGTGTGATACTGTCATGTGCTACCTTTGTTGAAATGAATTGCAATATTATAACAATTAATAGAGACAGGTAGACTAAAAGATTTGATTTTGAATTCTGATTCAGACCACTTACTAGCTGACCCTAAATAAGGGTCAGCTTAACTGCTCTATGCCTCAGTTTCCTCATCTGTAAAATAGTGATAATAATAACATCTACCTCACTGAGGTGTGAGGATCAACCTAAGATGGTTTCCGTAAAGTGTTTTGTAAAGCACCACAGAAATTGCTAGTTATTATTATTTTGATACTGATTATAGAAAGCTGGTCTCAGGGTCAAGAAGATCTGGGCTCAAGCCCAATTTCTGCTATATATTAGCTTGACCATGGATAAGTCACTTGATCTCTCAATGTCCTACGCAGCTCTTTAAGATTAAAAGTTGCAAACGAAGTACTTGTGTACAATGGTAAAGGGAGTTTTTCACTTCCCTACATTGATGAAGTTTACAGGTCTAGTCAAATAGATATGTACATATTTGTGCAATTGTGTACGTGTGTCTATGTGATAAACATATTGCTTGCAAATCATTTTCCTCACAACAGCCTTGTAAGAATAATAGATCATATAACTGGATTTTTAAATATTTAAAAATTTCATGTCTCCAAACATGGAGCTCTAAATCTCAACACTAAATCAATCAATCAATCAACCAAGGATTATACTTAAAACTCAGAATCTCTGTGGTCTGCAAAACTGAACTTAAATTCAATAACTATATATGAGCTTTGTATCAGATAATCCCTAAGGTTCTTTTTTACATCTTAATAAAATGAACTAGGCACTGCCTTCTTTTAGCAAAATTATATAGTGAGAGGTACTCTTTTTATGTGGATTGACTTGGGTTTTTTCCCCAAGTCAAGTGGGGTTAAGTGAGTCTGGATTTGAACTCCAGTCCTCCTGACTCCAGTGCAGGTGCTTTGTCCACTGTGCTACCTAGCTGCCCCATTAGGATGTATTTATAAGGCTAGAATTAAGTTGCTTACAGGGAGGTTTGTTACCAGATAAAATTAAGAAAAAAATGATCAGATACCCAAAGCAAAAACCAAGGCAAAGGACAATAGAATTAAGAAAAAAATGGTCAGCTTTCAAGGCAAAAAACCAAGGCTGGTGACAGTAGAATGGATGATGGCCTGGGAAAACAAGACACCAACACCTACTTTAAAACAAAGTTTTGGGGCACATTATCTACAGAGATATTTAGAATCCAGGTGTGGATTCAAGAAACCATTATCCAGACCTACCTCTGCTTTTCCCAGCAGTGGAGGAAAAGCCCCACATAACCAGATGGACTATTCTAGACCTTTAGAAACAGCCCATTCTTTAAAACCTTTGGCACTTCCTGACAACATGTGAACTGAAGACTTCAACCACAGACGGTCCATTTGGCTTTGTACAGACAAGAAGGGATTTTAAACTCCCGGAACACTGGAAAGGCTGGGAATTTGATAGGAAACCAGAGAACAATTTCTGAGACCTGGAATCTATGTCATAGATCCATACAGGATATACTGGATGTAGGCTTTTCCCTGTTTGGAATCCAAAGAGGAAGAGGAGAAAAAAAATTTTTAAGAGGTATTATTAATAATCTTGGCACTGAAACCTACCCCCTCACTGCCCTTCTCTTCTTGCCTTCTTTAATTCCCTTTCCATCAGGCAACTATATCAAACCTATTCTCAAAGCAAGCAATGGTACTTGCTGGGTGATTGGGGCAGAGTGGTAAAAAGATAATGAGGGAAAAAGTTTCAAATGGTAGTGAATTGTTATAAGGTGTAAAAATCAAATAGAGGGGCTTCAAAAAAATCATTTGCATCGTTTTTAATTTCTTATTAAAAAAAAGCTTTGGGCCCTATAAATAGTAAATTGTACCATGTAGGTTATAGATTTCAGGATGTGACAAGGACCCTGTTTGAAATTTGCCTTCATTGTTAACTTCTGAGTGAAAAAAAGAAAGAAAAAAAGACCCTGGAAGGGAACTCAAGGGTGTGGGGAAAAAATGGGCAGAGTTCAGCTGTGGAAATGATCCTCCCAGAAGGACTGACTCAATGGTAGTTCTGCTGTTGCCTTCAGTACTGCCTCCTCCCCCAATGGGTGAAAATAAACAAAAATCAACAGCCTACTGTAATCCAATTTTAATATGAAACCTGTTTCCTCCAGATGTTGAGTCAAAGAACCATACTGGGCTGCTTTATACATAAAGAAAAGAAAATTCTTTTTCTTTTCCTCATCAGGAAGATGGCTTCCTTCCAATGGGGAAGGGTTCCCAGACAACCCTATTTTGGATGAATTGTCATCTCAATTCATAGTCAACCTTGGGATAGTAATTAAGCTATTTTATATCAGTGGTAAAAAGAGCAAACTTCCAGCAAAAGGAAACAACTAGCCATGGAAACATCAATGAGATGTCATTCTCATCATTCTCATGATAATCATCATCAGAATAATGTTTATATAATACTTAAAATTTTGTAATGCATGTGGTGAAAAGAAGATTGGATTTAGAGCCTGAAGACTAGAGTTCAGGTTTTGAGTTTCTTGTTCTTATTAGATGTGTAACTAGGCAGGTCTTTTGGGGTCTTGTTTCTTCAATAAAATGGAAAAAATAATAGCTAACTTTTATTATAAAATGAGATCATTTATTTTTGTAGTCTATAAAGTACTTTTTTTTAAAGCTCATTTGTTCCCTTCTGAGGTAGGAGTTTTTATTACCTCTTTTTAAAGATGAGGGAACTGTTTAAGTGACTTGTCCAGGATCACACAGTTATGTGAAACAAGATTCAAACTGATATCTTCCTGACTCCAAGTCTAGTTATTACTGAGAGATGCACTTTGATACCTTTAATATACTATTGAATTAAGTTATTATTTTTAATCATTATATGTAGTCCTTTTGCAAGAACAAATGTGGGCACATGTGTCTGAAACTATTATTTCCCACTCTTCAGATTTCATCATATTCCTAAACAAAGTATCTTCCCTTTCCCTCTCCCTTTGCAGCTTACCTTTTATGAATTGTCTTTTCCATTAGATTGTAAATTCCTTGAGGTCAGGGAACCAACATTTAACACAGTGCCAGACACAAAAGGTGCTCTGACTAGTGACCTCCCTGGTTTTATTTACATTCCAACTAAAATCATTTTTTTTAAGTTAAATAACTTGCCCAAGGTCAAACACCCAGCAAGTATCAAGTATCTGAGGTCAGATTTGAATTCTGGTCCTCATGACTCCAGGGCCAGTATACTATCTACTGTACCACCTAGCTGTCCCCTCTATAAAAAGTCTTTCCAATCCCTCATAATTTCAGTACCTTCCCTCTATTAATTATTTCTTATTTATCCTTTATACAGCTTGCTTTATTTGCATGTGTTTGCATGCTGTCTTCCTGCCCATTAAATTATGAGCTTCTTTAAGGAAGGAACTGACTTTAGCCTTTTTTTGTAGTTCCTGGCTCATTGAAGCTATTTAAATGTTTACTGAATTGAATTAATAAATTTGTATTGATTAAATAACAGTCCTATCAACAACAGGATAATTCTTAATATGCAAAAGCAAATATACAAAAGAAAAATGAACCCACGAAGTAGTAGACCTCTAAGGAAAGACCGCATTAAGAACTGTACCTTTATGACTTTTTTACAAAAATAATCTATCACAGAAAATGAATCTATATTTAAACAAGTATTGTTTAAAGCAAGCACAAGGAGTTACTTTTAGACCTAGAACTAGGTCTAACTGATTTTAGACACTGGCTCATTGTGGAATCCTTTGTGAAGAAAGAACACTGATTCCCAAGGCAGATGACCCAAATTTAGACCCCATGTCTAGATATATGACCTTGAGCAATCTCAATATTCCTCAAATTCCACATGTAAAATCTTGACATCCTAGCAAAGAGCTTTTATTTTCTTTTAGGCAATCAGGGTTAATAAATGACTTGCACAGTTAAGTATCTGGTCCTCCTGATTCCAGGGCTGGTGCTCTCTCCATTGCACCACCTAGCTTCCCCCTAGATCTAGCAGACATCTTCAGTCAATGGAAAGAATACCCTCTAAACATCTTCTTGGAATCTGCCCAGCATCTCTATGATATAACGGTCCCTGAGGTTTTAGAATCAAATTTGCTTCCTATCAGATTCCCTTTCCCTCCTTTCCTATCTACCACACCTGAGCTACCAACAACCCAGGGTTCCCATGCCATTTCTTAACCACTCTGAAATCTCGACAAATTTTTAACTTCTAAGCTGGAAGATGAGGTTTAATAAGCTGTAAGACACATTTAGAGCAGTTCTCAAGCCCCATTCCACCTTACAACACCTACGACACATCTGTTTTCAGGTTAAATTGTATTGCCCCTGGTGAATATGACAGATAATACAGAGATAGAGTGCTGCATCTGGGAATCAAAAATTTGAATTCTTCATGAGTTCAAATCTGGTCTTGGGCATTTTTAGCTATGTGTCCCTGGGCAAGTGACTTAACCCTGTTTGCCTCAATTTCCTCATCTATAAAATAAGTTGGAGAAGGTAATGGCAAACTATTCCAATGTTTTTACCAAGAAAACTTCAAGTGGGGCCATAAGGAGTTGGACACAGTTGAAAAGTGACTAAATAACGATGTCTATGACAAAGTAGCTACAATAGTAGGATTGCTCTGCTTGCATTGTGCTGCTCAACCAGTCTTCTGTCACTTACAGAACAAGAAGCCCAAAGAAAAAGGAAGAAATGTTCAATAAACCATATGCTAAGTAAATGGCAAGGGACATTCTTGCTCAACTCACCCCTCAATAGGCTCATCAGTTCCATAAACTTTTCCCTAGAATTTCCTCACTCAAACTTCACAAGCAACATGTATCTCTCATTCCCTGTCCAAAGCAACATTTTTATGTTGGATCAGATGGCTGGTGTGGGCAAGTGATCATTTATCTGGGACAAATTTTGTTTCTTATAATTACTTGAAAAAGGAGTTGGATGAGGCAGTAATGAAGGAAGAGAAGAGTTTTAGAGCTGGAATGAATCTCTCAGATTTTCTAATTGATTCCATCATCTTATGGATGATGATATTGAAGTTTGAATAGTAATTTGTCCAAAGTCATGCTGTCATTTAGTAAGAGAGCCAGCACTAGAGCTCATCTTTTCATTTCTGTTCTAGGGTTGTTTGCCCTCTATTGCAAAATCTCATGGACCAATCAGTCCACTCAAACTCTGTCTAGAGTCGGGTATGATGGGACTGTAATTTTTCTGATCTGCAGAGAAAAATCAACACTGTCCTGTATGTCAGTTTGATAACTGACTTTGGCACCAGTCAAATTCAGCCTGCAGTATAGTAAGTAATCAACCTAAGTTCTCTACTCCAAAGAAAGAAAAAAGAAGAGGAAAAAAATCTGACCCAAGAGACCCAAAAATTCTTTCTGAAAGAGATGATCCAGAAAGGAATAAAGGACTTTCAGACAATTAAGGGGCACAGATCCCTGACTAATTCTCACTCTATCCCCTATCTTAAGGTAAGCCAAGAATGAGCTGAAGTGGAAGGAATGTCCATTTGGAATTCTTTGGACAAATAAGAAAGTCTCCACCCTTGCTCCTTCCCTCAGGAAAGTAGCCCATAGGGTGTGCTGTGGGATTAAATTTGTCACCCAATGATGATAGTCACAATAGTACTACCTTCTATGGAATGGAAGAAGGAAGGAAGGAAGGAAGGAAGGAAGGAAGGAAAGAAGGAAGGAAGGAAGGAAGGAAGGAAGGAAGGAAGGAAGGAAGGAAGGAAGGAAGGAAGGAAGGAAGGAAGGAAGGAAGGAAGGAAGGGGAGGACAAGAGGGAGGGAAGAGGGGAGGGGAGGGAGGGGAAGACAAATAAAAGCAAAGAAGCTAATCAGAACCAGTTTATAATTTCTCCTTTTTCCTGATGTCTTTATAAACATCTGTCATCTTGGAGGGGACATTCTCTGGGTAAATGATACCAAATGAAGGGGAACAAATTCAGCTCCCACAGAATAGTTGAGTTTCTCTATATATTTGAAAAATAAGGTCTTTATCAGAGGAAAGTCTAAAATTTTTTCCCCAGTTTTATGTATTCCTTTTACTCATGGCTGCATTGGTTTTGTTTGTGTAAAACCTTTTTTAATTTAATGTAATCAAAATTGCCCATTTTATATCTGACAGTGCTCTATATCTCTTGTTTGGTCATTCATTCTTCCCTATTTCATAGATCTAACAGATAATATGTTTCATACTCCCTTAATTTACTTATGATATGACCTTTTATGTCCAAATCATTTACCTTAAACTACAGGATGTTTAAGGACTTCTACCCAAATTAAGGTTTGCTATTTCACTGTCAAGATGATAAGAATTTATGATTTCTCTCTCATCACATTGAATTTGGGTCAATGTATACCATGGAAACAATGTAAAGACTGGCAAATTGTCTTCTGTGGGAGGTGGGGGGAGAGAGAAGTAAGATTAGGGGAAAAATTGTAAAACTCAAAATAAATAAAATCTAATAAAAGTATGATAAGAATTTATTTTTCTTCAAAATCCAAATGGATATGAAGAGTGCACTCACGCAACATCATGTTAAGCCCTCTGAGCGAAGCCAAGAAAGTAGATGGGTTCAACCCTATCTTTGAGAAGTTTATGTTTTAGATAGCAAGAAAAAATATCTACATACACTCTTAGAGTTGTAAATGATTTTTAGAAGTCATCTAGTCCAATCATCAATTCAAATACGGATTCCTTTCATAGCATCCTGAAGTCATTTAGCTTTTGCTTGAAAATTTTCAGATGGTAAACTCACTATTTTATGAATTGTTAAAAAAGTTTTACTTATATTTTGAGGGGTGTGCTAAAGCCAGAGCTTTTGAGAGTTGACTATTAAATATCTGATATGAGCATCAACACCTCAGAAATTAGCATTGCTACCAATCAGGGCTTGATTTTATTTATTTGTATTGATTGTCTATACTTATAAAACTGAAAATACTAATAATGAAGATTAAACTTACGTGTTATATGTACTTTTTCTGAGTCAGTTGTTAAACATTTATCAGCACACAGCAGTTTATATTGAACAGAAATCCAGTTTCTCTATAACTTCCGCTTAATTGTACCAATTCTACCTTGAGTCAAGAAGAACAAGTTTAGTCTTTTTTTTCTTTCATGAAATACCTAGGGAACGATACAAGGTAATACAGAATAAATTGATAGGACACATAGTAGACTACAAGTTCTATAAGAATTCAGAAGACAAAAAATTCTACCTAATTAGTTAGAGTAAGTTTTCCCACCTACCTGGTTCTGTTGAGTAGTGGTAAAATAGACCTGGATTAAGAAAAGAACATGGTTGGAATACTAGTTTGGGCATTTAATAGCTGTGTGACTCCAGGGAAATCACATAAGCTCTCTGAAACTAAATTTTTTCATATATAAACAGCAAAAAGAATGTTTGTACCACCAACTTCATGGGATAGTTTTGAGGAAAGCATTTTGTAAACTTTAAATCATTATATAAATGTAACTTGTTACTACATAAGAACTATCTGATTACTGGTGTATATAATTGACTATCTATAGAGGAGAAGGTACTTCTTAAGGTAATACCAGAATTAGGATTTAATGGCAGACCTTGGGAAAATTGCCATATGTCTCCATTTCCTCATCTACAAATGGAAAGGAG
Organism: Macrotis lagotis; assembly: GCF_037893015.1. Classification (NCBI taxonomy): domain Eukaryota; kingdom Metazoa; phylum Chordata; class Mammalia; order Peramelemorphia; family Peramelidae; genus Macrotis; species Macrotis lagotis. The sequence continues at coordinate 519,269,486 of NC_133666.1, read as the reverse complement.
TTAGAATCTATGATCTATAAAGTTTTTCTGGCTCTAAAATTCAATTTTAGAATGCAAATACTCCCAACTTTGTTTTCTTATACTCAAGAGTACTTTGCAGGCCTATGCTGGGGGCAATCTGTGGCCAGCAAGTTCAGTCTTTCTCTCCCTTCCAACACTGTTCCTGCTATTTTTCTAGGTCCTGAAGAATAGAAGGGCTAGGTCACCAAGTAACCCCTTCGTTTTACTGATTGAGGAATGAAGCCCAGGGAGGAGTTGCTCAATTCCAAACAGGTGTCTGGGACTCAAGCCAAGGTCCTCTGTTTCCAAATCTAGTCCTCTTCTTAGAACTCTATGCTTGACTCAAAAAATCAGAACAGCCTTGTCTTTCCTGCCTCCCAGCTTGTGTCTGACCTGTTTTTCCTGCTACTAATCCCTCTTCAAAACTAGCTTCTCTAAGGGCCTTAATTTGATTAGTAAAGCTCCCACTGGAACAAAATGACTGCAGTGGCACCTCCTACTACATGTGAGTCATCTACCCATCCCTCCTGGTATTTTAAAAAATCTCTCTCTTTCCAGAAAACTTCAGAATGTTAAGGTTTTTTTTTTCACTTCAGAAAAGTGAATGTGGAACATATAGGGAGTGAGGAGGGCAGACTTCAGTCCTTAAGGTATCTGTGGATCTCTGAATCATCCTATCCTTCCTCTGGGTGAAGATCTCTATCCATTTCCTGTACCAGCATCCGGTCTGCATAATTTCAATGACCATGACCATCCCCCTAAAGCAGTAAATATCAAATCAAGTGAATGGCTAACACAGCATCACAGTGGCTTAGCTTCTATATATGTGAGCCTAAGGCCCAGGCCTTCAGCAGTTATGGGTTCCTCATCAATTCTATCCTTAGAAGCTAAAATCTAGAACTAACATTCAATGGGATTAAATGAGTTGTCCAAGGTCACACTGTTGGTAAGTATCAAATGTCTGAGGCTGGATTTGAACTCAAGTCCTCTTGACTCCAGGGTCGATGCTTTATCCACTGAGCCATCAAGTTGCCCCTGATAAACATTTATTAAGGATCTACCATGTGTCAGGCAATATCTTATGTTCTTTACAAACATCATCTCATTTGATTGTCACATTGAACCTGGACAATACAAGCTGTTACCATTTTTTAGTTTTTTTTAGCAGTTGAGAAAAGTGAGTCTTCCTTACCCCAAGCCTAGAGCTCCATCTACTGCAATACCTGATGATGTTGTCCTTCATTCTCAAAGAAAGAACATGACATAAGGGAGGTGATGCCATGCAAGCATCTGAATTGGATTTGAGGGGGGGGGGTTTGCTATGCTAAGTCACCAGTCTCATTTTCTCCTCCAGAGCATATAGGTCTAGTGACCAGATACAAATCAAGATGACTTTGCTCAAGGTCTCACAGCTAGTAAGTGTCAAATGTCTGAGGCTGGATTCGAACTCCTTTCCTCCTGGCCCCAAGGCTAGCACTCTATTCACTGCACCAACTAGCTGCCTCTGAAAGGGCAACAGGGAAAAAGGCATCAACCTAGACTTTTAGTTGAGGAAAGAATATGAATAGTCAGAGAGGAATGAGCAGAGAATTGGAATGGGGGGAGCTTAGTAAATGTCTCAGGCAATGTCACAGACACTGTTGGTTAAATAGATGGTTTTGACCCAAGTCATCCAAGGGGCAGTTTCTTTTTCAGTTAAATGAAAGTACTCGACTAGAACCTCTGCCTGCCTCAGTTTCTTCATTGTAAAATGAGGATAATAATGATAATAATAATAATAGGATTGTTGTGAGGAAGTAATGAGACAGTATTTGTAAAGCTTTTTGCAAACCTTAACCATAAAGATCTATTATTATCTCAGATCCTTTGACTCCAAGTTCAAAACTTTCCAGTACACCTCAATTTCTTTCTTTCCTTTAGCACCTAGCAAAGTACAACAATTAAAATGAATAATTAATTCTTATAAATTGATTACTTCTCCTCTATGCAGGATACTTCAAAACAAAATGTGATATCTGAGATCCCATCATCTTCTGTGACTTTATGACTCAAAGCCAAAGGTAGTAATGCTACCCACCGAGAGAAGGAAGGAAGGAAAGAGAAGCTCTAAAGACAGAGTAAAGTATAATTGCTAATTGTCTAGGTAGTGAATGCTGAAGTACAGTAACAGATGATCACATAGCTTGGTTTATGGGTCTTTTTTTAAAGAAATATATCATGCAACCTAAAAAGAAAAGAGTCAGACAATGAATGACATTCTAAAAATAGTCACTTACAGCCTTGGACCAAAGGAGAGTCTTCACAGCTGCACAGTAAAGAAAGCACTGCCTGTTGTCAGAGGTACAATACTTATCAACAGCAAAATCTCTGAATATGAAATACATCAATGTATGTTGAAATCAGTTTTTTACCAGAAGTCCTGGCATACAAGGGGGTGGAGAGGGAGAGAGGGTAGGATAGAATTTGGCATTCAAAACTTTTAAAAAAATATTTCAAAAAATTTTATATTGTAATTGGGGGAAAATATTATTTTTAAAAAAAGAAATCTCTGGACAACTTTCAGGAGGGTCTATGACCACTATATGTGACAAAAAATACATCTTTATTTTCACTAACATCTAACTAAAATTTAGTATTTTCTTCCATTATAAATAAAGGCAAAAAACAAAACATTATTCTGAAAAGAAATCCAAATGCTCTTTACCAGACTGTCAAATGCATCCATAATGGCAGGGATGGGGGGGGGGGGGTCAATGTATAAAGAACTGCTGTTCTAAATTGTGAGTCTGTTGGGAAGTCAATGTATATAATCAATTAAGAACTACTTATTAAATACCAACTATGTGTATCAAGTAATGTGGTAAGCTCTCAGAACATAAAAAATATAAGTGAACAACCCCTATCAAAATTGCATTTTGGGTGGGTGGAGGGAAGGAAAAGAGGGCAGATAGAAACTATATATGTATATATATATATATATGTATATATATATATATATATATATATATATACACACATATACACACACACACACACACACAAATTACAAAGAAATATAAAGTCATTTGGCAGGGGGAAGACTCTGGTAGCTGTTGAGGATCAGAAAACATGTCATATACAAAAAGGCGGTGCTTACGCTCAATTTTGATAGAAACCAGGGATTTTTAGAGGCAGAGATGAAGAAGGAGTGAATTCTAGGCATGGAAGACATCAATGAAAAGATGTATGAGGAACAGTAGGAAGCATAGATAGGCTGTACAGATAGAATATGAAGAGAAGAGTAATATATACCAAGGCAGAAAAGGTCAGGCTGGCACCAGGGACTCAAGTACGATGCTAACATAAAATTTATTATTGTCACTCTTGTTATTATTGTCATCCTTGATAATAATATTTTTGAGAATACTAACAGCTTTAGCATCTCTTTAATGAGGATTATAACAAATTAAAACATCAGTAATTTTTTTTAAAATTAAGATGAACTTGATGGAGCAGTGGATAGAATCTGGGGTCAGGAGAACCTGATTTCAAAAACAGCCTGAGACACACAATAACTGACTGGCCAGGGCAAGTCATTTAATCCTGTTTGCCTCAGTTTCTTCATCTGTAAAATGAGTTGAGAAAAAAATGGCAAACCACTGCAGTAGTTTGCAATAAAATGAAGTCACAAAGAGTCAAACATGACTGAAACAAGTGAACAACACCAACAACAGATGCTAAAAAATCAAATTCCCCTGATTTCACCCCCCACACACACTTGCAGACATCTGGGTTTTTTCCCCACATGTGTGAAAGAAGAACACTTGTGAATTTTCTGTCTGTTCAGAGAGGGGCAGTTGGATGCTTCAGCCACATAAAACAACAGCCTCAGCACTAGTGTTGGCCCTGAATCATAAGTGTCAGTTCTGGAAGCCAGACACCCGCCCACACACTACAGTTCTCCACTGAAACCACCGCAGGGGACAGGTTGGCTAATAAATCATAAAAAAATGACAGAAAATGAAATAGAGACAGCTACAGGAGAGAGAACAGGCTAATCCTTAGGTGGAGAAAAAGAAAACCTAGGCCCCCCCTTCTCATTACCCTCTGAAGGAATATAGAAATCCTATGTAGAGGACAAATTGATAGCTAAACAAATACATATTGAATTCAGAGCAAAGCGGATCAAATTTTATTTTCCTTGAAAAAAGGGGAAAGACATTTATATAACCACATTCTTCAATTTCTATACCTTCCCACTTTTTGACAAATGCAGTTCTGCCATATGAACCAATATCATTTAAAAATATCAAGTGTCTAATTCCTGAAGAAAGACCCCTAGGATGGAACAAGCTTCTGTCCAAATTCAGATGTAATGTCTTTGGAAAGAACTCCCTTGAAGCTAGGCTATTTTTCCATCTTTGCCTCTCGAATCTCATTTTTTTAGCCCAAAAAAATGTAAAAATCCTTGCGAACAGGGACTGTGACTGCTGTTTCTACTTCCAATGTTTACCATAGTATCTTTCACATATGAGCCCTTAATAAAATGCATTCTGCATTCAATTGAACTCCATGCCTCCATTTATCAGCATGAAATCAGAGCAGATATTAAATAAATTAGGTTCATCAAAGGATGAACTTAAAACAAGAAGGAACTTAAAGCTATTTTACAGTTTTACAATAAAGAGGTGAAAAGTTGTCCAAAATCAACCCTACTTCTCAGGACTATTGTGAGGATCATTCAATACTTCACAATATATCTTGGATCTATCCTCTTCTCTTTATTCATACACAATCATCACCCTAGGTCAATCAACAAATCAACAAGCATTTATTAGGCACCTACTATGTTCAAAGCACTATGAATTCAAATATTAGCAGAAAGAAAAGCAATCCTTTTCCCTCAATGTGCTTGAATTCTAATAAGAAAAGATACCACATTAAAAAAAAGCTGAAAAGGATGGGAAGAGGCAAAACTGTGGCGAACAAAATCCAGAATGAAGCCTGGAAAGGAATAGAGACATGGTTGGTCTAAGTACCCTCCTTAAACAGAAGTTCTAAGAGGATCCAGTCAATCAAGGGGGGAGACTACAGGGGCAGAGGGCAATTCTAATACATGAATTCCAGGGGTACAAAGGGCTTCCAGCATAAAGATGTTTCTGAGGCATGGCAGAAAAGGTTGAGAGTTCAGCCTGAAAAGGATTAAGATCCTTTTTATCACTGACCTCTACCATTTCAATAACCACCACCCCAAGGATGATTTCCTGAAGCTGTCAGTCTCTCTCCCTCTCAAATCTATTCTTATTTCAAGAAAACCTATAATAAATTCACATATTGTATTTAGAACTGTTCATCTTTTTTCTTTGTAGCTTTTCTTGTTCTCTGCTGTATACTTTTTGTTTTGTTTTTCCCTTCCCCCCGACAAAGAAGGCTGCAATTATGTGTGTATGTATATGTGTATATATATATACATAAATTTATACATATACATTGATTACATCTATTTTGACTTTAACTTTGTCTGAGATCATGTTTACTACCCCTGCTTTTTTATACTTAATAGATTCTACTCCTGATCTTTATTTTATATTTAAGTATGTCTCTCATTTTTACAGCATTTCCTATAAACAATTATTAAAATCAAATTTTTAATCTGCTTATTTCATTTTATGGGTGAATTCATCCCATTAACATTATGATTAACATTTTTAAAGCACAGTTCTCACCACATTACTCTTGATGATGTGCTCAAGAAATCCCAATAGCTTCCTCTTGTCTCTAGGATAAAATAAATACCCCCCAGGTTGACTTTATAACTCTATAATCTGATCCCAACTTAACTTATTGCCAGTTATACTTCTCACACTCTATGCTCTAACCAAATAGAACTCCCTGCTGTTCTCTGGAAAGGATATGGCTCCCTTCCCATCTCTTTACTTTTGCATTGGCTCTGTTTCTCTCCTGAAATGTGTTCCTTCCTCAACTCTGACTCCTGGAATTCTAAGCTTCTTTCAAAGTTCAGTTCAAAGGGCAAGAAGCCCATCATGATTCTTTCAATTGCTTGGGTACTCCCCAGGGAAATTCCTTGGAAAGTTTATTAGTGGTTCACTGTTGATTTTATTCTTTAATTAAGTTGAGCACTTTTGCACACCCAGTAGAAGATTCAGCACAAATTAGAATTGATAGAATTACTTCAATCCAAGGATTCTCCTGTGAAGACTTTTGAGAGTTCCTTGGACAGCAAGCAATCTATGTCAGTCAATGCTTGGAGAAATTAATCCAGACTACTCATTGGAAGGACAAATATTGAAGCTGAAGCTTAAATACTTTGGTCACATAATCAGAAGGCAGGACTAACCAGGAAAAAAAATTCTGATGTTAACAAAAGGCAAAGTCAAAAAGGGGGGAATAGAAGAATATGAAATGATAGATAATGTCATGGAAACAATAATCTTGGGCAGATTTTGGGAGAAAGTAGAAGATGGGAAGGATGGTGTGCTATGGTACAAGGGGTCACACAGCATCAGACATGGCTGAATAAATGAGTAACAAAGCTCCCTGTTGGAAGAATGTGCAAAAGATTTCCCCATCCTTTGCTCTTGGGAGGTAGGATTGCATCCAAAATGGGACTAATGCAAAAAACATTAGGCATTTCTGCCTCTGACCTAAACAGAAAAAGACAGACTCAGAAACATACCTAAGAGGACAGAATACTCAGATGCTCCTGTGGCAATGGATATACTTTCACATCTCAGAGACAGAGATTTCATATAAATTAAAAGTTCTATCTTAACAATAAAAATAGCTAACATTTATATAGTACCTACTAGGTATCAGGCCCTGTGCCAAGCACTTTACAATCATTATCTCATTTGATCCTCACAATAACTGAGGAGGTAGGGGGCTATTATTAATCCTCATTTTATAGATGAGAAAGCTGAAGTCAACAGGGATTAAGTAACTAGCCCAGAGTTACACAGCTAGTAAACATCTGAGGCTAGATTTGAACTCACTATAGTGATTCTTGCTGATGAAGTGCATTCACATTTAGTTCTATGAGACTGAATATGGCACAGTCTTCAGAGGGTCAGACTTGGAGACAGGATTTCATTTAAAATCCTACCTGTTATATTTACTAATATAATGACAATGGGCAAAACATGCAACCTCTCCAAGCAAAATGAGAATCATATAGATAGATAGATATGTTATTATTATTCTGACTTGTACTCTACAAACTACAACTAAACATCTTTTTTTTTAGGTTTTTTTGCAAGGCAAATGGGGTTAAGTGGCTTGCCCAAGGCCACACAGCTAGGTAATTATTAAGTGTCTGAGACCGGATTTGAACCCAGGTATTCCTGACTCCAGGGCCAGTGCTTTATCCACTGCACCACCTAGCCGCCCCTTAAACATCTTTTATTATGGAAGCACCTTTCTGCAAGAAATTGCAAGGAATTCTTCAACAAATACTAGAGGAACAGCCCCTTGTTCCTTTTTTAGCCTATTATTTCTTTTTTTTTTTCCTAGAGGAAGAAACTGAAATTCAAAATAGTTATTTCAATTCTCCCAAAGACCTGACATTTGGGAAACCAATGGCAGGGTAATCAGAACTTAAAAGTGGATTTCACTTAGTCTATGTAATGGATCTTAAAGGTTCGAGAAACTTAGTTCAGCTAATATGACATCTCCCATTTTACAACTGATTTTCCTCCAACCACTGGTAATATTTTTAAAGTCTCCAAACCCTACATTTATTGAGGTTTGTCCCCCATTCTATGCCTTCCCCATCAGTGACATACAGCCAAAATATATACACACATGTGTCTGCATGTGCGTGATGTATATGTGTGGACATGTGAATAATATGTATGTATATATAGAGGAGAGAGAGTCAGAGAAAGAGAGAGAAGAGAGAGAGAGACAGAGAGAGAGACAGAGAGAGAGAGACAGAGAGAGAGAGAAAGAGAGAAGAGAGAGAGAGAAGAGGACAGGAAAGGTCTCCTTATCTTACTTAGGTTCTATATATGTTGTACAAGTAATAGTAAAAAAAGAGGGCGAGAGAAAGGGGGAGGGAGGGAGGGAGGGAAGGAGAGAGAGAGAGAGAGAGAGAGAAACAGAGAGAAAAAGGAAAGTTAAAGAAAGAATGAAAGAAAGGAAGGAAGGAGATCGACAGATGGGGTCTTCTGATCTTATTCAGGCAGCAAATGTCATCAGTCTCCCACAAGCTGAATCCAGTGCTGATCAGATTAGAAGCTTTAACCTGCTTTATTTCTCAATGTGGACTGGTTCATCCAATCCTTAAACAGTCTGGTAGTCCTCCAATTGTTGGGACTCATTACATTGGTGTTAGACTTGATGTAGATACTTCATCATTGACTTTTCCAGGCTCAAGAGATGTGCCAGTCTCAGTTTCCCTAGTAGAAGGAATCACATCTGACCCCTTATTCATTGTTTACTGTCATTCCCCAGAAAATGATTAACAGGGAGCCCTTGGAGAACAGTTAATGTCTTAAGAGTTCCTATGAAAGAGACTGAGTGGTGTAATGGAAAGTGTACCAAACAAGCCTCTGTCTTTGGTGCCAGTTCAGCTGACATATTTCATCATCTTCATTTCCCACAACTATTCCAGTCCTTAATGTTTTCAGAGTCCAGAATCAATATGCTATAAGGACTTGGGTAAGTCATCTAATCTGTTACATCCTTTTCCCTCTAAAAGATGAGGTTAGTTAGACTATAGACAGCATGGTCCCTCTATCATTTCTGAAATTCCATGATGCTGCAGTTGACATTTTTTCTTTTTTACCAATCACTTTCATAATTCATTTTTTCTCCTAGTTTCTTTAAGCAGATCAGGGAAGTAGAATATAACATCATTAGATCCATGCTGGCATAGGGTCATATGCCATACATTCATGTTTCTCCAAGCATATTAAGTATAGCATGAAGAATAACATTTAATTACAGAAAAACTGGATCTTAAATCATATGCAAAAGAATAAAGCATCTAGACTCTAGAATTCTCTATTCTAGTCCAGGTCCTAAATAGCTCTTTGACCTTGAGCAAGTCACTGGAACCCAGTTTTCCCAAGAAGCTCTCATTTAATCATGGCAACTTGCATTTTATCAATAGCTTTGAACTTTCCACAGTGTTTTCCTCACAATCACCCAATATATATAAAACTCTGGTCTTCTACATTTGGTATTCTTTACATTATACTCTAAATGACAAGGTTACCTCAAAGATGGGAAGTTCTCTGGTTCTAGGAGTCTACTCAAATGGTAACAAAGTCTTTGTTAAAAAGGACTTTGTTTCCTAGGGAAGTCAAAAGGAAGGATTAATGCTTCTTTTTATCAGTTAGAAACAGTAAAAAAAATCGTTCTGGAGTAGGAGAACTTTAGTTTAAACCGTAACTGTAAAACTTAATACCTTTGGATGATATTAGATAGCTAGGCAGCTCAATAAATAGAATACTGGGCCTAGAGTCAGGAAGACAGGGGTTCAAATCCAGCCCCAAACAGTTACCAGCTGTGCTACCCTGGACAAGTCACTTAACCTCTGTTTTCTTTAATCTATTCCAATATCTTTGTCAAGAAAACCCCATAGGCAATATGGTCCATGAGGTCAAATCTGAATAACAAACAGCAATGTTAGGTAAGTCAACTAACCATCTTGGGCCTCAATTTCTCATTTCTAAAATGAAGGGTTGGGCTTAGTGGCTTCTGTAGTCCCCCCAACCTCTAAATCTAAGAATTTATAACCTAAGACCTCACAGGAAGGGCAAAATGGGCCACAAATAGAACTGGAAGTTTCCTAAGTGAAAAAGTCTTAACCCCTACCCTAGACCACACTTTTTACAAAATGGAGAGGAAGCAGACAAACTTGTTATTTCCTGCTTTGTAACTACAAATGATAATTGAATACAAGAACCATAGAAAGTCACAACAGAAAGGGAGTTTAAGAAATCATTTAGTTCAAACCTCTCTCTCTCTCTCTCTCTCTCTCTCTCTCTCTCTCTCTCTCTCTCTCTCTCTATATATATATATATATATATATATATATATATATATATATATATATATAAACCTGGTGTTTAAAATCCCTTAATCTACTCAATTCCAAAGTATTGCCTGAAAGTAATACATGAGATCAAAAAGGGAGATGAATAATGGTGTTCTTTGTATAGAAGGTGGGACTTCAGTCTGTAGTTTCATTCTTCACCATGACTTCCTCACTCCGATTTGGTCAGTTCCTTTAGAACCTCTTTTTCAAGGAAGTACCCAAGCCAGTCATGTCTACATTCCTCTCCAGGATTCTCTCCACCATGCCCACACATGAGTGAGGACAGCAGCAAGGTGGCACCATGCCTAGAATCAGGAAGACCTAGTTCAAATCTGGCCTCAGACTTTTACTAGCTGTGTGACCCTGAGCAAGTGATTTAACCCTCTATATCTTTATCTATAAAATAGAAGTAATAATAGCACCTCTTCCTAGGGATCAAATGAGGTAAAAATTATTTAAAAAAAAACACCTTATCACAATACCTAGGTACATTGTAAATGCTGCATAAATGTTAACTATAAAATAATAAATGTTAATAATTAAATTGATAATAAACATGATGAACATAACAATATATTATTATCCCTCCTGCTCCATCCCTTTTCATCTCCTTTCATATGTAGTCCTCCCCCCATCAGAATGTAAACTCCTAGAGAGCAGATATTTATGCTTCTATTTGTTTGACCAGCCTCTGTCACATAGTTAAAGCACTTAACAATTGATTTGTCTAGACATTCTGGTTACATTGCAGTAAGAGAAAAAAAGATTCCCTTTATCTGATGGTACCCAGAATTCAAGTCACTGAGTAAATCAACAAAATTTCTTCTTGAAAACTAGAATCCAGCGTGGCCCTCCAGCTTCTTTAACACTTTCTGGGCACAACAAATACACATGGGACTTACTTTATAAATAATCTATCTTTATACAAAAGTAATGGAGCAACAAATCTCACTTCAGTCTCTCAAAGGGTGACAACTTGCCTAAAGCTCCATTTAAACCAAGGTTTAACGCTACATCTCCCAGACTGCAGGGGAGGCATCTTACCCTGCTCAGGCTTTAGTCAAGTACTCTTGGTAATGTTTCAGGAGAGAAGCCTTAGCAACAGCTAGAATGTTGAAGGAATTACTCAAAGGAAAGGGGAAACAGAAAAAAAAAGGAAAGAAAAAGGACCTAATGAAGCAAGTAGGATTCCAGAGGCACCAAACACCTCCATAGGGCAGAAGTGGTGAATACTGGGTTGATTTTACCATGAACCTTCCCCACTGAAACTCCAAAAAAAGAGTATATATTATTATTCATTTCTCAGTGTTCTTGTTGAAATACTTTGCCAAGCCATTTACATTAAGTGAAAATCAAGCAAAACATTCAGAACTGGGAGATTCCCCTCCCCCAAATGTGACTGTGACTCTTTGTCTGTGTGTGTGTGTGTGTGTGTGTGTGTGTGTTTATTTCAGGCTCCTTTCTTGTATATGAGGACTGCTTTTTACCACAGTAAAAGGTCAAAGCTATGATTCAATAAAGTGTCGATCCTGAGTCACAAACCTTCCATGAGGGAAGGACAGTTTTATCTTTGCTCCCCTGCTAGCTCCATGGCTTTATCCAGCATGGGATCATGTAACTGGCTATATCCCAGTATAATCCTGAAACCCTGAAATTATTCAAACCATATCCCCCATCCAGGTTTTTTTGGGTCTCTTTGTTTAAAGCCGTCATTCAATCACATAACTCTGGGTCAAAGGAAAATTAAAACACTAGGATTTCAACAAAGGATTGTCTACACCTGTATTTACAGGAACCATTCATTAACTCCTTCCACAAGTATTATGATGGATGATCTGTGTCAAGTTCATATGCTTGTCTTCCCACCTCTCTCTCTCTCTCATGGCTTTATAAAACCCTTTCCAGACAGATTTGTCACTGTTTCACAGAACTTCTCAGGTCACTTTGCTATAGGAACATTCTAGAAGAGAGAATAGATTTTTTTTTTCCAAAAAAGGTCAAGGTTGCTTTGCTGGACAGTTCTGGACTTTCCCCTAGAGCTGGTTAGCTTACAGCATAATTTGACAAAGAAACTTGCAAATAGATTGATTTTCAACAGCTGCTTTCTCTCCACTGAGAAGCTTCAACCAGTTAGAACCAGAAATTGTAAGTTGTAATTTCTATAGGAAAAAATAAAGTGAGAAAGGGAAAAAAATAACCAATATGCTGCTAAAAAACAGAGATTGGCTATGACCCAGGTATCATATGGCATTTCTTCCTCGGGCCTCTTTATAGACACAGTTGCAAAAATCTTTCTTTCTTTTCTCCAAAATATACGATGTTCCAACTAATTTAATCCTTAGATTCAGTTCTGGTGGCATTAGCAGGACATTGGGAGATTTGGAATATCAAGATATCCCCTGGCTGAAACTACAGGTGAATTTGTGTACAATGAATTTCAACAAATTTATGAGAATGAAAAAAATCATAGAATTCAAATTGTAAAAAATATCAATCTAGACACCTTGCAGGTCTCTTCTTATAGATCTAATCATGTTTTAAATTCTTGACCTAGAAACTAACAAAAGTTGGCAACAGGTAGAATCTGGCTCAAGACCTGATATAAAACTTCAGGGTTCTGTGTCAGAGGGTCCTCATTCAAAGACTGAAAAAAATTAAAATCTTCTACCCTCTCTCGACAATTCAGCTAAGGAATTAGGTGCTCAGTATAGGCAAATCACCATACTAGGCACTGCAAAAACAAATAAAAAAAAACAGTTCCTGCCTTCAACAGACTTAGACAATCATACTATCTGCTTTGACCCTTATTCTATTAGTAGCTAACGTTCACTTGTAGAAAACAAATAGAATTGTTTACCATTTCTCTCTGGATTGGTCTAAAACAAAATAAAATATATACATTTCTTATTCCTTTGGAAGGAAGAATGAGCAGAGACTGCACACTTTTGCTTAGATATGTTTTATAACTCCTGACATAAACTGGGACCACCATACCTCAGCTTCCTCCTCCTCCCTCCACACCCTTGAGCTAAAGGTGGCAGGAAATGGGAACCACAAAGCTGAGGGGCACCCACTCAGAGGGAGAAATTAGGTAAATTAAACAGACAGCCTAGTTCCAGCTCCTTCCTCACACAATGGACCTGGTTTGTTTTTAGGGGGTGACAATTGTCCAACAAAAAAATTTGGCTATATGTTCTGAGCAAGAATGCTGTATGTAAGAGGAGAAAGAATAGTTTGATTTGGCTTTACAAGAGAAAAATGAGTGCGAGGAAACCACAGAAACATTACTTTGCTCTGTTCAACATCCCAGGCCTTGGACTGGTCCCCACCTGTCAATTATTGTGTTATCTGGGTCAGAGGGCAGGTCATCAGAAATGAATTGAAATGAAAAGTTCCTAATTACAGAGAAAGAATACTGAAGCGCACATCCTTTCAAAGAGCACCAAATTCACCCCTCCAAACAACTGAAGCAGAGAGCATCAGTGGGTCCACAAGAAGTCCAGTTATGTTTCCTGCCCCTGTTGTCTGGCTTCAGCCCCTCATGAAACTGAGTGAATGACCAGTGGGTGTTTGGCAGAAAGTCTAATGTGATGGGTATAACTGTTTTCTCCAGACAGGCACATCAAGAACATGCAAGGCAGAGAATGCATACTTCCTACAGAATACAATTCATCTGGGATTGGTAAATAAAAACCCCTGGGGCAGTCCATATATCAAGCAGTAAGTTAGTCACAATCAGAAAGCCTCCAAGTAAGATGGAACCCTAGGACTCTGACCACTGAAGCAAACAAAACAACAAGAAGGCAGTCCATGACTGAGGGATCCCTGTTCTACCTTGTTATAGACAATCTAATCCTAAAACTTATATTTCTGTAAAACCCACCTTTTCCCCTTATTGCCTGGATTGCATCTGTGGTTCTCAAGTCTTCTCATTTGTAAATAAGGATTGGACTCAGTGACCTCTCAGACCCCTTCCACTCACAACCTACAATCCTATGAATTTTCAAAGTTCTTTTCATTTTCACTAATACTAGTAAGTAACAAAAATTCTTTACATTTCTATGACACTTGTAACTTTTCAAAGAAAGTTTGTACTGGTTACCTCCTTTGATACAGCAACTGAGTGAGGGAGTAGATTCAAAGCAATTCTGGGATAAATTCTTTGTGTAAAGCAAGAAAAAAAGTAATTTTCTTTTAAAACAACAAGTATGGCACAGTACAGTGCGTTTATGAAAATTTTATTACAAGTTAGGTATGTGGTTGTCTGTCTCTTAACTAGAGAGTCACTTAACTCTGAATTACAGTTCATTCATCTGTAAAAGAAAGGAAAAGAGAAGTTCTAGAATAGATGCTCTCAGTGGTGTTTCCTAGTTCTAAAATTCTTTGATTCCAAGAACCTGGCCCTTTAATGATACTTGGAAGGTCTGGTACTCTGACTGTGTATCTGACTGAATGACTTTTTGAAAGATTTCATTACTCTATTTATTAGACACTGTACAGTCCAGTCAGATCAGCCATCTTTCTGTTCCTCACACAAAACACTCCATCTTCCATATCTATACGTATTGATTGGCTCCCATGACTGGAATGTACTTCCTCCTTCAAAAGTCAGCTCAAATGCCACCTAGGTGGTACAGTGGCTAGAGCACCAGGCCTGGAGTTAGGAAGACCTGTGTTCAAATTTGATCTTAAACACTTACTAGCTTTGTGACCTTGGGAAAATCACTTAACCCTGCTTACCTCAGTTTCCTCCTCAGTAAAATGAACCAAAGAAGAAACCACTCTAGAATCTTTGCCATGAAAACCCTAAATGGGAGTCTTGGAGAGTTGGAAACAATGGAAATGGTTGAACCTTAAATAGAAAATTTTCCTAATTCCCCTCTCCAGTTATTAAGAGTTTTCCCAACACCTCCCACACCAAAGGCAATCTACTTTGCATTTAGGTATATTCATTCATACATGAGATCTCATCTCCCCAACAGAATGTAAGCTCTCTGAGGGAAGAAACACTTTCATTTTTTTAATCTTTGTATCTCTAGCACTTTGTACATGACTGACATGTACATTTTGATGATTAATATGAGCAAATCCATATGAAGATTAGACATAGCAATTATAAGTTACACATAAATAGCAATTATAAAATGGTGATTACAGTTTTGAAATATATAATAAACCCTATCAAGAACAATTAATTTAAATCTAGCATGAAGGTTAGGAACTTTAGGAATATGGCAGATCAGAGCTAAAAAGCATACAAGAGTGGGCAGCCAGGTGGTACAGTGGATAGAGTATCAGCCCTGGAATCAGGAGGACTTGAGTTCAAATGTGACCTCAGTCACTTGATACTTACTAGTTGTGTGGCCTTGGCAAGTCCTTAATCCCAATGCCCCCCAAAAAAACAAAAACAAAAAGGCATCCTTTGATGCCTCAAAGGATGAATAATATGTAAAACAGTAATTAACCTCAGTTATTGAGAGAGCACTGGCTCTGGAGTTAGAGGACTTGGGTTCAAATTTTTCTTCTGATGCTTACTTAATATTAGTATGAACTTGTGCAAGAAAAGTAGCTTTCTAGGACTTCAGTTTCTTCATTTGTAAAATCAGTAGCTTGGGATAGAAAGTCTCTGAGATCCCTTTGTGCTCTAGACTTATGACCTGATGTGTTACACTAAGGGGTGTACTGAGACCAGTTTCTGAGGCTCACAAGGCCTATTGTTAAATTTCCATTTTGAGTATTTATAGCTCAGAAATCAGCAGACACGACAAACCAGGGCTTGATTTACTGTTTTGTTGATAGTAGAGACTTAAAGTGATGGGGGAGGAATGTTAATAATGCAACTTAAACTTCAAATTGAATAATGTAACTTTTTTCTGGTGAGTCAGTTATTAAATATTTTTCTAGCACCTCTGGTACAATACTCTTGGCATTATGAGGACTGAATATGAGGCATAAGTATATTCTATTTGCCCCTATTCCTGAAGAATAAGAAGGAAGGAGTATATGGATGCTCATTCACTTTAATAATACACCCAACGTGCTGCACAAAAATCTATTAACTTCAAAACAGAAAAATTCTTGATTCATTATTTATACTATATAAGAATTTTTTACTTGGGATTTTTGTTTGTTTTCCTTGAAAGAAGTATTCACCATAGGGTTCTTTTAAAATTTACCTTCATTATACAGGTACTAGGAGGATTGAATAAAACCACAGACACTAATTTTGAAAAGTAAATATGAAATACTAGATCCTTGAGATAGAATGCCAGTCTAGAGTCGGGCAACCTGAGTTCAAATCTCACCCTTCATATTTAATTAGTCAAGTGACTTTGGACAAATCTCTTAGCTTCTCTGCTTCAGTTTCCTCCTCAGAAAATTGGTAATAACAATAATAATAATAATAATAACTGCACTAATTCCTTCTGAGGATTGTTGAAAGAATCATATTAGATCATTATGTAAGACATTTTGTAAACTAAAATGCCATAATTTTATTAGTGGGTTTCCCTAGGACTCTTTTTTCTTTTGTTTGATTTTTTTACAAGGTAATAGTATTAAATGACTTGCCCAAAGTCACTCAGCTAGTTAATTATTAAGTATCTGAGGTTGGATTTGAACTCAGGGCCACTGACTCCAGGGCCACTCTCTCCACTGCTTCACCAAGTTGATCCTTCCCAAGTACTTTTAAAGGAAATTAAATTCACCCAACTTGTATGGAATTAACTTTCAGGACTAGAGAGCTAGAAAAGAAACCTTAGGTCATAAAAAAGCAATAATTTCATTTTACACACGAGGAAACTAAGACCTAGAAAGAATGTGAGTTACCCAAGGTCACATAAGTGGTAAAGGTCAGAGCCAGGATTCAAATCCGGGTCCTCTGATGTTAAATCCAAATATCTTGGAACACAACCATGCTACCAACTACCTCCTCCAGCTGAAGTTTCTATATGGTACTCACAAACAGGTTTGTTAGGCAGAATTTGGTCCCATTTCTTGATGAGTAAGTTATACTGCCCTTATAAAGTCTTAGTAGTAGCCTTTCTGTAAGAAACAAATTGGTTGTGCACACATCTCTCTAGTCAATACTACATGACAGGCATGAAAAGGAAGGAAATAAGTATTTATGAAGTGCTTACTAATTAAACCTGGGATTCTGCTAATTACTTCAGAAATAATACCTCCTTTAATCTTCTCAAAAACCTAGTTGAAGAAACTGAGGCAGACAGAGGTTAAGTATCTTACCTGAGGTCATAGAGTACTAAGTATCCAATGCTTGATTTGAACTCAGGAAAAAGATGGCTTATGAATGTAGTGGAATACTATTATGCCGTAAGAAATGAAGAAATAGATGATTTCAAAGAGGCATGGAAAGATGTAGGAATTGAGGATAAGAGAATTGAGCAGAACCAGGAGATCAATTTACACTATAATATCGATATTAAAAAAGCAGACAATTTGAAGACTTTTATAAAATAATTAAAAATGAAATGAGTAGAATCTGAAGAAAAATTTATACAATAACAATAAAACTGGGAAAGACAACCAACCATCAATTGCAGATTACTGATGATGAAGTGTGCTTGCTGTCCACTTTCTGGACAGTATGGATGGATGGACATTATATATATATATATATATATATATATATATATATATATATATATATACCTTATATATTTAAGCACAGGATTATACATTTTGTGTACATGTATTTAAATATGATCAATAAGATAAATTGTTGTGTCAGGACTACACATATTAATTACAAGGAATTTCTTTTTTTCCCAATGGGATGAAGGATTGAAACAGAAAGAAGAATGATACTAATAATTTATAAAAATAAAACAATTTTTTTGGAGTTTTTTTTAGGTTTTTGCAAGGCAAATGGGGTGAAGTGGCTTGCCCAAGGCCACACATCTAGGTAATTATTAAGTGTCTGAAACCGGATTTGAACCTAGGTACTCCTGACTCCAGGACCGGTGCTTTATCTACTACACCACCTAGCCACCCCAACAATTTTTAAAAAAGGAAGAAAGCTTAGTCCTTGTCACAGGAATACCATGGTAAATATCTTTATCTTTTAAAAAAATCATATAATCATTTTGCCTAATGAATAATCAATATTTTCAATTAACTTCTCCCTTTTCAAATTCCTTCTAGTATGTCAAGCTGGCCCAGGCATAACAGTTATAAGCACCATATAAACCTTTAAACACAAAATTATAATGACAGGCACTACATTAGATAGAAATGCCCAGGGAAGAATTTAAAAAGAGGTTCTAAAAAATTGTAATGATGAGAGTGAGGCAGGTATTAGAATAGATGGTCTCTAGGAACCCTTCCAATTTTAGGAGTTCTATTATATTAAAAATTGACACCATTAAGGCAGCTAGGTGGCACAGTGTATAGAGCACCAGCCCTGGTCAGGTATACCTGAGTTCAAATCCCACCTCAGACACTTAGTGATTACCTAGCTGTATGGCCTTGGGCAAGCCACTTCACCCCACTGCCTTAAAAAGAAATAAATAAATGAATGAATGAATGAAAGAATAAATAAATAAATAAATAAATAAAGGAAGATTGGCACCATTCCTCCCCCCCAAAAAAAATTTCCCTCATTTGCAGCCTCCCTAGAAATCTGTGGCTCCTTAGTAATTATTTCCACACCTGGCAGTCTCATACTGTAGTCTAAGAAGAGTGTGAGCATTACTCACTCCAAAATGACACTAGTCACTACCTTGTGAAGGAAACTGGAAACAAGAAAGGAAGGTGGAGGAGGACGTGGGAGAGACAAGAGAAAAGAACTGCAACCATCAGTGGAAATATAGACTTCATTTTCAGGTCACTTATTCATCTCTGATACTCAAGATGCTTGACTTTCTGCTAACATTGTGTTCATTGTACATATCGTGAAAACCCTAAAACAAAGTAGAAGAGACACCCCTTCTAAATCAGAGACACATTTTGGCATATTTATGAGAACATGATCTCCATTAATCTACTCTTATAGATCATCCTCACTTTCCTATCTCCATATTTTTGTAATAAACTGATATTGTTTCTTGGAATTATTCCATAGCAAGGGCAGAGGGGTAATGACACATATCTCTATTTCCAGTCCATTTCTCTCTTAATCCTGTTAAGTCTATTGGTCATTTCAAACTGAATGTCCCAGTTGTCGACATGTCCAGAACTCTTCATCTTTGCACCAAAAAAAACAAAAAAAAACCAAAACTCTGATCAGGTTCATCGGTTGTGTACCATACAAATGATCATTTCATTGATGAGGAACAAGGCACCTATGTGCTAAAGGACTCGTCAGGGCCTCTGTCTGGACCCAGAAACTCACTTCCAAATTTCCCTATTTCTGTCAAAGACATTAATAGCCTTCCAGTCTCCCAGGTTAGAAGGAGTAATACAAGAAGCAAAGAATAAGTAACAAACTATGAAATCTTCCTATGGTAAGACTAAGGAATAAAAATGCCCAGGATTTGCTAAATAGTAGCTAGGTGTTGCAGTGAATAGTGCTGGGCTTCCTAAATTCCAACCTGACCTCAGATACTTATTGGTCTGTGACCAAGTCACTTAGCTTGTAAAATGTAAGTAGAAATGGCAAACCACTCTAGTATCTTACCAAGAAAACCATAAAAGAGATCACAAAAAGTTAGACACGATTAAAATGACTCAACAACAACAACCATGTGCTCTGTCAATGTGATATCAAAGGAGGAAAAGGAACATTTCCATTACAATAGGTAGACTCCCTATGTAAGTTAATGGGAGAACATGAATATGACTTTTGCAAAATGACTAGTCACACGGGTTATGAGCTACATCCCTGAAGGAAGAAGTCATATTAGTGAGAGCACAAAACTATTTGAGGCTTTAAATGTTCCCCCATGCAAAGGCATGAGGCCAAAAGTATGATGATCTTCACCTATCAGATAAACTAAATTAAAGCAGAAAGGCACTCATGAATGACCAGTGACATTCAAGACAAGCCCAGGGGAAAACACAGGCCAATTCATGACCCATCAAGCTACTGGAGCAGAGGAAACTCAGAGCACCTGCTCCTGGGGGCTGAGGTTATGAAGCCACATCTAATGATCAGAAACATCTGTATTTCCTACAGGGAAGTCACAGAGCTATCCTAGTGTGAAGGGAGAATAGCTGGTCCAAGGGAACCTCTGGGTCCAATGTGATATGGCCATTGGTCATCTGACACACCACTCCAACATTCTTTGCCAAGAAATTTGACATTTGTTCATTTGCTAAATCAGAGACAAATTTGGGGTATTTATTAGAGTATGATCTCCATTTATCTACTCTTTTATAGATCATCCTCACTTTCCTATCTTCATATTTTTGTAGTAAACTGATATTGTTTCTTGGAATTATTCCACAGCAAGGACAGAGAGGTGATGGCACAGATCTCATTTGCATGCCAATATCCAGAATGCATTTCCAGTTTGCTTCAGTTTTATAGATATCAATTGTGTGATCTCTAAAGAAACCTTAAACAGATTTCATGGCTTGTGCTGTGTAGTGGGTGAATCACACTCTTCCCTATGACAGTGAGAAAACAGGAGGCTTCATCCCACAGATGACTTTTCCCAGCTTTGCTGGGCAAGAACCAAGAGTGTGTCAACTGCAGCTGAAGTGGAAAAGTTCAGATTTAGAACAACAGCCTGGCACAGGCAAGTCTGCTTTGATGAATCTGGAGCCCAGTCCAAAGGTCCTTCTCTGTGAGCTCAGTTCTTGTCACCATTTCAGAGTTTTTCCCCAGTTGCTGTTGTTGTTTGTCTTTCATTCTCAAAGAGGACCATGACATCAGGAAAGTGATGCCATGACAAGGACTTGAATTAGATATGAGTGATGGGCTGCTGTGCTAAGTCACTGGTCTCACTTTTTTCCCTCTGGAGTCATCTGGATCCAGTGGCCAGATTTGAATCAGGACCACTGGAGATGGTCCTGAATGCTGTGGGAGGTCTTGGCCTTTCTCAATTTAACTGAAACTTTTGCCCCAGACTGCCTAAAAGAAAAAACTAGACTGTGGGGCCAGAAAGGCTTATGGTAGCAAGCAATCTTGTCAGTCTCATCAATTGTGTACCACGCAAATGATCATTTCATTG
This sequence comes from Macrotis lagotis, assembly GCF_037893015.1. Taxonomy (NCBI): domain Eukaryota; kingdom Metazoa; phylum Chordata; class Mammalia; order Peramelemorphia; family Peramelidae; genus Macrotis; species Macrotis lagotis. Next base: position 519,248,309 of record NC_133666.1, on the reverse strand, counting down.
ATGAGGCATGAGGAACCTATGTGTTAAAGGACTCACGTGATAGGCAGACCATTTCCTCAATAAGAGGATCAAAAAATGAGAATGAGAAGGCAGGGGAAACTAGGTGGCTCAATGGATAGAGTATAAGCCCTGGAGTCAGGAGGACCTGAGTTCAAATATAACCTCAGACACTTATTAGCTGTGTGACCCTGGGTAAGTCACTTAACCCTGATTGTCTGCAAAAAGTAAAAGAATAAGAAGTCCCTTTGGGGACATGAGGTCCATATGTTACATATGAAAATAAATATCTACATATATACTATGTACAGTATGTACTTAATAAATGTTTATTCAGTCAAATTTGCTGAACTTCCAGAAAATTCAAATCCCCCAGAAAGCTACTCAGTTTATACGGGAACAGACACCTAGGATTATTTAATAATAATAATAATAATAATAATAATAACCACCAACTAACATTTAAATAGCACTTACCACATAGAAATGCCATTTTGGTCTTCTCTAACAAAGGACAAAAACCAAACAACCAGCCATAAGTCAAATATTATGCAAAGGGCTTTACAAATGTTATCTCATTTGGTCCTCACAACTCTGAACTAACTTCTATTATTATCTCCATTTCACAAGTGAGGAAAATGAGGTAAACAGAGGTTAAGTGACTTGCCCACAGTCACACACATTGTAAGAATATGAGATGGAATTTGAACCCAGGCCTTTCTGATTCCAATTCCAATAACTTATCCACTATGACATACTTTTTTTCCTTTTCAAGTAAAACCTTTGCTTAGAAGATTTGGCCACTGAGATTCAAAATCCTAGATGTTAGGATAAAACCTTAGCTATGCTAATAGGTAGGATTTTCTAGTATACTCCTCCTGGATAAGAAGAAATGTCACCAAGTCAGAAAGGGGGAAAGAAATTAGAGACAGAGCCTGCAACCAGGGCTGGTATGGAGCTACAATGACAGGTAAATTGCTCAGTCCACCAGAATTTCTTCAAGAACTTAATGGTATGGGGGTAGCTAGGTGGCACAGTGGATAGAGCACTGGCCCTGGAGTCGAGTACCTGAGTTCAAATCTGACCTCAGACACTTAATAATTACCTAGCTTCGCGACCTTGGGCAAGCCACTTAAACTCCATTTGCATTGCAAAAACTTAAAAAAACAAAGAACTTAATGGTGTGAAACTCAAGCTACCTAAGGACAACAGTGAGTAGGAGAATTATTGTTCAGTAATGTCCAACTATTCGTGACACTGTGGACCCCCCACATGTCAATGTTGTCAAATTTCTTGGCAAAGAATGTTGGAGTGGTATGTCATGTCCTTCTCCAATAGATAAAGTCAAAGAGAGGCTAAATGAATTGCCTAGGTCACACAGCCAGTAAGGGTTTGAGTTCAGTTTTGAATTCAAGTCTTCCTGACTGCAGGCCCAGTGCTCTATCATTGAAGCACCTAGTTGGAAGAGTAAAAATTAGCTACTTCTGCTTAAGGCTTCTCTTTTTTTTTCTGACCCTCAATTGTCTATAAACATTAAGAGAACAAGTGAGAATGCCACATCAGACTAATCTATTTTCCACTGAGCTAGATTTTTTTGGCAAAGTTCTTACTCCATTTAACACCAGGAAGATAGGTTGAAGTTCCCATGAACAGATCACTAGCCCAATTTGCCACCATAAATAGGATGTGGTTTTCTAAATTCACTAAGGTAGGGTTTCATAGAAACCATGTCTTAACATTAAAAGGTATGAGAAAGGAAGGTGTCATAAGTATAGAGTCCTGACCTTAAAAATCAGGAAAATCTATGTTCGAAAACTGCCTTAGCAGCTCTGTATTCCCTAGAGACAAATCTCTTGACCTTTCTTCTGCTCAGTTTCTTCATCTATAAAATGAAGATAAAAACTATTATATTCCCTATAAAGTTGTGGTGATCATCAAATGAGATGACATTTGTAAAATATTTTGCAAATATTAAAATGCTACATGAATGTCTTTGTTGTTGCTCAGTTGTTTTTCAGTCATTTCTAATTCTTTGTGATCCCATTTGGGGTTTTCTTGGCAGAGATACTGGCGGGAATTGCCATTTCCTTCCTGCCACTTTATTCTATAGTTAAGGAAACTGAGGCATAAAGGTTAAGTGACTTGCCCAGGGTCATACAGCTAGCAAGTTTCTGAAGCCAGATTTGAACTAAGGAAGATGAGCCTTCCTGATTCCAGGTCCTGCACTCTATCCACTGTACCATCTAGCTGCCCATTAAATGAATATATAAATACACATATATGTACATTGAAAACATTACCAAAAAATATAGAGAAATAGTTCAATTTAAAAAATATATGTATATAATCATTTATATTCCTATATTTAAGATAGATATGTATACATATACATGTTTATATATCCCTATATTGATATGCATGTGAATTTTTTATTTGGTTTCCCTTATAACCCTAAGTATTTTATTTTATATATTTACAAATGTTCTGAAAATCGTTCATAGGCTTCAGCAGACTAACAAAGGATCTGGACTCTATAGATATATGTGGAGCAGGGGTGGAAGGGAAGGGGAGCATTCTTATCATTGTATGATATATTTCCTGTATCTCTCGTTTGCCTTCTTCTGTGGTCTAGGCATATCCATACACATTTAAAGTTATAATTCATCATTTGAGTCATACTTCAGGAATAATCCCTTCATCAATCACAAGGAAAAATCCCAAACCAATAATCACATACCCTAATATAAATATTTAAGGACTTTTTATTGTATATTCCCCATGTTGCCAAAGAATATCCAACTTTACCAGTTAAAAGTCTCTAATTGAGTTCCTTTTCCCAAAGTCCTTATACCTTTCCTTGACTTTCAAAATATGATGCTTGACAGAAGCCAATTTAACGTGCATATCCCATTGCCTCAAATGATATGTTCCATAAAAAAAATCACCTCTCTCCAACCCAAGTGCATATAGTCACTGAGATGATAACAGCAGCCACATTCCACTCTTGATCTGCACCTTATACCACACCAGATGGCCACAAAGTGCTCCCTGACTAGTCAGTATATCATAACACATAACCTACAGGTATGTAACTGCCTCACAAGTGAAGTCATCTCCATGGGGAGAATAATCAGCCCTTTCCCTGATTAAATCAAACACCCAAAGGCCAAGGGACTTGAGATGAAAATGGATAGCTTCAATTATTGCAAATAACATATATCAACTAAGTAAAATGAGCTCTAAAGAAAAAATTAAAATTAAAAAATTACCTAAATTTAGATACTAAATCCTTTTACTCCATTTAACAAAAATTAATTTGACAAAAATTGAATGTACCTGGAATACCCAAGTCATTGAGATCCCTACTGAATATACCAGTAATGAAAACATCCCTACCCTTAAGGGATTATTATCTCTTTATAGGGAATCATTCCTAAAAATCACAAATCAATGTGATTTTAATAAAGTGGCTATGGCTAGAAGGGATCTTGGGGACCATCCCCCTACCTTCATTTTACAGAGAAAAACTTGAGACCTTCAAGAAATGACTTAACTTAAAATGTTACTAAACCATATTCCTGATTATGTTAGTTATTCAAAGATGGAAAATCTGAGGAAGATATGATAGCATGACTATTTTATTTTTTGTTTGTTTTGGGGTTTTGGGGGGGTAGGTTTTTGCAAGGCAAACAGGGTTAAGTAGCTTGCCCAAGACCACACAGCTAGGTAATTATTAAGTGTCTGAGACAGACACGGATTTGAACCCAGGTACTCCTGACTCCAGGGCCGGTGCTTTATCCACTATGCCACCTAGCTGCCCCTAACATGACTACTTTAATAAAGATATTCACTTTACTGTGCTTCCCACCCCACTCCAGGCCTCACGTTCATTCTTGATTTTGTTTACCCTCACCTAGAATGCTATCTGTTCTCTTCTCCACTTTTCAATACCCTTTCCAGTCTTCAAGGTTCTATACAAATTCAAGGCTTTCTTATTTCTTTTTTTCCCCCCGCTATTCCAAGTATTTTAATAAGAGTTCTCTGCAAGGCATTTAGAACACCAATTTGTGAGGATAAACTCCATTGGAGAGAGAGAATACAGAACGCAGGTAACCACGGAGCTGAGGAATTTTCTTGATTTTGGGCAGGAGCTGAGAGATCAGCCTTGCGCTATTCTGTAATCTCATATTTCTCTTTCTCTGTGTCAAAAATCTCTCCTTCTTGGTGTCTGGGTTTACGGAGCCTCTTCTTCTTAAAGTAAGCATCAGTAAGATGATTTGGAATTTTTATACCAGAAAGGTTAACCCTAGTAGAGGTGGCAATGACAAATTTCTGATGGGTCCTTCGTAGAGGAACCCGATTGATAGTCAGAGGTCCAGTCACCAGTAGCAAACCACTAGCCAGCTGCTTCAGGAAAACCATGCACTTGCCCCTGTGGTGGCCAGTGAGCAGAATCAAAACTGTGCCTGGGGTGATGCTACAGCGAAGTTTCCTCACATGCTGGCTGAAGGGTTTTTTGCCATGACTTAGGAGTTTTCTGGGCACATCTTCAGTAGGGTAATACCTGGGCATTTTGCGAATCTTTACCACTCGATTTCCTCCATTTTTATCACCACCAACTGGCTTTGAGATAGTAGCAGGCACCCTGTCTTTCTTTTTCCTTTCAATCTGGGTTTTTGGTGCAGCATATTTCCACTTGTACATGGCTCTGCAGGAATACATTGCAGACCTGGAGTATCTGCCGATCCCTCGGGCCAAGACTGAGTTTCCACTGCAATGCTTTCGAGGTTTTTTCACCACCTTTTCAGCCCCATCTTCCTTTTTGGCCTTCCTTTCCTTTTTTCCCTTTCTGACCTTCTTTTCCTTTGGAGGCTTTGGGGGGGGGGGGGGGTTGTCCACCATCTTGAGAGAAGGGGAAAAGAGAATCCAGCTCCACACTTCTGGTCTATAAGGAGGGCTTATTTCTTTTTAATGTTTATTCTCTCTCTCCCTCCCTCCCTCTCTCTCTCTCTCTCTCTCTCTCTCTCTCTCTCTCTCTCTCACACACACACACACACACACACACACACACACACAAACTTTGCTCCTCCATAGGATATATATATGTATATATACATATATATGTATGTATGTATGTATGTATTTTCAATTAGCTATATCCAAATGTGCACGTCTCATTCTGGATCTTAAGTCCATCACTTCTCTAGAAGGCAGTTCATTTTCAGTCCTCTGAATTTTTTAAAAAATTATTTTAACTGAATTTGTTAAGTTCACAGAGCTTCATCTGATATCATACAATTTAGTCTATAATTATCCTTTTTTATTATACTCTTTACTAGTTTTTCAAGTTGCCCAAAGCAAATTGTAAGCTGCTAGGTCATTAATCTTGAACTTCTCTTGCATTTCCCATAACACCTAGTTGACTGACTCAATGCATTAATAGAACAAATAAAAAATTTATTAAGTGCCTAAGTACCTAAGTGCTCAGCACTAGGGATAGAAAAAGAGATAAAAAGAAGTAAAAAGACAGTCGTTGGAATGAAGATATTTTTACTGCCCAAAAAGCTATGCACTGTTCTACAAAAACATTTACTTTGGGATGCATAATAAGAAATTTATTTATTTATAAATTTATTTACAAAAACAAACAAGTAAAAGATTGCATCTACTTAATTTTCTGCAATAAGTGACTAGAAGTATACATAAAATAACTGAAATTCATAGTTGCTATTTTTTAACCAATAGCTTTTAGATCCTCTCCCACCAAAATCCTTATTAGAGCTGTGAACAAACAATGGTTTGTTTGTGGAGTTTTACCTCCCTATTTTCATTGCCATTGATTTACAAGAAAGCATATGGGGCCAGCAAAAGGTCCTGAAGTCAAGGGGCAAGAAAGAAAATGGGCATCTCCAGCTACTGGAGTCTCTTCTATAACCACAGAATTAGAAGATATCTAATCCAATCCCCTTCCTTAATGCACAAATACTCCCTAAAAAATCCCCCAAATATGGTCAAGTCTTTCAACTTCTCCAGGGACAGGAAGCTCATTTACCTAATAAGCATGTCTGTCCCATTTTGGTATACTGAGAAATTCTTCATTGCACTGAGGGAGAAAATTTGTCTCCCTGTAACTTTAATTCACTAGTTTAGTTCCTCCCTCTGGGACAAAAGGAATAAATCTAAGCTTTCCATATTCTAGCATATTTAAAGGTAGTTATAATGTCCTCCCTTTCCCCTCATTCTCTGCTCTAGGATACACATTCCCAATCAATACTCATAGGACCTAATAGAGATATATAGTCATAAAGAATTGAAAAGCGACTGTATCTACTCTCAGGGCAAGACACAAATTCACTGAGGAATTTTAAGGTATCATTGGGTGTACTGAGGAAGACACAGTAAGTTATAAACCAACAACATAAATATAAACACTCCATTAGAAGCCCTCACTCTTGAACAAATGCTGCTCATTATCTCATCTCTTCATTTAATTTTGAGTTCTCCTAAGTTATTGAGCTGCAAAGGGATAGGTCTAGACCCCTCTGGGCAATCATGCTTTTCTTTAGGAGTAGCTATGGGGAGGGAGTTAATAAGAAGAAACAGAAGTTATATATCCTGCCCCCCTCCCCCACCCCCCCAAAACAAGTGTAATAGCAAGGATTGGGACATCATGAAATTAAAATGTTATCATGCTAAAGAACTTCAGAGACCAAGTTTGACCCCTCATTTTAGAAGAGGAAACTGGGGTCCATAGAGTGGAAATGACTTATTAGTTAGTATCAGAACAAGTTCTAGAACCCAAATCTCCTAACCCTCATATGTATGTACTTTATATATAGCACACCTTTAGATAAAATGTAGGCAGGATCTGTTTCACTTTTGTTGTAGTCTCCTCAACCTATGTACATATATGTATTTATACACATAGATGTGAATGTGCAAATGTGTGTGTTTATATGGGAAATGGGAGAGAGAAATAGAGAGGAGAGAAGAGAAAGAGACAGAGATGAATAGACAGAGAAAAAGAATGAGAGCATAGGTCACAGAGTCAGGAAAATCAAAGTTCAATTGAATCCTCAGACACTTTACTTTGACTGTATGACCCTAGTAAAAGGTTAGCCTCCATCTGCTTCAGTTTCCTCAATTATAAAGCGAGGATCATAATAATACCTATTTCCAGGGTTGTTGTAAAGATCAAAGGAGATGATATTTGTAAAGCTCAGTACCTGGCCCACAGTAACAACTTATTAAATCCTAGCAGGTGTCTAATAAATATCTTTTGATTGCTAAACTTATTTTGCTATACTACCTACCTTAATACTGTCATAGTGCCAATGCTGAAGAACAAGAATAACACCTAAATGACATCTTCCCATAATGAGACAAATCTGTTATATGGAACATTGTATCACAAAGGGAACTGTCATTGTGGCACTGTCATCATTACCTTTAACACTCACCTTCTTTGTTCAGTCTACCACGCCCAAACTATAGTTATCCCTTCCACATCACAACTTTCCCCATCTCAGTTACAATATATCTTTGGTTGGGCATAAGAAATTATAGGGGAATTTTGGGGGAGTTTTGTGGAAGTCACAGATAACAAGAAAGTCAGTAAATGACATAGAAAAAATTAGAAAATTGGAAATGCATAAAATATATTATAGTATTGCATAATATCAACATATTTTATCTTTTAATACCATGATAATTCAGAATTCTTCTCTGATATGAAAGGGCCAAAAAATTTTATGCAGATTTTCTAGGTTGCGAATGCATCATGGTCCTGAATCCCAGGCTGTGTAAGGTATAACTGTACTATAAATACCTTAAGAAGAGGCAGGAGAAAGGAGGAAGGGAAGGCAATAAAGGGGAAAAAGAAGAAAGGAAAAGAAAGAGAATTCAGATTTATACAATTCCATACTGTTATAAAAGATATTATTCAGGAGATGTGATTGGAAAAGGAAGGAGATTGATAACATGGTAAGAACATTGGATAATAGAGTCCTCTTTCATGTTCTCCTAGTACACACATACCCAAAGACCTAAAAGAAAGTCCAGCACAAATGTTGTTGTTATTATTATTATTATTATTATTATCTTATTATATGCTCACTGAGATATCAGGTTAATTCAAACTGTTAAATATGTAAGATTTTCAAAAGATTAATCCATATTATTCCTCTCAGTGTAGACCTTACCTCTGATACAAGGGAAACATTCTACCCTTTCCTAGAAAAATCAACAGACAAAGCTCCCTTTTATTCCAGAACTGGTTTGGTCTCCTGGCAGCAATCTTGCTAACAAATGTTTGCTGAAATCAAAACCAGATATGTTTTCTATTAAATCAGGGAACAGCTTTCAATGTAAATAGAAATTGGATTATTATACAAACATCATTAGTTTCCCTCATTACTAAAGCATTAAATATTGGCTTAATTTTTTTAATGCTTTATATTTGTCAAGATTTTACATTCCTTCAATATACCACTGTCTTACTATTACACTTCTAATTACTGTTCTTCTCTGTGGCTCTCTCCCCATACATTAATTGGAGAGCTTATGCAATTATCTGAATAATTCAGATATGCCTTGAACGAAAATAATATGGCTTAGCTTTGACCAGATTGCTTCATCTATAAAGTTCAAATTCACTCTTATATGCAAACAATTCAGTCCCTTTTTTACTATACAGAGATAATCCCTGTGTGAATAAATCTATGTCAAATTTCAAAAAAATTTCTGATTTCATCATCATGGATAAAATCTGCACCAATAAAGATTACAATTGTGTCAATTGTGTGAAATTCTATGATGGAAACAGAGTGGAACCTGAAGTCTGAGGATTTAGCTTTGAATCATCACTTTGCCAATCACTGATGCCAATTAACCTCTCTAGGCCTTGATTTCTTTGCCTGTAAAATAAGGAAGTTTAATTTTATGGCCACTGTAGGTCCCTTTAGCATCTAAACCTATGATTCTAAACTCCATCACGCCTTACAAGATGCTATTTGTGAATTGTTAAAAATTTTTTTGTGTGTGTAATGGGTCTTGGTTCATTTGATTCTTTGGCAATAGACAACAAATCCAATATTAAACCTATAGTTGAAGTTTTCCATTTTATATTATCTTTCTGAAATTGGAGTCTGTAGCTAGGCCTGGAAAAATCCAGTGTCACTAATATACTACAATGAAGAGATTTTAGTTATAAGTTTAAATAATAAGAAAATAAACATAATTGTTTTAAAAAATGAAATGGTTTCCCTCTCATTCACAATAGTGCCTATAGCTGTGATCTGTGTGTGCATAGTGGGAACTTAAATACTTATTAATAGTTAGTAGCACTGGTCAACTCACAGGTCAATGACTTGAGCAAAGAACTAAGCTGAATTGAGGAAGATGGGTTACATTCTATTTAGATTATTTTCAACAATTTTAAGCATCTTCCATTTTTTAAAAACACCCATAACTATTCTGGTATACAACATAGCTGTTAAGAATGAACCACCATGGGGTGGCTAGGTGGCGTAGTGGATGGCCTTGGAGTCAGGAGTACCTGGGTTCAAATCCAGTCTCAGACACTTAATAATTACCTAGCTGTGTGGCCTTGGGCAAGCCACATTTGCCTTGCAAAAACCTAAAAAAAGAAAAGAAAAGAAAAGAATGAACCACCATCCCCAAAGAACCAAAATTGCAAAGAGAAATCCAAAGGGAAAGAAATAAATAATGAGCTTAAGTGTATACAATGATATGTGAGCATAGGAGTATCATTGAGGAAATGTATGACTGGCAAGAGGTGAGACAATCATATAATTAAAGTAGGGGATGACAAGAGGAGATAGCCTGGACACTGGAACCAGAGGAGTAACAAAAGACCTAGAGGAATAGCTCTGTAAGTTAGGAAGATCCTCCACAGAGAATTAATAGGCTAGCAAGATTAGAGAAGGAAGGAAGGAAGCAAGTGGTTATTAAACCCTGAATATGGGCCTGAAACTATGCTAAGTGCTTTACAAATATTATCTCATCTAAAACTCACAACCCTGGTAGGTAGGAGCTATTATTATCCTCATTTTACAGCAGACGAAACAGGAGCAAACTGAGGTCACATAGCTAATATCTTCCTGACCCCAAGTCTGGCACTCTACACACTTATATCCAGCTGCCTAGTATATGTACAAGATGAGGAGGATGCCTCCTTGGCTTTCTATCTTGTGGACAGTATTCACAAGAACAAACTCAAAGATGCATCAAAGAATTGAATAAATATTATTTCACTAAAATAAACAGATTATCAGTAGTACTGGCTTAAGCTCAGAACTCCATCAAACTAAGAGTTGGTCATTTTTCTTTCATACAGAAGTCATTTTGTCAAAAACTAAACAAATCATCTGCTTGTGAAAAACTCCTAAAAAAGAACCCTGGACTCAGGAAGGGAGGGAAAGAGGGATGAAGGGGTGAGAAGATCTGTACTAATAGGATATATGACCTAGGAAGACACTTCTTGGCCTTGGGGTTCTGTCTCCTTATCTACAAAAAAGCAGGTGTTAGACTAAATGATTCCCATTCCTCCTTGAAATTTTCTGATTTGACAAAGTTGAATATAGTTAACACTTAGTAGATGTTCTTTGTTTTTCTTTTTAGGGATATATTATAAACTTAATTTAAAACATCTATACTTGCTCAAACCGTCTCTGCAACAATTTAATTTAAATAAATTAATCTTAGTGAATAAGATGACTTAACTTTTCAGTCATTCCCTTTAAGGCTCTATCAAGTTTCTTCATCCATTCATTATGCATTTACTCCTTTCTTTTTAGACAATTATAGTTTTGTGATGTTCTGACTGATTTTTTTCAATTTTAATAATTTCATCAGAAGTTTCTTTTTCCTTTAAAAATAGCTAGAAAACATAGTGGATAGAGCTCTGAGTTTGAACTTCAAATGCAAACTCTGACACTAATTATATGACCCTAAGCAAGTCACTTAACCTCCATCTGCTTCAATTTACTCAGCTGGGAGTCATGTTAGCATCTATTTTCCAGGTTGTCATGAGGATGAAATGAAATAATTTTTTTTGGTAAGACAGTGTGCTTAAGTGATTTATCCAAGGCCACACAGCTAGGTAATTAATTATTAAGTGTCTGAGGCAGGATTTGAACTCATATATTCCTGAATCCAGGTCCAATGCTCTATCCACTGTGCCACCTAGCTGCCCCTGAGATAATATTTTTAAAGCACTTCTCACAGTACCTGACTTCCCCTCCCCCTTTTTAGTTCCTCTTAATTGCAGCCAGGTCTCAAATTAGTGTGAATGATGAATCTCAAGAAATGGTCAAATGCATTCAGGCTCATACTATTCAAAGTTATAATTATTTAAAACATGAATCACTGGAAATATGCCATGAGCATTTGAATAATGAAATCACTTCAGAGGCTTTATTGTACACACTAATCAGGACCTAGATGCAGATTATGGTACCATATTAATGTATTACAAATTGTTTAACTACTGTTAGACATTAAGACTATTTTAGGATGTGATTTTGCTTTTATTTTGCAACCACAAGTAATGGGTGTTATTAAAAAAAAATTCCTGAAAAGCTTTTTTTTAAAAATAGCATTCTCATACTATAGCATAAGAAATAGAATTATGATATAAAGCAGTATGATTATTTTACAATTTTATCTGTGTAGTGACATATCACTTTCTAAAAATAACCCTCCAGTTTGTAGTTCTACCAACAATGAATGAGTTTGCATTCCTCTCCATAATATTACATTCAGTGTCAGTCCTTTTCAATTACTCTTGTCAATTTGGTATGTTTAGTTTAGTATAGTACCTTATCATGGGTTTAATTTGTGCCTCTTGCTTAGTAAAGAGGCTGAGAACTTTTCAAGTAAGTATATACAATTTTTCTTTTTTTTTATAAACTGTTCATAACCATTGACTGTCCATTAAAAACTAGGATTATAGATTTTAAAGAGGATGTATAGATAAATTAATAGGTATTTACCTGAAATAATGGCCTCAAATATTTATTATTATATTATCTTGTATGACAAAAATATTTATATTATATATAATATATATTTATATAAAATAAAGTGTACAATACTTTATTTTCATGTAAACAAGAAAATTTATCTTTTCCCTAGTAATTCATTCTATATCTTAACTATATTTCCTTTTAGACAGATCCCTTATTCCATTTTCTTCTAAGCTTTATGTAGTCACTTTTAGATTTTTCTATCATCTCTGAATACTCTTCCTACCCCATAATGCCCATTTTTGTCATTAAAGTGCTATTTTTTAAAAAATTCCATGTTATTGCATTCATGGTATGATATGAGAAGATTCTAGGAAAGCAAAGAATGCAAAATAATTGCAGACAATAGGTCTCCTAAATATGAAAATGTCATTTGCCAATGACATATTCTATAAAAATAAATTCTACATGTAGCATATTAGAAAATATCTTGCTATTTAATAAAATTTTATGTAAAAAACACTACCACTAATATTTCCCCATTGCCTTCTAAAATATAATTCTATCTTTACACACTATACTTATAAAAATAAGGTTAGTATTGAAAATTTTAAAATACTATATCATGAACCTGAAATTCAGATAGCTCAACACTAAAAAGCCTGTATATTCTTGAAGAAGAGAGATATTAAACAAGGTAAATAGTCAGAAGTCAGTATCCATTCTCCTGAGATTTGAATAGGCTAGCAAAAAAAAGTATTTATAATTCTACAAAGGACATCAGAGGCCAATCGCTTATTTTTACCATTCCTCAGCTTTCTCTCTGTCTATATGTGTGTGTGTGCGCATGTATGCACACACAAGTATTTGCACATACATGTGGTAAGTATATATGAAAATTTAATGGGTATAATCATACATGTAAATATGACTTTCTATTTAAGAAATAGAAGGGATTGATGGGGGAAAATATACTTTTATGGAGAGAAAGAGCACGCACGCATAACATATTTAAATTCTGAAGGAAATATACAATCTGGAGCTAAATAAGGAAATGAGATTTACCATTCATTTAACTATATATATATATATATAGCCAAAAATAGCCAAAAAATAGCCCTCTAGTTAGATTAAAACTTTTTTTTTCTAAAAATCTTCAGGTCAAATATCCTTTATCCCATTAGAATACCTAGAAAAGTATAATTAATTTTCTAGGGTTTTTCCCCAAGGTAAATGGGGTTAAGTGGCTGCCCAAGGCCACACAGGTAATTATTAAGTGTCTAAGGCTGAATTTGAACTCAGGTACTCCTGACTCCAGGGCCGGTGCTCTATCTACTGCGTCACCTAGCCCCCCCCCCCCCGGAAAAGTATAATTATTTTTAAAAATTAAATCTTATGAGCAGAACCAGAAAAACATTGTATACCCTAAATGCAACATAGGAGTGATGATCAACTTTGATGGATTTGCTCATTCCATCAGTGCAACAATCAGGGACAATTTGGGGATATCTGTGATGGAGAATACCATCTGTATCCAGAGAAAAGAATTGTGGAGTTTGAACAAAGACCAGTATTAGCTTTAATTTAAAAAAAAACCCAAAATCTTATTATGTAATTTTACTATCTCTTATACTTTATTTTTTTTCCTTAAGGATATGATTTCTCTCTCATCACATTCAACTTAGATCAATGTATACCATGGAAACAATGTAAAGACTAACAGACTGCCTTCTGTGGGGGGTGGGGGGAGGGAAGCAAGATTAGAGGAAAAATTGTAAAATTAAAAATAAATAAAATCTTTCTAAAAAAATTAAATCTTAAAAAATAAAATAAAATCTTACTGTTATTTTCCAAGCCAAAGATGAATAAATATAGTCTGAATATAGTCATTGGTATGACTTGTTTCTTTGTTCTGGCAGATCAAAATATATACTTGAGGGAAATACCAATGGTCAAATAAGGTAGATCTTAAGGGGAAAATAGTTTATGTTTTTCTGTTATATAGTATTTCTGTTCTTCCTGAAAGAAATACTCTAAAGAGAAACCATAATTTTGCGCTACTTCCCTAGAATTAGGATGCTTATTCCTGAGATAAGGGATCTGAACACTGCTGAGTAGAAATGCACAAACAAGCTCCATCTTCTAAGAGACATTTAATAGAAAGGAGCAGCAGAGATCTCTCCCACAGAGTCACACAGCATACAAATTTGGCCATTACTGCAAGCTTGAACATCTCATGCCGTACATTGCACTTCAGGGGCCATATGAAAGATAGCAACAAAAGGAAACCTGAAGCTTGTTGCCTTGATTAGATGAAATGCACTGGGAGGCAGATATAGATTTATATATAAATTTGTTCAAATAAAAAAAGAATTTCCCCCCCTAAATGCTGGCAGTAAAATTCAAGGAGAAGATTGGTAGAAAAAAAGAAAATCACTGAAGCACCATGCCACAACCTTTGCTTTAACCTCCTGCTAAAAATATATATCTCTCCAAAGAACAGGAACGAGATTATAAGGTTCTATTTTTGAATTGTTTTTATTATCTGGTATTGCACATTGAGACAGATTCAATAGTTATTACGCTGGAAGTTTGTAAGATAAAGTAAAAAAATGCTAATTGATCAAAAATGTAAAAAAAAAAAAAAACCAAGTTCTGGATAGAACATTCAGAAACCTAGTTGGGAAATATTACATTATTCCAATGAATGGGAATCATCTTTTCCATTTCATAAAATAAAGTGCTGTTATATACATCAGGCAAGTATGATTTCAGGCACTACACAACCTATACAGATAATCCTGCCTCAAATTAAGGGGGAAGGGATGTGGTCTTCAACAAGTATCAGAGTCTAGGCTGATTGAAAATTAGAGATAATAAAGGAGACTAGATCCGAGGTCTGGGACAGCACCAAGGAGAGTTCTCAGGGAGCCTCTGTCCATCTCTCTCCTCCACTTGCTCTCCTACTCCCACTTCAAGGGGACCTGACCCACATATATACTTTTCCAGCATATACAAATGGCTTTTTAGCCAAGTTGAATAAACAACCTGTAGGTTAACTCACACAGCAAAAGTAAATTAACAAGAGCTAAGACTTTGAGTTCCAAATCCACAGCCCAGAAATATGAAGTAAGTTGCTCAGAGACCCAGAGAGTAATGAGCAGAGGCAAAGGTCTGAACATAAATTCTCTATTATATCTTATCCAAATCCATTACACCAGATTAACACTCAAGGAGGAAATGAAAGGGGGTAGTCTCCACATAAGATCTCTATTTTATTTTTCCTTAATGTAACAATTTCTAATTTAAGAAATTCATTTTACTGAAGTACTAATGAGGGAAGGCTATAGGAGGTCTTCAGTATCCTCCCTCCAGTTATAAGGACATGTGTGTTATAAAGAGAACCTTCAGGTCTCAAAGTTATTAGGACCTAGTCCTGCCTCTGTCACACACATTGGCTACATGATACTGGACAAGTATTTTAAATTCTCAGTGATATGGGCAAGACTTTTAAGACTACAATTTTCAAAGAAATCTTTTTTCTTCACCTTGAAGCTCCTTACACCAATGAAATTACAGATTAAGCCCCTATTTTGATATACTTTTCTATATATTAAGGATTGGCAAATTTATTAATGCGGATAATCACTCTACCATTATAACCCACAACCCCTACCTAACTTAAAAGAGGGCTTTTAAGAGGTAGAGTGGATGAAAAATGGACCACCTGTGGTCATTCTGCTAAGAGCCTCTACAGATTTAGCTAGGCCAAAATAATCAAAAGGCATATAATCTGTCACCAGCTTTACTCACAGTTCTTCCATCTTTGAAGGACCTTTCATGGCTTACACTCTATTGGCATAACATAAAAGAGCTCATGATCACTTCTTTGTTACAATGAGGCAATGGAATGGGATCTTAGTCTGTATTTTTCTTTCCAATGTAGTCACTAAACATCTTCCTTAATAAGTCCTTATGATTTGAGTTATGATACTCAGAATAACTTAGTTGTTCACAATTATTCTTTGA
Organism: Macrotis lagotis; assembly: GCF_037893015.1. Classification (NCBI taxonomy): domain Eukaryota; kingdom Metazoa; phylum Chordata; class Mammalia; order Peramelemorphia; family Peramelidae; genus Macrotis; species Macrotis lagotis. The sequence goes on along the minus strand of NC_133666.1, from coordinate 519,232,296 downwards.
CAAATATCACTCTTATTATCTATAACATTCTCTTGGTTTTGTTCATTTCACTCTTCATTATTTCATGCAAGTCTTTCCATGTTTTTTTTAAAATCAACCAGCTCCTCATTTCTTACAATACAATAGTATTCCATCACATACTACCTTCTCCTTAACTGAGGCTCAGAGAAGTGAAGTCACTTGACAATGATCACACAACTAATAAATGTCAGAGCTAGGATTAGAACCTAAATCTCTCCTGAATCCAAATACTGTGCTTTCCACTATGGATTAATGTAGGTGTTAAAAAACAGACAAAAAAACAACAACAGCAACAAAAACCAGACACCTTTTAACTCTTTTTCCCCCTTTGTTCTCAATTCTACCAACCTTTCAAGTGAATATCACACAAAAGCACATGGAAGGCACAAGATATTAGGATGAACTGACATGACTTTAGAAAGTAAGACTTTAAGGCTTTCCCATGGACCAGCTCCATAACAAGGATGCCATTTACTAAGTAAGATAATTAATAAAGCTTAGGGGAAAGGGAGAAATTAAGTTAAGATTGATTGATTGTCAGTCTTAGAATAAAAGTCCCAGATCAAGATTTATTTTAGCCATGTTTTCTTCTGACACTGTCACACCAATACTATGGAATCTATGGATCTAGCACAATTGGAAATTTTAAAGATCTTGTCCAACTCCTCCCCGCCAAATTTTACAGATAATAAAACTAAAGCCCAGAAATATGAAGTAAGTTGCTCATGGACCCAGAGAGTAATGAGCAGAGGCAAAGGTCTAAACATAAATTCTCTAGCTCCAAATTTATTCATTCATTCACCCATTCAACAAATAACTACTTAATACCAATATGCCAGACAAAGATTATAGAGACAGCAAGCTTTCAAGAAGTTAATATTCTCATGGTTTACTGTTCTCTCCACTGAACCACACTCCCTCTGTATATTCCTTCTCTGAAGTCCAATAATCTATGCCTTACCCCTTTTGGTACCTAAACATGTACCATCCAATGACAGTCTCTTTTTTCATGCCCCAGTCTTTTTCCCCCAACTAGATTGTAAGCTTCACAAAGGCAGGGACCATGTTTTAAGACTTCCCTTATTTAGCACTGTGTTGGGTAAAGTAAATAGGAATTTAATAAATTCTTGTATAATTGCAGAGTGAAGTACTCCAGTAATGAAAGTCAGAGCAAGGTATAATGGGAAAGCAGTCTTCATGGTAGGGAAAATCATTGTTGTTGTTTAGTCATTTTCAGTTGTGTCCAACTGTTTATAATACCCTTTTGGGGTTTCCATGGCAAAAGCAATGGTATGATTTGTCATTTTCTTCCAGTTCATTTGACATATGAGGAAACTGGGGTTAAGTGACTTGCTCAGGTGAGTGCCTGAGGTTGAATTTGAACTCATGAAGATGAGTCTTGCTGATTCCAATCTCAACACAATACATTGCATCACCTGGCTGCTCGTGGAGCAGGCAGACCAATTCAAATTGTGTCCAGAGTCAGTGTTCTATTCAAAAGAAACTACCTGTTTCTTTTGTCAACTTCAGGCTAAGTTCCTCTGAAGAGATGATGAGTATGCATGCATAGCCAACTCAGTAGGCTTCTCACATAGATTATGAGCTACATCGTGATGTCTATAGGGAGCACAACTAGCCCCAAGGATGAGCACAAAGCCCTCTTCTACTGTGTTATCACTTCAAAGGAATGCAAGATGTTTTCCTTGCCATATAATTCTCAGTAACCATGGCAGCACTGTCACATGACAGAGGTCACAACATATCTTCCAGGCAAGCTGCACTTCTAAACAAACACCAGGGAGAAAAGTACAAAACCATCATAAGAAACACTCATGTACTTTGATTCTATAATACCTTAATCTGTGGATGTAGCAGCATCAATCTATAAATAATTCTTAAAGGAGATTGTTAAGATTAAGCTAAAAGTTTGGACAGCAACTTCCTCTTGTACGAAGAGGAAGAGGAGGAAGAGGAAGAAGGAGGAGGGGAAGGGGAAGGGGAAGGGGAGGGGGAGGGGAGGGAGAGGAGGAGAACTAATATTTATATAAATTACTGTTCCAGATATTATGCTAAATTCTTTACAAAAATGATCTCACTTGACCCTCACTTGACTACTTATGGGAGTTAGATGCTACTATTTTTCCCATTTTAAAGTTGAAGAAACCGAGACAGAGGACCAATGAGTTGCCTGAGAGCATACAACTAGTCTAAGGTCATATCTGATTTCAATTCTCCTAACCCCAAGCCCAAGGCTCTATTCACTGATCCACCTGGCTTCCTCTAAGGAGAAAACTATAACCTGTAGTCAACTGATAGTTGTTTTCTATTATGCCTTCAACTAAAGTTATTAATATTTATGAGTTTTAAAGTTTTAAAATTATACAAGCACTTTATAAAGACCATAAGCAAGTCACTTAGAATCCCTGGGCTTAAATAAAAATCCTAAATATCCTTATTCATAAAAGAGGGGAGGGATAAAATTTGGAACTCAAAACTTTTTTAAAATATTAAAAATTGCTTTAACATGTAATTGGGAGCAAAATAAAATATATTAAATTTAAAAAATAAAAGCATGACAACGAAGAGTATCAGGTTAAGCTGCAAAGTTTCCTCCAGATCTGAAACTCTTATGATCCTTTATTCTGTTGTGTCCTACTCTAAGAAAATTTTTCAAAATTATTTATATCTAGAGAAGTGCTACAAAGATTATATCAAACAAACATGTGTATCTCCCACAGCCCAGGGAGGTTTTTGCCATTCCCAAAGGGAATGATTCCTTGAGTTTCACTCTTTTCTATAATTTATTATTGCAAGTCATATCTAAGTTGTCACAGCTATTTCTTACACAAGAGCATTCTTGATCTGGCAACTCAGTGTAGGGGCTGACGAAACAAAAATGTTGAAGAGAGTTCATGGACACGTATTCTAAGAGGAAGAGAAGGTTCCTTCCTTCTAGATGAGAGGTAGATTTCAGCAATTGAAGAAGTAGGAACTATATTTTATACATGTAGTCAGTGAGGTATGAGGTTTAAGCTTATTTATAGTATCATTTAGAGGTAAAGAGGACCTTAGTACAAAGTAGACCCCCCCCCTCATTTCAATGAGGAACTGAGACCTAAGAGAGGTTAAAGTGACTTGTTTTAAATCAAACTCAGGTCTCAAACTTCTGAGCTAATTGAAAGAGGGTAATAGTTGAGTTGTTTATAATAACTTTTTTATAGTTGTTAGTTATATATAGTTAAGATAGTCCTTACCTTTTTGAGAAACTATAAATTTTTTCAATGAGCTTCTCAAAGGCAAGGGGGGTGAATTGGATGGTTTCTAAGATCATTTCAGCTCTTAATCTATAATCTTATGAACTATTTCCTCAAGTATTTAACAGACCTTTAAGTTCAATGTAAATATCAGCTATTATATTATTTTATTGTCTTATTAGATCTTCCAAGAATATTCAAAATAAAGCACACCAGATATTATTGCTGTTCAATCATTCTGGACATGTCTGACTCTGTGATCCTATTTGAGGTTTTCTTAGCAAAGATATTGAAGTGGTTTGCCATTTCCCTCTCCATCTCATTTTACAAATGAGGACATGGAGACAAATAGGGTTAAATGACTCACCTTGGGTCACATAACTAGTAAGTGTCTGAGACTGGATTTGACTTGAGTCTCCTTGACTCTAGATCTGGTACTCTATCCAGGTGCCACCAAGCTACTAATTATTCTCATTTAGTAAATAAAGTAGTGATGCATCACATTCTTTCTCAGCCACTCTTATTTAAAGGAGTTTTGGGAAATATGAAGAGCCGGGACTAGAACCCCCATTTCCTCTGACTCACAACATCTCTTCAAAGGGTCAGATGTTATATAGACTCTACTTCCTCTGTAAGACCAAAATTATTTGCATGAGATAATAGCAGGATAGTGGCATAGACAGAAGCTGAAAGACATCGAATCCATGCATACTATATGTATCAGTTAGATAGCAGGGTTCTCTGTGACTTTCCCACAAAATTCTTGTGAAATAGAGCAAATATTATTATGCCCATTTAATGGATGAAGAAAAAGAGTACAAGTGAAGATGAATCACACAGTTAGTAGATGTTCAATTCAAGATAAGAACTCAAGACCACTGCTCATTCTCTTCTCTTAGTTTTACTTATTTTTACCCATCTTCTTATTTAGAGGTGCTTGAGAGATTTCCCCCGTTTTATGTCTTGAACTTTAGGCTGACTGTGCTTACCCTTCTTTGTCCTTTCTGAGAAGTTACATTAGATGCATTGGGATCTGCCAAAAGTCTAGAGGGAGTCAAAAGTAGTGGTGGAGTCAAAAGTCAGGTGGCATATGTCAGAAGACTCACATTTAGGTTTTTGTTTTCATAACCCCAGTTCTCTAACATTGAAAAAGATGCCCAATTTCTGAGAACTGTGGTTCTCTCCTCTTAAAATGGAGATAATAAGATTTCTGCAACAGAGTTCAAAGGGTTGCTGTGAGGATCAAGAGTAATCATGATTTGCGGGCGGCTAGGTGGCACAGTGGATAAAGCACCAACCCTGGAGTCAGGAGTGCCTGGGTTCAAATCCAGTCTCAGACACTTAATAATTACCTAGCTGTGTGGCCTTGGGCAAGCCACTTAACCCCATTTGCCTTGCAAAAACCTAAAAAAAAAGTAATCATGATTTATGTGAAGTGAAACAGCAGAACTAGAAGAACAAGCAAAACATGGGGTGATAATCAACTATGATGAACTTGTTCATTTAACCAATATAATAATCAAAGACAATTTTAAAAGACTTATGATAGAAAATACCATCCACATCCAGAGAGGAAATGTTGATTTTAAGTGAAGACCAAAGCTTATTATCTTCAATTTCTGTAAATTATCTTATGTATTATGTCATTTTTTTCCTCTTCCATTTTTTTCTTTCTTCTATTTGGATTTGATTCTTCTTTCACAATGTGACCAATATGGATCTATTGTTTAGCACAGTTATAAATGTAGAGCCTATATCAGATTGCTTTCTGTCAGGGGGAGGGGGGAGGGAAGGAGAAAAATGTAAAACTCAAAATCTTGCAAAAAATGATTAATTAGAAACTACCATTTCGGGGAGGGGGGTTATATTTACTCTTATAACAAAATTATTGTAATAATAGTAATAATAAATTAAAGTTCACTTGCAAAAAAAAAGAAACCAGGAGGGATGGGAATTCAGGGAAGCCTCGAAGGATTTGCATGAACCGATGCTGAGCGAGATGAGCAGAACCAGAAAAACACTGCACACCGTAACAGGCAATATGAGGGTGACAACCAACCTTGATGGACTCGTTCATTCCATCAGTGCAACACTCAGGGACAATTGTGGGGTATCTGCAATGGAGAATACCATCTGGATCCAGAGAAAGAATCGTGGTGCTTGAAAAGAGACCAAAGACTATTGCCTTTAATTTGGGGGGGGACCCATCTATTACCTTACTATATAATTCTGCTATCCCTTATGCTTTATTTTTCTTCCTTGAGGATATGATTTCTCTCTCATCACATTCAACTTAGATCAGTGTATACCATGGGAATGTGAGGACTAACAAACTGCCTTCTGCAGGGGGGGGGAGGAAGATTAGGGGAAAATTACAAAATTCAAAGTAAAATTTTTAAAAAACTACTATTTCATGTGGCTAGAAAAAGAAATAATATTTTTTAAAAAGGCGTGATCATGTTTGATTATAAAGATGAGTCACACAGCTAGTAAATATTCAACTCAAGATAACCAAAATATGGAAAGTACAGCCTGACCCAGACAAGAGAGAACTAGAACTAGGTACCATGAAAACCTGAGGTTCAGATTCTATACCTCAGAGTTACTAGCTGTATGACCCCAGAAAATCTATAACCTCTCAGTCTTTGGCAAATCTCTAAGATGATAAGTTAAAGAACTGCTGATATATATTAGTGGATGCTAGGGGCAGCTAGTTGACACAATAAACAGAGCTCCAGGCCTAAGCTTGGGAAGACTTGAGTTCAAATCCAGCCTCAGAAACTTACTTGTGTGATTCTGGGCAAACCATTTAACCCTGTTTGCCTCAGTTTTCTCATCTGTAAAATGAGCTGGAGAAAGAAATGGCAAACCAAACCAGAATCTTTGCCAAGAAAACCCCAAATGGGGTCATGAAGAGTCAGTTATGACTGAAAGAACACAATAATAATAATAAGTGAATGACGTTTCCACACTGAAAGTTACCCACATTAATGAAATCAGGTCTCAACAATAACAACAAAAAACAACCATAAACATATAAATCTATAATTATTGGTCAATAAACTTCATTGAATAATCCTTCAGAGATGGGTCAACTTCCTATGGCTCAATTTTCTGATCCATAAAATAGGATATTTGCAATTATAAATTTAGAATTCCTGCTGTTCATTCCCCATACAAAGTATGCTGAGGTCTATATAATACTTAGAAAATGTTGGGAAAAATCTTGGAAAAAGAAAGTAACTAAGTGTTTGATTTTCTCATTTGACTCCTCGCTTGTAGAGGGAGCAGGAAGGTATCTTCTATTTTTTTTAACCAAGGAAAACAAGCCTGCTTCTTTTTGAGAGTAATACTCTATGAATATGAGCATACTTTCTTTTAAAAACTAAAGAGAAAGAATGTCTGGGGAATATAGAAGGGAAAATATAGGCACTGGAAATGTCAGGTCACCAATATCACCCTCTATTTCTTCAATTGTGAGGGAGGCGTCATTCTCTCTTTCAATCCTTGCATCACACCCCTACCAGTACACAATGTCAATACTTTACACATTTAAAAGGACCCACTTAGAGGTAAGGAAAGAGAAGGAGTTAACTAAGAAAATTAGGGAGGCAAATGAGGTAACATGTGCAAAGTACTTTGTAAACCTTAGAGTATCATATGATTATTAATTTATTATTAGTTTATCAGTAATTATTAAGAATTAAGATTTATAACATTAACAACCATTTATATTTAAATTATTGCTCATAATAAACAATAATAAACACATTTCTTCCCGTCACATCTTCCAATTCTGCCATTGCATGCTCTGCTCCTTCAATACTCACCTCCTTATAACATGGCTGAGAGCATCTTTCTCGGTGTGAGACTTGAAGCCCCTATACATAAGCATACAACCACACATTCAGATAAGCCACAACTTTTCATGCTGTCTTCTCTGTTTTGCTGACTGGATTTTTTCACTCCTTTGAGGCACAGTTCTGATTCAGAGACACAGCACAGAACTGAGACTGACAGCTCTCCATAAATATTCATGTTATTTAGTCTTCCTATATGCAGAGAGAAGCATTCCCTCCCTATAGGTTGGATGAAAGGTCATTCCTGGATGGGCAAGCTAAAGCCTCCTGCTATCTGCCTCCTGCTGTCACTCACAGCAAACTTCTAGCTGTCCCTGGATGAGGCTTTGCTGGGCTGCCAAGGTTGATCTTAATGACTGACCTCTGGCCCTGTCTATCATTCTGTAGTGTGACAGACACAAACACAACAGTGTGTAAATGGACTCAGTACAGTACTCCTCAGTACAGTACTCAGTACTCCTAACATGAGCTACTGTCCCTATCTGCTTCTAAGTGGAAGAATACAGATCCTTGGAAGGCAAGGGGGTCCCAAGGAACAATAAATTCTTAGGGAGTCATGTGTGTGTGTGTGTCCAGCTTCTAACCTAATCTGAACTCAGTTTTACATGCTAGGACTAATTCTTTCAGAAGTTCCTATCAATAAATCATCTAAGTAATCCCAAACTCAAAATCAGTGTTCACAGGACTCATGTTTCCCAAAAGAAAGCCAATCCTAGTTTCACAAACCTTCAGCAATCTTTCCTCTGCTGTAAGGTTTCAGGGCAACAGTGACTCCCACATTCTCAAGGTCTTACATCTCAAGTCAAAGCCTCTGGCTCTAAAAGACTGTTTGGGACTCCACTTCAGAAGTATGTCGCTCAATCTTGTTAACAATTAAATTCTGTCTCCCTATCCCTAGCTTCTGTGATGCTGCTCTTTCTTGGCTCTCCTTTTACCTGGATGACCACTCCATCTTCATATCCCAGGGCTTTGTTCATAGTAGATGCTTAATAAGCATATGTGCATTGAAGTGAACAAACTTGAGCAGAAAAGTTGACTTTTAATGGAAAGAATTTCACAAACTGATGCTGAAAAAAGGGAACAGAACCAGAAGAACATTGTACACATGAACAATGCTGTGAATTGATCAACCTTGAAGGCTGCAGTCCTCTCAGCAGTTCAGAAAGCTAGGACAACCCTGGGACACCTGTTATGAACAATGCCATCCAAATTCAGATAAAAAACAAAAACAAAAATATTCACAGTTCTTACGTTTTTCCTTCCTATCTCATGGTTTTCTTTCTTTTCCCTTAGTCCTAATTCTTCATACTCAAAATCTAACATGTTAAACAAAAATGTACATGTACAACTTTTACCAGGCTTTCACTAGATTTCTTGCAGCTGTGGGGAGGGGGGTGGGAGGGGAAGATGGTAGAAAAATGTGTAACTTATAAATATGCAAGTGGATGAATATTGAAAAACATACAACTTGTAATTGGAAAAATAAAATAAATATCAATCAAAAAGAAAAAATAGAAAAAAAAGAAAACTTGACTTTTAGAGGGCACTAGGAAGTGGGAAGGACACGGAATGAAAGGCAGTTTTTAAAAAGTCACAAGAGGTTTCCCTAAAGGTCACAATACTTGGAGGGGAGCCCAAAAAGACTAACCTCAGGCATTAAGTCCAAATAGCAGTTGACAGCAAATTTGAGATTTAGTTTCATCCTGTGCTTACAAACTAGCTGGACCTAAACAAGTTAATTCAGAAGAGAAGCAGCCCAGTCAAATTAATGGGAAACACCCACACAAAGACCCATATTAGAGCTGTCTTAAGCATGTAGAAGGTCAAGTGGCACCAGTTAGCTTCCTTCACTTAAAAATGCATAAACTCACTCACTGGAACACTAAAAAGAAGTGAGCAGCCAGGGAAATAAATTAACCCCAAATACCTTTGCCTCAACTCACAATGTTGTTGTTAATGAGTGCAATGTTCTCCTCCTGGTTCTGCTCAGCATCAAATACAATTGAATAACAACCAAACCACAGTTGGGTAGAGAAAAACTGAACTGAAGTTCTAGCTTTCCTAATTATCATTTGTGTGACTTGGGCAAGTCTCTTGACTTGATCAATTCTGGACCTCAGTTTCCTTACTTATTAAAATGAGAAAGCAAAAGGTACCTAATTTTCAAGTTCTATTCCAGCTTTCTAAAAACCTCTTTAGGTCATATCCAAACATAATTTATTGGCTTAATTCAGGCACCAAGCTGGTACAGTGGACAGACTATGAGACTTGGAGTCATGAAGATCTGAATTCAAATCCAGCCACAGACAGTTACTAGCTGGGGGACCCTGGACAATTTGCCTCAGTTTCCTCATCTGTAAGATGGGTACAGTAATAGTACCTACCTCCCCAGGTTGTTATGAGGATCAAAAGGGATGATGTTTGTAAAGTATTTACCATGATATAAATGGTAACTATTACTATTACTATTACTATTATTATTATTATTATTATTATTATTGTTATTCACTTTTACCAAGTAGTCTATTAGTTAAACATTTCCTATATAGATAGGAATTGGGGAAGACAAAAAAACTTTATATATGCATTCTTTTCTTGTTGACTAAGTACAGGACTCAGTTGTAACTTGTAGAATGAGAACTAAGTTCCTAATGGAAGTCAGTCTTAATAGAGTAGAAGAGTCTCTCACACTAGATGATTCCATTAGCCAATGAATTAAGAGCAAGGGACACATTTTTTAAAGGAAGTGGAAAAAACAAGTACTTTCTTACTATAAGAGTAATCTAAAAAGGAATGTCATTTTCTAAAATCCGCCATTCAATACAGTTCAGTAAATCAGATATTCTCCTGGGAAAGGATTACAACCATATATCCTCTCTTCCTTCCCTTCATGTCAAACTGTCAAAAGACTCTTAGTGATTCAGACCAACTCACTTGGAACAAATAAAGATAGGGTGGCTCATTCTGAGACAAAGTACCAACCTGCTCTTCTGGGCAGTATCAAGACCTGCAAATGGGGGCTCTACAGTAACTGAGAAATTAACTCCTATCTTCACATGGACACCATGCATCTCCTTTCAGTTTCATTCCCATTCAATGCATATAGATTCAGAGTATACTAAAGGGCAAACAGGCCAAGCTCAGTGACAGAGGTAATCTTCACTTGCTTTACTTTTCCACTGTTACTGTTGAATATCAATAGTAATGAGCATCTCAGCTCCTACTGCACTACCTTGCCCACAATAGTTACTCAACAATTATTTGCCCATTATAAAGAATTGTTGCCAACTATCTCTAGATCCCCAACTCAGGATCTAGCATCATGAGAGTCCAACAACTTTATTAAGTTCCCTAAACAGAGGTACTGTGCCATCTGCACCTGGATTCCTTCTATTAAAAAGGAACCAATAGAGAGTTGGCATTTTCTTTCAAATGTTATCATAACATTGACTATAATTAAACCTTAAAGTTTCATGTGGCTCAGTAAGTTTATATATAGACTAGAAACTCTAGTCTTGAGGGAGGATTCTAAACCTACTGTACCATTAATATAGCTTTGATAATAACCACCTACCGCTTGGTCAGAGTGAGTAAGAATTTATATTAGGTGAGTAAGAATTTTGCTAGCTTATTGTTATATTAAGGAAACTGCTATCCAGGAAAGAAAACTAGTAAAAACAATTCAGATGTGAGAAAATTTTGTTTGTATTTATGTATTTATATTTCTATATATTTCTGTGGACTACATCAACAGAAGCATGGACTGCATGCATCTCTTTTCAATCTCATTTCCACTCAATGCATTCAGATTCAGACCAAATTACTTGACCTCTCTATGTAGGGTCAATGCCATATTAGAATGGCATTGACCTACTATACATTATTGTCATATCCCAATGTATGGAGTAACTTCCCATATATCATGCTGCATATTTAAAACACTATAAAATAATTAACAAGAGCAGGCAAAAGAGATGATTAAAGAGTAGTAGGCAATGAATTCTCAAAGGACTCATTTGACTTAATCTAACTCCAAAGGGGCTGTCCTACTTTTAAGAGGCTACCTGACATGCTGCAGGCAACATCTGCTTCTAGCATTCTAGATATTCCTCTAATTCTGCTTCTAATTATCTAATTTTATATTCCCACATGACATACGAATAGGGTGCATATACATGCATATATATATATATATATATTTCTACACATGTGACACACAATATGATACTTTCAATTGTATAGCAGCAATTCTTCAGAGGAAACCAGAGGAGAGGAAACCAGAAATCTTCCTTAAAGACAATTTGGTAAAACAGAAAAAGCATGGGACTGACATCAACATAACAACATTTATTAATCTCCTACTATGTGCTAATAAAGAGAGGGGGGAGGGGGAGGGGGAGGGGGGAGAGGAGAGAGAAGAGAAGAGAAGAGAAGAGAAGAGAAGAGAAGAGAAGAGAAGAGGAAAAGGGGAGAAAAAGAAGAAAGAAGAGAAAAAGAGAAGAAAAAGAGAAAGGAGATAAAGAAAGCGAGAAAAGGAAGAGAGAGGAGGAACAAAGAAAGGGAAGGAAGGGAGGAAGGAAGGAAGGAAGGAAGGAAGGAAAGGAAGGAAGGAAGGAAGGAAGGAAGGAAGGGAGGGAGGGAGGGAGGGAGGGAGGAAGGGAGGAAGGGAGGAAGAGGGAGGGAGGGAGGAAAGAAAGAGGTAGGGAAGGAGGAAAGGAGGGAGAGAGGCAGAAAGGGAGTGAAAGGAACTTAAAATCTAATGGGGAAAAACAAAACACCAAAAGAAGCTGAAAGTGAGGAGGGAATGCTGAGGGCATGGTGGGGAAGGCAGAGAGAGACGTTCCAGACAAATGCAAGGAGCACTGGAGATGTCTCTGCTGAGTTCTCTCCTTAAATGAGATCATTGATGCACCACCCATCCCCACCCCCCAATCAGAGAATAAACAAACAAACAAACTAAAATACTGTACCAAGTCAGATGGGATCTTAGAGGATAATGAGGTAATCCCAATAATGAATTTCCTGGGGAAGCAGAGTCCCAAGGTAGTGCAGCAGGTGAATAAGGAGGAGATATCTGAACTGAGATCTCTCCTGTCTTAGCTTAGGGAAACCTATGTAACTTTAGGATGATCTAGGTCATCCATCAATTTCACCTCTCTTCTTCTGAATAATAAAGAGGCTTACCATAAGAAATGATTCAAGAGATGAATTTGGACAAAGTTTCTGGGAAGACTTTTATGAACTGATGCAAAGCAAAATAAGCAGGACAGTGATCACAACATTTTGAAAATTTTGAAAGTCTTAAGAACTCTAAATAATGCAGTGACTAATTCTTGATCTGGAAGACTACAGATGAAATATTCCTTTCACCTCTCAGTGGAGAAGTAATGGACTATAATTATAAAAGACCACACATACATTTTCAAACACAACTAATGCAAATTTGTTTTGCTCAGTGTAATTTCTTTGATGCTTTTTGATGGGGGAGGGAAGAGTACAAGATAGAAGGATAGTAATGTTAAAAAAAAAAGAATGTCAATGAAACATTTTAAAAAATAACAGAAAAGAGTAAAAAGGTTAAGAAGTGAACAACACAAGGCACTATTGATATTCTCATTTTAAAGTGAATATGCATATAGTATATACATATATTTATGTATGCATGCATATATCATATATATTTATATGTATGTATATTACATATTTTAGAGCTACATACAATAGATTTGTTTCATATACAATCTTCTTTTTTCTGGTCTTCTTTGAATATAGAAATGTTCACACGTGCTAATGTTTTTCTAGTTCATAATAATCTTTTTTGATTAAAAGGACTGAAAAAGATGAATAGTAGCATTCATTCCCTTTCCAACTCTAATATTTTTTCATGATTCCGTGACATGAACACTTCCATGAATATCTCTAGCTTATCCTTGCTGCAAGAGATCTGCATTGCCTGATTTTAAAAGATTTTTTTCCCTTTAAAAGCTGATTTGGGGAAGACCTGTATAAATTGCTTTTTAGCATATTTTTTGCTCAATGAGTCCGTGAAACTTGTGTGTATGTATGTGTTTGTGTGTATTTGTATTTTAATTCAATTTAATTACTTTAGTTGGGGGAAAGGAGGGATGTTGTTTTTCCTCTCTAGATGGTGATTTCTCACAGCCTTCAGTCAACATTAAATCATGATGATGATTCCCTCGAAGCATAGCAATTTAATTGTAGGTAGTAGTAGAGGCTTTTAAAATGCAATTCCTAGAAATTCAGCAAGGAGACAATGACACAGAAATATGATGCCTTTTCCTTCTCAATTCTTCTAAGCACATTTCCTCTAACTAAAGCTAAAATCCCAAGATTATCTAAAAGGTTCAATTTTGGGTCAAATGGAAGATGGAATTGCTGTTTTTCCTTTCCTGATTTCACATCTTTTTATCACATCAAGCTGCAAGAAGTGAGAACCTCATCTTCCCCTCTGGCCAAAGAGGCAAATCTTGGAAAGTTAAGTGTGAGCACACTCCCTACACAAAAGGAAAAAAAAAGAATCTAGGTTTGAATCATTCATGAGGAATGAATGAGTGGATGATGGTTGAAGAGTATTATTTAAAGAGATGCTAGTAATATACCATAACATTCAGTTGTGGACCAAAGGAAAATGGGCAAAAGGGAAATAAAAAGAGAAGTTGGAAGCCGGAGTTCAAAATGGTCCTTCCCACCTTCTTCAATCAGTTCTTAAAGGGAGGCCTTTGTCTGGAGTCCTGGGGAGTCAAGAATTGAGACTGAGAATAGAGACCCAGACCTCACTAGACTGCAGAGATGACCTCATTGTTAGGCAACATTCTCAGAAGTCAACCCATTCATTACTGGGTCCAGTAGAGGTGATAAAAAAATCTTCAAAGGAAAGGAAATAACCTAAAAGATTTTTCATCTCTACAACTCACTTAACATTAATGGTAGGCTACCTTACATTGTAATGGTTTCATTGTTTTTATATTATGTGTTTTATAATTCTGGTCAGATTATAAACTTGTAACTACCACTGTCTAGCCCCTGATTCACAGGCAGAAAGAGCTTAGTAAGTGGTTTTTGGTGGTGATAAGGTGAGGACCAATATAGACAGCTCATTGTCTACCCTTAGTACTTAGGCTCCCTATAGGGACATGGTAAGTAGTGTGAAAATGTCCACATGTCAGGTTCAGAGATGGAGATCCTACATGTCTGCTGTCCTCCACATCAGCTAGGAACTGACCCTTATTGCAATACACAACCTGAAACTTTTCAGGTGACTTAAATGCATCACCACAACTGTGACTCTTCTACTGCACCACCATCACTACCATAACACAACAAGAGTATAGTTAATTAACCAGAATAATCTCTTCCTTCTTTGACATCTATAAGCTCAACTCATTACTTGTATTCTCCCATCACCTAAAATATTGGTCAGTTCCCCCAAACCTGTTTTCTTTTAATAACTCTATTTCCTATCAATTATTTTTATTAGTGCTGAGATGGTATCCCATTTTTCTTTTTTCAGTCATCCTTATGGCTCTCTCAGCAAGAACATGTTTGCCTTAGGCCATAGGAGAGAAAAGATCATCCTTTCTTTTCTTCTTTTTTAATAATATTTTTCCCATTTTAATATTCAGAGGATTTTTAAAAGTTTTTAATTCCAAATTCTATCCTTCCTTCCCTCTCAACCCCATTCACTGAAACACTACTCAGTCTAAAATGATGTTTGTCCTTCGTTCTTGAAGAAGACGATATCAGGGAGATGATGCCATGACATGCATATGAATTGGATCTGAGTGAGGGGTACTGTACTAAGTCATCAGTTTCATATTCTCTCTGAAGCCATCTCTCTGAAGGCCAGATATGGATCAGAACAACTGGAGATGGCCCAGGATGATAGGAAATCAGGGTTAAGTGATTTGCCCAAGGTCATACAGCACAATATATATTAATTGACAGGCTGCATTTGAATTCAGATCCTCCTGACTCTAGGGTTGGTGCTCTATCCACTGAACCACCTAGCTTCCCCAATTTGATACAGATTACACATGAAGAGTATCCTTTCTTAAGCATATCACCCCATTCAATACAGACTCAGTCCTTCCCAGAAAGTAGCATCATTCAGAGAGATATAATATTTACAATAAAGAGGACCAACCAGTATTTATTACATCCAAGAGAATAGCCCAAAGGTCTGTAAAGTGGGGGGAGGATGATAAGGTCTGCTCCCTGTTCACTTATAAGGATCAAGCTTATAATTATAATGTCTAGAAAGTGCTCTTAACTGAAGAAAGTGACTCTGTTAAGGCAAACAATCATTATTAGGTCAGGTCCTGTGGTAGAGCAAGGTAAGTAAACTGGCTTCCTATGTGCAAGGGGAGAGTGTTCACCTAATGGAACTGAACTTTCCAAATCCACTGTATGTTAAATAGATAGTTTGAAGTCCTCTGATTTAATTTGCTATGTCAGTCCCAAATTCAAACAACCTGCATAAGACTAGGGGCATGAATTGATTATAGGGGACCTCAAATGATTATGTCTCCCTCCACTAACTATAGATTTTTTTAAAGATTAATAATTCATATTTGTGGCAGACAAGGACTTTCCTAGGTTACCTGGGACCCTGATAATGGGAAGAAGGAAATAAAAAGGAGAGGATCTAAACTCCCGAGTTACAAACAAAATGAGCTATGTGTATACACTGCACTACTATAAACTACCAAATAATAAGAGTGCGCATTAGTCTTAGTATTTGATGAATTAAATAAGAGTTTGCTTTTTGGTTCAAAAATTTATAGAACATTACAGTTGGATGAGACCTCAGACATGATGTAGTCCTACCCTCTAATTTTTCAATGTTCTCTTTCATTTTCTAAAATATTTAAAGGATTAGGACAGCAAGTTGCTAATTTCAGAAATTGTGAGAGACCTCATCTTTTAACTCAATTCTGGAGCTATCTTAGTTCTGTTTCTATTCAGTTATGGGTTTAGTCCAAATTCTGTCTAGCAAGAAAAGTTTATTCAATTGTGTAAATTGGAAAAAAATATGATTATATCATTTGAACCTAACCCTGTATGGCTGGGAAACTGGATGGACTATCTCTCCCTGCTGTTTAGAGACCCTTAATCAAGAACCTAGGTTATATACTAGAAACAAAGTCAAATCCAAAGACTGATGAAAAGAGTTTTCTCAAAATTTATACATCTCAAATAATCCATATGTCTGGCCCTGTATTTATCAGCTATTGTTTCTACACTTCTTTGATTGTTTGTAAACAATTAGGTGGGGTGACATTGGGTGGGCTCTTTTTCTGAATTCAGAGAACTGTATCTGTTCTATCTTCTACTCCCAACTTGGAATGTTCCTCATCTTTCATACAATTAGAAATCAAGTTATCTAATATATTGTACTATTTTATTTAATTGGCTTTATTTGATTCATTATTTTTAATGCAAAAGGATGTGATCCCTTATATTCAGTGTTTAGACCTAAGCTGAGGAGGTCTGGTCCCAGTTTGTTAGGCAATTGGTATGCATTACTTAAAAAATATCGATATGCTCAGAAGACTGAATCTTTGTTTCCTTGATTTTCTTATATGGAGATGTTGCCTTTCAACAGTAGAATATAAGCTTCATGAAGGCAAGAACTTTTATTTTTGTCTTTTTATCAGTGGTACTCAATATAGCACCCGAGGTATAGCTTAATAAATACTTGTTGAATGATTAAGCTATAGAAGATGCTTAATAAATGAATGTTGATTGAACAAACTAAGAACCAAGAAAGTAGGGCAATGGGTCCAAGATCATGTAGGTTTAGTTATTATCTACTGCAATGATTGTAAAATTCAAATTCTTTCTGCAAATTTATAATATCAATGCTGTTTTAGAAAACCACTTTTATATTTTATGTAGCTATTTTATGGTTTAAACTTTAAAGATGATCATGATGTGATGGCAATGGCAATATTCATGTCAATAGTACTTTAGGTTTCATATAAGCTTACCTCCCAATACTAGAGTCAGGTAATATAAATATGATCAACTCCACTTAACATATAAGAACACTGAAGCTTGAAGAGATTAATTGGTGTATCTTATAGCAAGCAAGTGATACAACCCCAATCACAGACTCAGGTCTTCTGTCTCCAAATCTCATTATCTTTCCATTCTCCCATACTACTTTTTATTTCAGATATTTATAGGTATTAAAGACTTAGAGGCAACAAATTCATACTCGCAATGCTAATAAACACACCTGTTCCTGAGTTTTAGTAAGC
Organism: Macrotis lagotis; assembly: GCF_037893015.1. NCBI lineage: Eukaryota > Metazoa > Chordata > Mammalia > Peramelemorphia > Peramelidae > Macrotis > Macrotis lagotis. The sequence continues at coordinate 519,214,878 of NC_133666.1, read as the reverse complement.
CAATGTATGAAATTTTGTGTCAGAGCCGTTATTGTCAATCCTACATCAGGATTTAAAAGGATGCATTTGCCTCAGGTCCCACTTAGACTGGGAACCCCCAAAAGAAGATATGTGGTATTTAAACTAGGCCAAAAAAAGTGCTCATTTTTCTTGGTATGTTAAAAACAGTAGTTTGGACTTAACATACTATATAAACCCTTTGATAGTGAGTAGTCTAATGAAACTCTATTAACCACTCCTTCCCAGACTTGACAAATTAAGTGAATCTTTATGGTTCTAATGATGACCTTCAGTCACTGCAAGAGTTTCAAATCTTTTCTGATTCATCATAGAAAGATTAAATTATGCTCAGCAACTTTGCTATTAAGGTCTTTATATCATATTCTAATTTGTTGAGGACAGTGATCCAGCATGGTGTAGATATGGAAAGAAAAATTTGAATATTTTATTAACTAAAACATCAAGTTCCTTGAGTATGATGGAGAATGGAATTTTCTAGATAATGGAATTAACTCTATTAAGACTGCTGCTCAAATTTGGCCACACAGAATTGATTAGCATGTTCATTAATAAAATACTATCTTTACTCATAATATTTTACATTTGAAACTTACAAAGTGTTGCAAGAATGTCTATGTATGTATGTATGCATGTATGTATGTAAAATTCTATTGCATCTTTAAGATAGAAATGATTATCCTAAAATAATTTTTATAGATGTAGAAATAAGGATCAGACATAAACTTGCCCATATCACAAAAATAGGTTGGGTCAGGATCCTGGGCTACAGTCAAAGTCTTCTGACTTCTATCAGAGTTGCTTTTATATCATGAAGGATGGTAATTAAGAATCAGTTAAAAAAATTTCTGTGTCTTAATTATAAGGAACTGATAATTCAATGAGTCTGATTTCATTGATGTGGGCATTCCTACCACCAATGCAGAACATTTTCTCCTGAGGGGATTTGTTATGTCCTTCCATAAACCCTCCAAAGAGAATCTAATCCTACTAAAAAGCCTTTCTCTGGTGCCTTAGATATCTCAGAATAACAACATGTAAGGAACATAGCTTTAAAATACTGAGCACTTCTGGGTATCACTAGTAAAAAAGTTCAAAATTCACACATACCTATGAAATTAAAGTTCTTTATTTTGTACAACAGTCATTAATTACTCTTGTGCCCACTTACCTTATGTGGAAAGCTATGTGTGGACTTCTGGCTAAGATGGCAATACAAAAGGTCATAAGAGTGAAGCTCTCCCACATATATAGCTCATATATACCTTAAGTTAAATTCTATCCTCCCCCGGCCTTCCTGGCTACTCCACAAAGCATCTGAGCTAGATGAAATGATGGTGTGGAGTATATAGGGACAAAAATCAATAGTCACTGGGAGGTCAACTCTGGAGGACTTTCAGTATAATTTCCTCAATATTAATTTCAGACTCTGTTGTATCAGCCTATGGCTTAAAGAAGGATATTGAGCAATGTAAAAGATGAGGACAAAGTGCATCAGATTGAATAATAATGATTTTTTTTATTTTGAGTCATTTTTCAGTCATGTCCAATGCTTCATGACATCATTTGGGGTTTTCTTGGTGGAGATATTAGAGTGGTTGCCATTTCCTTCTCTAGCTTCATCTTAAAGATGAAGAAACTGAAGCAAATATGGTGAAATGACTTACCCGTTCACTTAATTAGTAATATCTGAGGCTGTATTTGAACTCACAAAGATGAGTCCTGACTCCAAGCACAGCATTTTATCCACCATACCACCTAGCTATCCCAGTTACTGAATAGTGATGGAGATTTCCAAAGAGAAATATGAGTAAACTCCTTTATTTAGCCTAGAGTTGTACTAGATCTATATCAATATGTCTTACAGATAGTCAATTAGTGTGTCAAAATTCCTATCAGAATAATTTAATAATAATTTAATAATAATTAATAATCATTTAATAATCATTTATTAAATAGCTAAAATATATGTCATAAGGTTATGCATGGTAGAGAAACAAGAAATAAGTAAAATGTGGCTATCAAAATAATCCATAAAGCACAGGTCTAACTACATCATTTCTATGTTAGGAAATCTTTGATGGTTTCCTATTTCCCATTGACAAGAAAAAAATACAAACTCCAGTTTGGTAATGAAGGTAATCTATTATCTAGCTTCTATCTAACTTTCTAAAAACTTCTTTTATTTCACTTCACATTCTCTACATTGGAACCAAACTGCAATCCTCCTTACCCATATTTGTCATTCCACTGGTACTAGCCATTCCCTCTGTCTGGAACATATTTCTTCCTTATCTTTGCTTCTCAGATTCCTTATCTTCTTTCAGGGCTTAGTTCAGGTACCTTTGTTATGAAGCCTTCCCCACTCCCTAAAGTATTCATGCTTTCTCCTTTCTCAAATTACTTTGCAAATACAAAGACATCTGTGTAAGATACATATATACATACAAACACATGTATATGTGTATAGGGGATTGAGACTACACAAATATGTAATGCTACACAATCATAGTGACATGTTGGTTCAAACAAGTTTCAAACATGCATTACTCATTTCTTTCAGATCATATCAGGACTTAGTAGTACAAATTGAGGGATCCTAAGTCTCATGGGTAACATACCTTCTCTGGTCAAGTGTGAGAGGAAGAGGAGAACATGCCACTCAGAATGAAACCAGCTCAAATTACCTCATCACATTCTTTGGAAAAATTCCTTCCAACCTACTGAGCCCTGCCAGTTATCAAAAGATATTTGCCATTACAGAGAACCAGGAAAATCTATACTCCTAAGGCTAGATTTCATTTTCTCCTGGGTTTCCTGGCTCCTCCACAAAGTATCTGAGTTAGATGAAATGATAGTGTAGAGTACTGAGGGTCAAAATTAATAGCCACTGGGAGGTCAAGTCTGGAGGACTTTCAGAGTGATTTCCCCAATGCTAATTTCAGACCTCAGTGTTCCAGCCTGTGGCTTAAAGGAGGACATTGAGCAATGGAAAGGAAGGAGGACAAAAGCACAGCTTTGCTAAGCTTCACTCTCCAAATTATGTTAAGGGTGGTTCAATGAACACAAACACATGTTTATTCTCTCTCTCTCTCTCTCTCTCTCTCTCTCTCTCTCTCTCTCTCTCTTTTTCATAACGTGATGAGTAAGTGCCAAAGCAACAGCATCCAGCTTCTGAGGAGGGCTACAAATGCTCAAAATTGAATCTTCGTATCAAAGACCATTAGCTACCTGTACTGAGGATGCTGAGGATGGATGGAAGGAAACAAGGAAGGATTTGTAATAGCAAGGTGCAGTTCTGCACCACCTTTCTCCAAAGATTTCCGTGTAAAGTGTTTACTGGTGATCTGCCTGGGCTGCTTTGAATGTTGTCCTATGTGAAGGCAAAGCACTAGACTTAATCCACTGAGTCCCAATCTGGTAGTATGATTCTTTGATTATTTATTTATTAGAGTTGGTCAATAAAGAATAAACGGAACTTTGCCTTAATAGTTTTATCATATACCTCAAATTTAAAGTACTAATGAATCTTGTATTGGGAGAAACTGGAGAGAGAAAATCTATCTTTCTGGAATCTCAAAATCCTTCCTTTCAAAATTATTTCGTAGCTTTGGTGTAAGGCCTTGAAAACAGTACAGACTTAATGCTTGAATTCAATTGCAATTATTTTTCAGGTTGATCTGGCAATAGAGTATGAATATCAGAACTGGGATGGCTATACACTGATAACTTAGTGTTCTAGGTTTTACTTTCTGTTAGGAAGGATAATGAAATGCAGAGAGAACCAATCATAGATTTATGAAAGTTGGCTGCACCTAGCCTTACTCAATCCTAGGAGGGTGAAGATCTGTTTTCTCCCTCCTCTTCTTAGCTTCCTTTGAATTTAGCTACTACAAAGATAGATTCAGATCTCAGCTCTTTGGCTCTAGGGCTGACCAGGGCAGTATCTGGGCTTTGGCAAAGCTGCATCCTTCCCAACTGCCGGGTAGGACAGGCTGTCCAGGACAGCCCATGGAGAAAACAAACCTCAGGTGCCTGCAGCATGTCCTGAAATGACATATGACACCTTTTAATGTTTCGGTGACACCAGCAGCACCTACCAATTCAGAAGGGGCACATCAGGCCAGGCTTTGTCAGAAGCCAAAGCCCCCATACCACCAAGCACGGATGTGTTTGCCCACACATGCACACAATCTACCTTGTTGGCTACCTTCCAAAATACCAGTTATTCTATTGGAATGCTCTTGGAATGCATCTCCTCCCTGGAAGATAAAGAGAAGAATGGTCTCCTGGGATAACAGAAAAGGAAAAAAACAATCTTTTTTAAAAAGTGAACCTTTAAAATCATCTGTTGCATTAAGTAGACCAACTCAGCTGGTGACAAGTTTTATTTGTTTTTTTTAAACATACCTTCATGCACATGCAAACAGCATGATGCAATGGAAAAAGCTTTGGATTAGAATATGGTCATGAATTCAAATCCAGAGGCAACTATTTACTACCTGTGTTAATTTGAACAAATTACTCACACTCCATGAAATATACTTTTCTCATCTGCCAGTTGAGAGTTGAACCACAGAGCCTCTAGAGCTATAATATTGTGATCAATAAGGTCTCTTCCAATTTTGTCACATTTCCAGAGGGCAACAGGGATTGTGTCTAATTTAGCCCCTATCACAGTGTTACACGCTTGTACATCTACATATACAATATATGCAATGTTATATGCAAACACACATAATATGTATTACACACACATACCCAGTGAAAGAGTGAATGATTTAACTGGAATGATGACTCAAAAGCAATTATATGAAGCAGAATGGATCTAAGATCCAAAACAAGTTAGGCTGAGCCTTAAAGAAATCAGGCAAGAAACAAAGACAAACATTTAAGCTAAAACAGAAAATATGGTGTGAATTCAAGTTACACTTTCTTAAATGATTGCACTCATTCCCACCAAATGTTCTACTGATAGTGGAAAACAAGAGAGAGGTTGAATGAAGAAAATATGGGAGCTAATTGAGCATTCTGATCAGATGTGAAGGACTTTGTTAGAGTCACAAAATCTTAGAAACAACCTTAGGAATAATCTAGTCTACCCTCCTCATTTTACAAAGAAGCAATGTAGCATGAGAGCTAGTGCAGGATTCAGATGGGTCTAAGGTAAGGTCTTATTTCTGACACTAGTTTTATGTTTTTTTAAGTATCTATTTCCCAATCTGTTAAATTGGGATAATAAAACCTATCCTAGACCCTACCTCAGGGTTACTGTGGGGCTCAAATGAGATTCATATAGTAAATCTGTTGGCAAACTTTAAAGTTAGGTATATGTGGCAGCTATTATTATTATTATTATTATTATTATTATTATTATTATTATTAGAAGTGGGGAAACAGTTTGAAAAAAATGAAATGATCTATCCAAGGTCACACAATTACCATTAACTGGGATATCAGTACTTGGCTCTTTCCTTATTCCAATCATGCTTCCCCTAACCATTCACAAATCATTTTAAGGAGTCATCTCCGCCCCCATCATGACTAGTAACATCATGATTTAAGTTACATGGTCATCCACTACATCTGAGTCCAACTCATCATTTTTCATTTTCCTCTCGAGTCAACAATCTTTGCATGACCTGGGCACCCTCCCACCTTCCAACTCTAGTATCATAATCAAAGTGATTCTCAGTGTCCCCTGGAAAAGGTATGCCAATTACTTCCCAAGGACAGACATACCATCTCTTTAATTTTCCAAACTAAAACACCCCTTTCCTGGCCCTCACTCCTTTGTTTGCAATACTCCCTCAATGGAATATAAGTTTCTTGCATTCAGGTACTATATTTGTATTTATGGTGGTAAAGTACATATGGAAGTAAGCATTTAATATATATTTTCCCATTCATTCATTTATTCATTCGTTCTACTATACAAAGCTCTCCAGACTAGTTTTTCTCCTAAGATTTCTTTTTTATGTCATTTCCATGTTTAGTTGTTCAGAGGACAAGTCTGAATGTGTGTCATGGATATAATGATAAGAACATGAGATGAGCTAAAAGTTAAGGGTCTCAGATGATTTTTTCACTTCCTATAATCTATGACTTTTCTTTCAGTGTCAAGAGCAGTCTTGGATTTGAATAGGGTGAGGTGAAGATAGTTCAAAGAGCTGATTTCATAGTTGCAGGAGTTGATTCTGAAGCAAAACTTCAGCAATATGCTACTAAAATATGGATGCATATTCATCCTTCCAGATTTCCCAAAAGTCTGTCTATGGGAGGAGAAAGGTCATAACAACAGAATCAAGGGTACTCAACTGTACTACAAATCAGTGGCAAAGATCGCTTTGCCCCCCCAATCTCCCACCTGTTCCTTTCCATTGCCCCCCATCTACCACCTATTCATTTCTATTTGTTGTTGTTCGGTTGTTTCAGTTGTGTCTAACTCTTTGCAGCCCCACTTTTTTGTTTCTGGCAGAGATATTAGAGTAATTTCATATTTCCTTCTCTAGCTCATTTTACAAATGAGGAAACTGAGTTAAACAGGGTCACACAGCTCCTAAGTGTCTGAGTTCAGATTTGAAATCAGGAAGATGAGTGTCAGATGAGAAAACTCATCTTCCTGACTTCAGGCCTGGCACTGTGCCACTTAGCTACTCCCATTGCTATCATTAGTAAATCCAAAATTTTTTTTTTTAAATGGAGTGTGTATGGTTTATCCAGAAAATATTTTAAGACCAAAATAAGATAAAACACATTTTTTTTCCATCTCATCCATACATCAGCTTACTATTTTAGTTTTTGTAAACGTACTCAAAGCTAGAAGAGAAAGGAAGATAATTAGCATTTGTCCAGCTTTTCAGTCTTTTTTGGGGGGTAAGATATTTGCCAGTGGTACAAGCTACTGATTAATGGAATACAATGGTGTGTGTACTTGGAATAATTCATCACATTCCCACAATTCAGCATTATTCACTATTTTTATAGTTGGACCTTACTTGTTTGCTCTTTGAATCCACTCCTCTTCTCTTGCACACAGTAGGTATTCAATAAAGATTTGTTGAATGAATAAATGAAATGGATGAAAGTTGGAAAAAAGAAAGTTGAAAATGAATAAACATGTTAATAGTCAAAATTCTACCTGGAGATTGTATATCTGTGTAAGTTCCCACTGATCTCCCCCAGGACTCTATAAAGCTGGCATACCTGATGGTAAGAGGACTCAGGGTGGGGAGAGGAGAGGACAGGAGAGGAGATGGAAAAGAATAAACAGATGTCAGCAGTCCTCCGTAAATGCCCCCCTCACAGAGGAGGAGCCTGCTCTCTGGACTGAACTAATTCTACAAATGCAGCCTAGGGAAGGCAGCTTGCTGCAAGCCAGCTGGAAGCCCATTTATGTAAGCATGAAAGGATTGTTTAGAACCACCAAGACAAAACCCTGCAATGCACGTGAGCGAGAAGAGAACAGCAGCCTTCCTTGGTGCCCTTGATTGAACAGCTGTGCCCATTAAGTCAGAGACAACTACACCCCCAAATGGCTCTAAACCTGGGCCCCAGGATTGAGAGAGGCATTGTGGGTAAAAACAAATCTCCCAGATGGGCTCTATGGGGGCTTGGGCTCTGGGGGAGGTTGCATGAGTCTCCAGCAAACACAGCCACGTGCTTTGAGGAGAATGCACGTGGCCCAGACATTTCTGCCCAGAATGTATTTTTTTTTGTCTGATTCTTTATTCTTCCCCCTCTGATGTATTTATTCGACTGTGGGGGAGTTTGTGGGAGGGAGATGAAGGGAATGTTAGGCTATGGTAATGACATTTTTATCTAATGCATCCTTGATTATGCATGCTAATGAAAGGAAGGAGAACTATGGGTAAGAAAATACAATAACTTTTTTTTAAATGGCTTTGCAATTGAGTTTAGAAGCACACACTAAGACACATTTAATGTGTGTACAATCCTCTGTACACACAATATACCTGACTCACCATAGAAGGCACTAATCCCTAATACTAGGGATGATGCAGTGGATAGAGCACCAAATCCTGGAGTCAGGAGGACCTGGGTTCAAATCTAGATTCAGACACTTAACGCTTACTAGCTGTGGGACCTTGAACAAGTCACTTATCCACATCCAAGATCATCTCATAGTCCTGATCCATATCTGTCCACTAGACCCAGATGGCTCCAGAGGAGAAAGTGAGGCTGGTGATTTAGCACAGCATCCCCTCCTTAAATCCAATTGACATGCTTGTCATGGTGATGTCATCATTTCTTCTTCAAGAACAAAGGACAAAAACAACAACAACAACCCTAACGTTAACCCCTTAGTAAGACAGACTTTACTGGACCCCAAATCATCTAGGAAAATCTACTAAATAGATCCCAAGTAATCCAAGAGTTGATTGTACATGGAGATAATATTATTACTCTCGTTGTACACAGTGATTTCTTCATAATGTCCAACTGAAGTAGAGGTAGGGATTGTTATCTCTGTTTTGTTGTGGTTGCATGTCCAACTCCTCATAACTCTGGGGCTTTCTTGGCAGATACTGGAATGATTTGATTCCTTCTCCAGATCATTTTACAGATGGGGAAACTAAGGCAAACAGAGTTAAGTGATTTGCCCAAGGTCACACAGCTAATTGATTTCCTGATGCCAGCTGTGAACTCAGGACAGGTAAGTCTTCTTGACTCCAGGCCTGGAACTTTATCCACGCTGCCTCCATTTTTTTAACATCTAAGAAAACTAAGACTTTTATCTTTCTTATAGTCACATAGCTAGTTTGGTAGGGATGGCAGAGGATAAGGGGGGAAAAAAAGGGAAAGAGGAGGAAAAGAAGGGAGGGAACAAAAGAGCTTAAACCTAACAAAGTTATCCTGTAGAATGGCTATGAGAAAACAAGTACTAAGATTTCCACATCTGGCAGAAAATCTGGAAGACAAAGAACAACAATTTGATTGAGATAAAAATGTTTCATCCAGCTCTTTTTGCTTTCCATGTCCTTCAGAACATGATCCCAACCTATCTATCTAACCAGGCTAGATGTTCCTTTCCTTTCTGAACTCTGCAATCTAAGCCAAATTTGTCTTTTCTCTGTTCCTCATATGCAATACTCCACCTTACATTTCCCTGTTTTTGGACTGGCTATCCATCAGGCCTGAAATGCATTTCCTCCTCACCTCTACCCCAAAAAAATCCCTCTCTGCCTTCAAAATGCAGAACAGGTGGAACAGCTTGGATGCTCAGTGGATAGAGCACTGGTCCTGGAGTCAGGAGTACCTGAGTTCAAATCCAGCCTCAGATACTTAATAATTACCTAGCTGTGTGACCTTGGACAAGTCACTTAAGCCCATTGCCTTACAAAAACAAAACAAAAAACAAAAGATGTAAAACAGGGACTACCTTCTACATGTCCTTTCTGATCCCCTCAATTTGAAGTGTACTCCATCTCAAAGTACTCCATGGTAACTGCTTTGTATTTATTTAAATTATATATAAATATATATATATGTATATATATACATATATATATACATATTCCATATATAGACATCCTTCTTTTCTCTCCCATTAGAATATAATCAGGGAATTTGGATCATTTAATTTATTGTATTTGTATCATCAGCATTTATCATTTAACCTGACATAATAGGTACTAAAGAAATGTTGATTAGTTAACTGATTGAGTGATTGATTGACTAGTCAGTATTAGCTGTCTAACTAAGATACCTACTAAGATTCCCTGTCTTAATACTTAAGGTCAAAAATAATGCCTAGGGGAGGCTAAGTGGCATAGTGGATAAAGCACTGGCCTTGGAGTCAGGAGTATCTGGGTTCAAATCCCGTCTCAGACATTTAATAATTACCTAGCTGTGTGGCCTTGGGCAAGCCACTTAACCCCATTTGCCTTGCAAAAAAAAATAATGCCTAAAATGAGAGTGACCTAAAAATGAAACATGGTACCTTGATTTTTTTTTAACAGAAAAGAAAAATACTTCAGTCCCTCACTTTCAAACAGTAAATGGAAGCCAATAGAGCAGATGATTTCATACTTTGCACTAAGTCAATACTTTATCAATTATTTTTTAATCTTAAGTACCTTCAAGATCCTAGGCATTGTGCTAAGTACTGGAAATACAAAGAAAGGTGGGAAAAACTGCCAAATTTTCAAAAATGGGGAATAAGAAGTTGAATACAAGCCCCAGTGATTCCTACATCACTGAATGGTGTTCAGAGGCCTTCTGATGTATCCCTTTTCTAATATTAACCTTTTCCAAAACATTAAACTCCAAAACTAAATGATTAATATGTTGCATTGTTCAAACCCATCTGTTATATGAATTCCATTAACTTTCACCTCCTAATGATGAGGTTGTATTGAGTTATTGTTGAGTTGTATTGACTCTTTATGAACCTACGTGCAGTTTGCGGTTTTCTTGGCAAAAATACTGCATGGTTTGCCATTTCCTTCTCCAGCTCATTTTTCAAATGGTGAGGTTTTCATCTTTTTGAGTTCAAATTTGTACTCAACACTGATGAGCTATGTGACCCTAAGCAAGTCATATAACCATTTCTGCCTCAGTTTCCTCATCTTTAAAATGAATTGGAGAAGGAAATGGCAAACCACTCCAATATATTTTGCCAAGAAAACCCCAAAGAGAGTCACAAAAAGTTAGACAAGATTGAAAAATGACTGAACAACAAAGAAGAGCTCACTGAAATACATATCAAGATTCTTTTTCACTGGACATATCTCCCTCAGTAGAGAACTCTTATCTTCTTTTATCCAATTGATAACAGTTGAATTCCAACAGTGACTGTTGTACTAAAAAAAGCTAAAGGTCTAAGAATCAAATACAAATCCATCCACTATTAGCAACTGTACACAAAACCATTAACAGAGCAATATTTGAATCATCCCCTTCTAAGATTGCATAGGTTCCCCTAATCTAAAGATCTCTTTTCTTCCCCAAACTAAGTGACTAGGTCCACTAGATGGACAGCATTTGTCCTTAAGCTTTCATTGCAGCATTAAAAATTTTGCATATTTTATAAGTTTTTCTCATTGAAAAGTTGTTTTCTCCCTCCTACATAACTATGTCTTTGTTATTGTTTCCTTCTGAAATACAATGGGATGGAATAATGGATAATTGTGAAGAATGAGAATGAAATTTCGTACCACCATTTTGGGGGGATAACTTGAAGATGACAGTCTATGGAAAATCAGAAGCTCTTTATTAGTCCTTTGTTTAGCCTTAGAATGAAGAAAAGCAAAGGAAGTATATTTGGACTCTGCCAATTAAGGAGCACAAGAGACAGCTAGGGCTTTTCAGTTTATGATGTCATCCTCAGGAACGCTAAATAACCAGCTTAGTGCATCCCACTGTACTAGACCCTCTGATACTGGAGTACAAAGTATGATTATCTCATTTAAGCAATTATTCTCCCATCTATACAAAGAAATATTACTTCTACTTATTTGTATTTACATTGCATAGGTGGAAAGGGAAAGAGGAAATAAAGCACTTTACAAATAATATTTCATTTAATCCTCACAACAACTCAGGGGTGGATACTATTATTATATCCATTTTATGGTTGAGGAAATTGAGGCAAACAGCAGTTGGGTGACTTGCCCAGGTTCACATACTTAGTAAATATCTGAGGCTGGATTTGAACTCAGTTCTTTGTGACTTCAAGTCCAATTTTCTATCTACTGTATCACCTAGCTGCCTAAACAAACCCATTAAATCACCTTTATAAAACTTGCTTGATCTCCAAGAAAAGAATGAAGAAGAAGGAAGGTTAGAGAACATTAAGCCTAATCCATCTGTGGTTCTTTGCTCAGTTTCAAGTCCCTGAATACAGGCATTTCTGATCATATGAGATCTGGTAGTTAAGGACCACTGAAAAAATGCCCTTCCATTTGGCCTTTATCAATGGCTCTAGAAATGGAGTAATCAAAGAATGTTAAGAATTAGAAAGGATCTTAGTTTGAGGATCAGAAATTCAACCCTTCTTAAGTATCCCTCCATGCTTGGTGTCAGATGGAAATTTGACAAGCACGCCATCTACAATCTATCCAATTCATTGATTAAAAAAAAAAAAGTTTGTATCAGGGAGGCCAGATGGAGCAGTGAATAGAGCACTGGCCCTGGAGTCAGGAGTGCCTGAGTTCAAATCCAACCTCAGACACTTAATAATTACCTGGCTTGTGGCCTTGGGCAAGCCACTTAACCCCATTGCCCTTCAAAAACCTAAAAAAAAAACAAAACAGTTTGTATCCCTATTACTTAACACGGTGCTTGGGATATACATCATACATCATAAGCATTTCAGATATACTTGTTCACTTACTTATTCATTCATTTGGTCAAACAAAAGAGTAAAATAAGGGTCCCCAGGAAACTTACTCCCAGGTTGACATGGGTGACTACTCTCTGAGTCCATTCATTCAGGTAATTTTGAATTCACCAGTTAAGAGTCCACCATTGGAGGTGGCTAGGTGGCGCTGTGGACTGAGCACCAGCCCTGGAGTCAGAAGTGCCTGAGTTCAAATCTGACCTCAGACACTTAAATAATTACCTAGCTGTGTGGCCTTGGGCAAGCCACTTAACACCATTGCCTTGCATTAAAAAAAAAGAGAGAGAGCCCACCATTCTCCAGCATGTCCACGAGTATTCCTCATTTTTCCTCTGTAATCAGTTAATCCTATTGACTTTTACCTCCTCACTTTCTATTGCATTTGTCCCCTACTCTCTATTCTCACCATCACAGCCCCAGTGGAGCCCCCATTATCATGGGTACCTTAGAGGTTTCTCTGTCTCTGTTCCCTCCCATCTCCCATTCATCGACATACTGTTTCTGAAACAATTCTCCTTATGAATCAATCTGATCATCTCATGAATCTGCTCAATAATCTTCAGGAGAACCTAATGTCTTGCCAAATAGTTTACACTCCTTTGCCAGGTATTCAAGGCTTTGAACAATCTGGTGCCACAATACATTTTTAGCCTTGTTTTCTACTATTCTTATTCATACTGTTCTTCAGTTAAACTGGACAACTCTCTGGTCCCCAAACATACCCTGCACCTTCCTACTTTCAGACTATACTTTGAGCCTGAAACATCATCCTTCTCCTCCTACACTGGTTGAATTTCTTCCCATTTTCAGTCATTTCAGTCACATCTTACCCTTCATCAGGTTTTCTTGGCAAAGATCCTAGAGTAGTTTGCCATTTCCTTTTCCAGCTCATTTTACAGATGAAATGACTTGCCCAGGGTCACACAGATAAAAATACTTGAGGCCAGATTTGAGTTGTCCTCCCTTCAGACTAGCACTATCCACTGGGCCCCATCTGCCCATAATTTCTATTTATACAGTAAAGTCTTACTCAAAAGTTAACTCTTCCAAGAAATCAAGTCAACAAGTATTTATTAAATGCTTATTATATACAAATTCTGAACTAAGCACCGGTAATACAAGTATATAGGCAAATACAAGCAAAAAGAAAGTCAGTCTTGAGTTTACATTCTAATAGAAGAAGACACATAAAAGAGAATTTAAAAATAAGAGGGGAAAAAAAGAGTATAAAAGTCAGGACAATCAGCAATAGAACTGGGAAAGGAGTGAAGACCAGTCAATGCTGGTCTGGGCAATTGCTCAAAATGGAAAGGGAGGAGGGAACTGCAGAGACTGGGTGATCTGCCCCCATGAGCAGACCAAGGCTTCTATGAGAAGACAGCTAGGGCTTGGTGGAAAAGTCCAGAGGGTCAACCACAGAGCCAGGAAAGGAGAGAAGCCTTTCCAGATTCTCCTCGTGGTAACGTCACTCACCCCAAAACCTTGTTCCTCACAATAATATTAGTTTTATACCTCTTCTAATTTTGTTGTTGTTCAGTCATTTCAATTGGGCCTGATTCTTCATAAACCCATTTGGAGTTTTCTTGGCAAAGATACTGGAGTAGTTTGCCATTTCCTTTTCCAAGTTACTTTCCTGATAAGGAAACTGAGGCAAATAGGGTTAAGTGACTTGCCTTCTTTTCGAGTATCTGAAGTCAGATTTTAACTCAACAAGAAGCATCTTCCACCACTAAGTCGCTAATGCACTTATGTAAGCTTTTATCTTTTCCCTGTATTATTATAAAAATAACCCCTGTGTAGCTGAAAGCCAAGTCTTATCTAAACTTCATATCTCTTCCATTTCCTAGCACAATGTCCTGTATCCAACAGGTCCTTAATATATAAACAGGTCCTTATAGAAATCTTTAAAAAAAATTTAATTTTTAAAAGAATTTAATTATATGATAAACATGAGGGCAGAGAACTGTGCTATCATTTCTTTTTATTTCCCACACAGCACTAGGTCTATAGCAATAGCTCAGTAAATTTAGTTGAATAAACGAAAAGCCAATAAAGCAGTAGTGGAAAATCATCACTCTGTGTGACCCTGAGCAAGTTTTATTCTCTCCAGTTTTCTCATCTGTTAAAAACTGGAATAATAATGCCTGTCCTTCCTATTTAACAATAAGAATCAGTATCTCCAAGTACTTTGTAAACCATAAAACATTATGAAATGTAATATGGTATACCCATATCTGACAGAGAAAATGATCAAGGATGAGAAGATGAGGTCATCACGGTTACCCTTTAAAAGTTAAAAACTCATTCAGTGAGAAATGAATCTATTGTTGGAATCCAACATTAGTTTGCCTATAACCACTTAATTATCTGTCTCAACCAACTAGTTCTTTTGGTTAATAAATTTCTCAGGGACTCCTCTAAGAGAACCCCCTTCAAAGTGTGTGGTTTCCATGAACTCTGAAAGGTTGAATATACCAAATTTTTTAAAGGAGATTTTTAAATGCTAAGTCCTACAGATACACAAATACACACACATACACACACACACACACACACACACACACACACACACACACACACACACACCCCTACCTAGAAAACTCAGAAAAAACCCTATCTTTCAGGGCAGCTAGGTGGCTCAGTAGATAGAGCACCGGCCCTGAAGTCAGGAGGACATGCGTTCAAATGTGACCTCAGATACTTTGTGTGGCCTTGGGCAAGTCACTTAACCCCATTTGCCTTGAAAAAAACCCCTATCTTTCAAGTGTTTTTTCATCACCTAGTGTGCATATACAATTAATATTCATCCTGACTTTCCTCCAAAATATGCATACAAAATTATGCATATACAACTACACAGTTCTACATTTAAAATCATAGAGAAGCCAGTAAGGTCTTTATCTAGTCTTGAGCTCTCAATTGACAGGTACCCATGATTGACAGGTACCACCCTGCCAAACCAATCTGGGAAATGCAGGGACAAAAGAACATTAATTACTTCATAAATCAAAAACTAAGATCCTGCTGTCTCTACAGGAATACCACATAGCAGCATGTTGAAGGGGAAAAATTCTGCATATTTCCAGGAGCTAACAAAACTGTGGGGTGGGGGTGGGGGGGTTTGTGAATGAAGATAACCAAATATTTTATAAACACTTTCTCATAGTATTCTATTGTATTCTATTAATAAGTTTTGCTAGGTGATTTTTTTTTCTTTTCAGGGATCAGCAGTCTACTTTTGATTATACAATAACACAGAAATGTCCAAAGCACCCAAGGCATCCCTGATCCATCCTGCACCCTGATGGGAAGTTCACAGTTTCAAAGTTGAGTAGCTGGTCTGGCTATTGGTACTACCCAAGGTGATTGATAATCTTCCTATACCTCATTTTAAATCAGCACCAACATGCTACCAACATGGGAAACAATTTCTCATACTAATGTGTATATATATATATATATGTATGTATAAATGCATACCCATACTGATATACATCCTTCTGTTGGAAGAAATAATTTTTACAAGTATTTAGAAGTTATATTTCATGTAGCACCCACCTTTGTCTCTGAAATTACCAAGAGTTTTCTATGAATAGCTAACTAAACTTGCAATTTTCCTTTCCAGACTCACACCTATCTTTCAAGTATCTCACCTGGTGCACATATGCAATTAATGTTCCTCCAGACAAATTCTGATTCTGACTCTCCTCCAAGATCTGTATGCAAAACCAGGGATATACAGCTCAATGGTTCTTCATTTAAAATTGGTGGAGAGGGACAGCTAGGTGGCGCAGTGGATAGAGCACGGGCCCTGGAGTCAGGAGTACCTACCTGAGTTCAAATCCAACCTCAGACACTTAACATTTACCTAGCTGTGTGGCCTTGGGCAAGTCACTTAACCCCATTTGCCTTGCAAAAACCTTAAAAAAATAAAATAAAATCGGTGAAGAGCCACTAAGGGATCACCTCATCCTGAGCTTTCACTGGACAGGTGCAAGTCGATTATTTCTAAATGAATAATTCTAAATCAAAATATATATAGCAGAACTTTTTACAGTAACAAAGAACTGGAATCAAAATAGGGGCCCATTGATTGGGAAATGAGTCAACAAGTTATGGAATATTACTGTGCTATAAGAAACAATGACTATGAGTACTACAAAGATACAAATTATATGAAAAGATGCAAAATAGAGTAAGCAGAAACAATCAAATATTGATTTAGCCCTAATATGTGGCAGGCACCGTGTTATACACTGGAGATAAGGCTAACAGGAAATAATATATGTGGTGACTATGATAATGAAAATGGAAAGAACAGTAACCAAAAAAACTGAATGTTGTACAATGATAATAAGCAAGCTTAATCTGGAAAAGGAGGTTTTTTGCAAAAACTGTGTGTGTGTGTGTGTGTGTGTGTGTGTGTGTGTGTGTGTGTAGAATATTGCATAAATTTTCATTTAGTTGCTATCTTGATCAGTTTTGCTGAACTGTTTTACTTCTTCCCTCTTAATTTTTTTATTCTTTGTTAAAAGGAAGGGAACCTGTGAAGAGGAAAGGTGATGTACATATAGGCTGTCCCAAAAGTCTTAGTGAAGACATTTGGGATACACTACATTTGGAAATAAAAATGACTTTAAAATAAAAGATATCAATACAATTTCCCCAAAAAACTTTTAACTGCAGCAATTTCCAAAAAAGTCTAATCTAACCTTTACAATGATCACAAATAATAATGTGGAATTTGATGGCTGCTAGGATGCAAGTCATCATAAGAATGAAGAGCAGGTTTAGAGTGAGGCGCAAGGAAAAGATGGAAAGATAAAAGATGATAATCAGACAAAGAACCCAGACTATTTTGGATTTACTCCATCACAACTATCAGTCAGTAACTTCAGCAAGCATACATTTTCCAATTTTATTCCTGGACTTTATTATCAAAGGGCAACGAGAACAGATTTACTTCTATTGCTTCATCTTCTAAGGCAGTCATACTAAACAAGTAGAAATGGAGTCAGGCAACTGGCTCCACAAATTAACTACAAATTAACATTGTCTATGTCACATTGTATTTATATATATTTTATTAGTTCCCAATTAGACCATATGACTAAGGTTACAAGTCTGACACATCTCTTCAAAGGAATCCTATGTGATTTTCATATTTATACAGATGGAGGACACTATTATTAAAAGAATACATATAGTAAGACAGAATCCTTTTTCACAATTCACAAATAAGAAGTACAATGGGTTATTATACACTCTCCCAGTGAGTTGTGAGTTGGTGAAGATCTCCACTTGTATTTGGAGAGACCATTCAGAGAGTTCATCCAATAGAGAGTGCATCTGGGGCAAGCCCAAATGAACAACAAACTAGGTTGAAAAGGAGAAGAATAGGGACAAAAGTGTTTTCAAGGAATTGGAAAGTAGTTTTACTGGACTCTAAAGTTCTCATAAAAACAAAGACCCACGTCTTAAATATAAATATTTTACTATGAATATTGCTTTATGGAAAATGTGTGAGTATAAGCAGGTTGCCACTGGGTCCAATCCAGTGATTCTTAAAGGGGGTACAACAGTTAGATGTGCTCTGAACTGCACAGGACTTATACTTGGAACCTCATATTCATTCACATATCTCCCAAGAATTCTAAGAAATGCATACTTAGCAATTGAATACACATTCTCAAATGAGAAGAATCTCCTCATTCTCTGGTAGTGTGGTACATTTTCCTATTGTGTAGCTATAAATTTAAAGGGGGAAAAAAGTTTCAGAATCACTGACCCAAGCCATGCTGAATCTACATGTTTGTAGATCTAGGGGAAAGGGAGATGGCCTAAGAAGTTATCTAGACAACCTTTCACCTAGTTCAGTAATTCCAGGTACTATGTCCCTCTTAGGAAGTCACACAACTTTTCTCTATTTGTACACTTCCAAGGACAGGGAATCCATTACCTCTTAAGTCAATCTCTTCATCTTCGAACATACCCAATTATTAAAAAAAAATTTCTCCTTAACTTGAAACAACTTTTTCTCCAAACCTCATTGGTCCTCATGATACCCTAAGTGTACCTTAAGTAGTCTACCTTTATTTAAAAATGAAGAAACTGAGGTTTGGGAAGATTGAGTGACCCAATATAGAAACCCTGATCCCCTGATTCTCAGTTCATTACAACTACCACACAATCTAAGAACTCCTACTTCTTTGACTAGCATAATAGAATCATGAATATAGATAAGGAATATATAAGCTAAAAGTTGAAGGTAACAAATAAGAACAACAAGGATTAGAAAGGAAACTGCTTTTCTGCTTGGGGGATTTTCTTTATCTTTACTTTTAATCCCAATTCAAACTCTTTTCTTTTTTTTTTTAGGGTTTTTTTTTTACAATCAAACTCCTTTCCATAATTCATCACTACTATCTGTTTCCTTCAAATTTTCATGTATAAAAAGACTGGGGCTAAAATCTTTTAAAACAACTATTTCTATTTAAAAAAAATTTAAGTTTTTAGCCATATTTCTGTTAATTTGGAGGAAAAAATTCAAAAACCATAAATGTCATCAAGAGAACATTTTGAAATGCTACCTAACTATTGGTCACCTTGCTAGGCAGAATTATTTACTTGTACCTGCCTAAAGAACATTAAGAACATTATAGTATATTATATAGTTAGTAACTATTATATTAAATATAGGTATATATGATATATTATACTATATACTACACATAAAAGTATATACACTCTATATGTGTGGATAGATAGATGAGATAGATAGATAGATAGATAGATAGATAGATAGATAGATAGATAGAGTGTGTGTGGTGCATATAATAGCTGTATATTATAACTAAGGGCAGGAACTACTGGTTAAGCTTTGTATCTCTCAAAACACTCTGTACATAGATTTAATACACATTTATCTAATGGAGTGGCTAGATTTTGTTATTTATTTCCTTAGTTTAGTGGTGGCCACCATCAATAAAATTCTGCTGGGTCATATGATCAATCTAAGCCAAAACCTCTATTTGACTACCTATTCATTCTTTCTTGGTGAGAGCCACAAAATACATCTCACCTCCATTCCCTCAAGGTTTTCCCTTCCTTCAGTTTGAGGAATTCAAGACCTCTAGTTTCTCCATTTAATTTTAAAGTTCTATAGAATTTTAAATTTTTTTTTCTTTTAAAGCCAGAAATCTTTAACATTATGGCTCAAATGAACAAAATTTCAGTTTTGCACATGAGGATGACAACTTATTTGTTTATTCAATGTCATAATCTCTACAAATTTCATATGATCTGAATTTTACTAGTATCTACCAATGCTTCCAAGCAACTTATTTACAGAAGGTGGAGAAGAGACCACAGAGACCCTAAAAGAGGCATAGACGACAGAGCAAGAACTTTAGGAAGGACAGGAACTTGAAATTCCCAGCTAAGTAAACTCAAACAAGTCAGGGCAAAGGCTGGTTCAGCCTCAATATGCAACAAGATCAAAGCTAGGTGAAGCCCTAAAATCTTAATTAGCATCCAAAGGAGTCTCTAGGTAACCATAATTAAGCCGGTCTAAAAAGGACCTGTGAACTGAGTTTATGATCTTTTGTTAAAGAAAAAGAAACTCATTCAAACAGAAACTGTCACTTTTTACCACGGGGCAATAACTATTTGGCATGGTTCAAATGAATGTTTACAACATAAAACAAAGGCCCCAAAATGGCATTGTCAGCTAGGGGGAGTCTGAAATTCTATTTTTGCTTCTGGGGGAAAAACCTCATTCTGGCAAAGCAAAAGGGCTCAGTTTCTGTGCCATGTGACAAACGCTGGAAGGTGAGGGTTGTTATTTATCCCCCCTTTACAGATGAGGAAATTGAGGCCAACAGAGTAAGTGACTTTCCCAGAGTCTTGCAGCTAGTAACTGATGTTTAGCCTCTCTAAAAAACCATGACTTCAGGAAGGTGATGACATGCACGCGAACTGGATTTGAGTGAGGCAGATGGCCCTGGATGCAAGGCAAAAGAGGGTGAAGTGACACAGCTAGTGTCTGAGGCTGAATTTAAACTCAGGTTCTCCTTACTTCAGAGTCTGCACTCTACTCATTGTGCTAACTGCCCAAAAAGCATTGCAACTATAATCTGATTAACAACACCACAGCCCCTAAAAAGGGTGAGACGGAATACTTCTCCATAATTCAATGGCTCATTTGGGTTGACTTTTTAACCATAACAGGATGGGAGCTCTGATAGAAGAGAGTTTCTTGGGGTAGAAACCATCTGACTTTTGTATTTACATTGTGTATTTGACTATCTATATCTGCACAGCACTTAGCACAGTACTCAGAAAAGTGATTAATATATGCTTTTTCATTAATTCATTATAGTCCTAATAGCTGGATCCAGCCACTGGTTTTTCTCCAATCATGACAGTGGTGTTCTTACAAAGCAACATTTTACTATATCAGTGGGCATTGAAAACACTTTAAAAAGTCATTTGTAAAAGATAGAGGAATGACCAATTCAGCTTTAAACATATAGAAAATAAAATCCAGTTTAGGATGACTTCTACCAGAGGACATAATTTACCAACAATAAACAGTCCTCTTGCAAGCCTGAAAGATTCTAATATTCTAATGAGATCATTAGTTACCCTGTCTTCATGGTACAAACTTATCAATGCACCTCTGGGTTGGAATAATTTACAAAAGTGAAACAAAGGTTGCTTACACATAAACACAAAATCTCATTTATTTAGCACTGGATGTCTAATGAATAAAAGTCTGAAAGGCTTTTGATTTCTACATTCCATCAAAAATATGGTTCGGGGCAGCTAGGTGGTGAAGTGGATAAAGCACTGGTCCTGGAGTCAGGAGGATCTGAGTTCAAATCCGACCTCAGACACTTAATAATTACCTAGCTGTGTGGCCTTGGGCAAGTCACTTAACCCCATCGCCTTGCAAAAACTATATATATATATATATATATATATATATATAATATATATATATATATATATATATATATACACACATACACAAATGGTTCTATGAAAGACGCTGGCAGACCCTGCATAGAAAGAATTGGAATTCTCTCCATAAGGAAAAAAAAATCACCAAGTGGTAGAAAGTATTAAATATTAGAATGAAAGTCATAATGAAATATTATAATGTTTATAATTATAAAATTATATAATAACATGACACCTATATAGACAGACTATAATTTTACCCCAAAGGTCTATTCTGCTTATAATGCTTTAAAAAAAATGAAGTGTGAGCCAGTCACAGCCCTGCTAGATAAACAGCTTAGAGTCCCTTCCGTTGTGATAGTGGGTCAGTCCCAGTATTTTTATATATAAAAAAGAGCAACTCATATCACTAATAAATATACATACCTACTTTAATTTCCACACTAAATTTAAAACAAGCTGAGCATAGCCATATCCAGACCAGCTCCAGTAATATAATCTTTTTTGCTTCATTCTTTTCTTGCATTGTGTTTATTGTATATCCAAGTGTGATTAGAGACAACCAAAGAAGAAAAACCCATTGTACATCTGCAGGTGCTCTTGGAAGAATGGCTTTTGTTTCCTGGATTTCCCAGTGATAAAACAGAAAACAAAAGGTCTGCCCCACTGAGACTCTACAAGACCTGACTCCAGCAATGTCTAATTCCACTTTAGTTGCACTGATAACTTTAAACCACATCCAAAAACCAGTAGCACCAAAGTGAAGGTTGAATTCAAACCTGACTTGCACTAAAGAGATGTACAAGGCTCAAGAAAAGATCCAAGACAACAGAAAAATTGAAAAACAAAAACAAAAAACCTCTGTTCACTCATGTTTTCTGTATAGGCTTTCTATTCTCAAGCTGCAGAAAATCCAGCTGCTAAATCTTGGATTTGAAGAGGCTCTTTAAGAAGACAAATACCATATTTGTTTAGAATTTTTTATGACAAAAGAAGTACTCTTGATGCATAATAGAACTTGTTTTATTTATCACAAAGCAATATAAATCCACCCATTTCCACCCCACACCCTCCATACTGACACATCACGACACATTTAAGTATCAGGTCATGTCAGATCACAGGATCACTGTGGATCCCAAGTCTGCACCCCCAAGTCGCCAGTGCAATAGATCCTCCCCGTGTGTGTTTATTTTTGGAATTCACACCATAAGATAGAATTATGCCTTGAGTACAGGCAGCAGAAATGGATAGTGAGTGAAGGACTTAAAAGAGTAAGGGACACTAGTTCGCACCTTGCCCGGAACTTCCGAACTGGTAGTATGGTTTCATCCAAAAAATAATCAATTCTGTCTTTGTAACCTCAGGCAAGTCACTTAATCTCCCCAGGCCTCAATTTCCTCATTTGTAAAATGAGAGTTGAACTATCTGATCTCCCTTCCCACTCTAGAGATTTGATCCACAAAAAATTTAGGGGATTGAGCTAAATCAGAAGTGACAAAAATACAGTCTATTTACAACCCTTTGAGTCAGATTAAAATATAACTGGGAAATATTTAACAAACTAAATAAAACAATAAAATGTAGATAATATGGGGGCTAGGTGGTGCAGTGGATAGATCACCGGCCCTGGAATCAGGAGTACCTGAGTTCAAATCCAGCCTCAGACACTTAATAATTACCTAGCTGTGTGACCTTAGGTAAGCCATTTAACCCTATTTGCCTTGCAAAAAAAAAAAACCTAAAAAAATGTAGATAATATTATATTTTTATAAAACTGGGAGGATACCTGTTATTTCTATTTGGGATGGGGAAGAGTTGCCAGGTTTAAAAGAGATAATAATGGATTAAAGCATTTTGCAAACCAATTTGGGGATAAGTGAAATAGTGAATAGGGTTGGCCATAGGATCAATAAGACTTGGGTTCAAGTGAAGAATAAAAGACCAGGTCATGTGACCCTGGGCAAATCACTTAACCCCTAAATGTCTCTAGGGAGCTCTCTTATAAGTTTCAGAGCAAGTGCCAGTCAGCATTTTAAAAAAAACAATTTCCTTACTGGGACTTCTATACCACTAAAATCACAAGTTCAATTTTTTTTTTAAAAATCTGTAGCAATATTGACATCAATAATTCAAGGATTCATGATTTCATGGGTATGACCACACCTTCCACTGACAAAGATCACAACCTTTCTATTTCTCTATTGGTGGTCTTCATCTCTTGGTGACCAGGCCCTAGTGAGGAGCTGCCCAGGACTTAATTAGTCTGATCCTAAGACAAAAGATGGTTGAACCTACCATCTCTTCATCTCCCTCTTTTAAAATGTAATCCCTGCTCCCAGAATTGAGTTTGGACCTCATCACCTTCCCAGAGACAAGGTCCCTTAGTAGGAGAGGATGTTCTGTCACCCCCTTCCCTACCCTGGGCCATGGATGCTATAGCATGATCTCTTTGTTTTCATATGGACACAATATCTACCCACCAGAATGAAAGCTCCTCAAGAGAAGGGACAGTTCTATTTTTGTCTTTGTATCCATGCAGTATAGAGTCTAACACACAGTTACCACTTAACACATGCTTTTTTTCTTTTTTTTGTGAAAATCAGAAATAAAATTCTGCTGGTGTAGCTTTACTTCCTCCTAGGTAGACCAGTTTTTGTTAACCCAAAACTGTCTAGTCTTCAGATTTCCACCCCAGTAAATTATGTTATTGCATTATTAAGTTATGTTGGTATGCAAAGAACCAAAGTAGTCATTTAATCATCTCTCCAATATGACAACTCTCACAATAAACCTAGATCAGAAGTGGTACCATTATCATCTTTTTTCTTAAGGATTAGGAAACTAAAGCTCAGGGATTGAAAACACCCAGGTCTCCTAACTCCATGTCATTTAGAATTCTACCATAGCATATGTTTAAAAAACAAGGAAAACAATTTTGACCCTGTGTTTAGACTCCCTACCACCTGAATACAAATAGTTATAATCTTTAGGATTGGTCATAGGAATAACAACATTATCTAGTATATATCACTTTAAAGTTTGCAAACCTCATATGAGTGTCATAACCCTTTGAGACGGGAAGTATTATAAAACCCATTTTATGTGGAAAGAAATGAGAAGAGGAGGTTAAATAACTAGTCCAGGGTAACTCACTCAATTATAAAGTGTCTGGTATAGATCTGAACTTGCCTCTTTCTAATTCCAAGACCCCCTACTCTATTAGTAGTAGGTGCTAGTAAAACTGATTTCTTTTCTGGAAAAAGCTTTTTTACAAGTGATTTAGGCAAGTTCATAACAATCCTCATCTGTCATGAATCCAAGATTTTTTTAAAAAAAAAATTTCCCTGGGGTTCTTCCTTGAATGTGATCTTGCTTTTCATATATGGTTCCTAGATTTTTGGGTTTGTTTGTTTGTTTTTTATAATTTCTCTCTTCAACTTTTTGGCAATTAAGGGATCATTTTACCAGGCTCTGTCTCTTCTTCCCACTAAAAGCCCCATAATCAGGAACCACCCCTTTGATGGCACTTCAGACAGTGTTTGTTTCCTAGAACCAGTAAACAGTGAGCAGTATCCCTGGGAAAACTCCAAATTAACAATCCAATGTACTGTGAGGTGGCTTTTTTTCTTCTAGAAAAAGCATGAAGGAGATGTTGATCTAGGAGACTGGGATGATAAGGTATAATGAGATCACCATCAAGCCTTTCAACACTAAGGCTTCAGAGCGCTTTTGAAAGACATCAGGGAAGGAAACAACAGCTACTCACTGAAGGAAACTGGGAGACTGGGCACCTCGGCTTCCGTGCTCAGGGAATTTTTAGGACAGTTCTATGGAAGCCCAAAGCTGAAGCTTGACTATGACTAAAGAATGCAAGAAAAAGCTCCACAGTTGTAGTTTTATCGCCGTCAAATAAATAAATAGACCAAAGCCTTTCTTGCTAGCCCAGCTGGATTTCAATAACCTCAAAAAGCCCCGGAAAATACTCCAGGGAAGACACCTTATCCCCTTCCACCTCCTGCCTAAGGGCTCAGACTGGAATAATTCCAGACCCCGGCTCTCCCAGAACCCTCTCCTCTAAAGGCTCCACCAACAAACAGACGGCGGGGGTGGGGGTGGGGAGCTGGGAGCGGGGGTTGAGGGTAGGGGTGGCGAGAAACAACCTCCCTAGATCGAGGGTTGGCAGGGGGAGCAAACCCCCCGGGGAGGAGCCCAAACACGTGGAGTGCCACTTACTCAACTCTGGGGCTGCACACGCGTTGGGGCTTGATACGCCTGCACACGCGCACACACACACACACACACAATCACACATACACTCACTCACACTCACTCACGCAACCCTCTCACACATACACACACTCACGTACACAACACTCACATACTGTCACATATACACACACTCATACATATACACTCACACAACACACACACCCTCACACATATACACACACAACACTCACACATACACACTCATATACACAACACTCACATTCCCTCACATATGTACACATACACACACGCACACTCCCACACCCCTCCCTCAGCATTCCGTCTCCTCTCACTCCCGGTCTGACTCGGCGATCCTCACTGCCCAGGTCAGTGTCACCCGGCAGCGCCGACACGCCGACACACAGACACACAGACACACAGACACACAGACACACAGACAGACACACAGACGCACAGACGCACAGACACCCCCCCCCCCCAACATCTCAACACACGCGCATCAGCAGGCGCGTCCTTGGTGGCGGGGAAGGGAAGGCTCCCGGGGAAGAGCAGGTGGAGCTGGGGGCGGAGGAGGGCCGGCAGCGCCGGGGAGGTGGCCCGCGGGGAGCGGGTCCGAGGCCCGGGAGGGCTGGCGAGAGGGCGGGGAGGGGGTTCCCGGGCCGGGGGGTCCCGGGCCGCGGCTCACCCAGCGTCTTGACGGCGATCTGGCGGGTGAGCGGCGGCGGCAGGTTGATGCAGACCAGGTCCACGTCCTGGTGCAGCAGCACCTCGTCGATGCGGCTGGTGTAGAAGGGCACGCTCATCTCCTTGGCCAGCTCCTCGGCCTCCTCCTGCGTCCGGCCCCACAGCGCCTTCACCGCAAAGCCCTCGTCCTTCAGGAGCGGGATGATGACCCGCGCCGTGAGGCTGGTGCCGAACACGCCCACTCCGGGCAGCATGGCTGCGGGAGCCGGCGGCCCGGGGCCCCGGGGTCAGGCGCGCCCGCTCCCTCGGGGGCCCCGCGCGCGGGGCGGGGATGCTCCTGGCGGCTCGCGGCGGCTCCGGGGAGCGCGGCCCGGCCGCCCCGCGGGCCCGGGGCTCAGGCTGCGCGGCGGCCGCCGGCTGGGCGCGCGGCTCCGGGGCGGCCCCATGGCCGGCTCATCCCCGCTCGCGCTCCTGGGCGGCCGCGGCCGCGCTGCCCCCACCTCGGCCGCCCCGGGCGGGGGGGCGTCTCGGGCTTCAGCCCTCCCCCACACACGCGCCCCACGGTCTCCGCGGCCCGGAGTCCCACCCACTGGCGCCCCGCAGGCGCCCCCGAGCAGGAGGAGCTCCGCCGCGGCTCCCCGTTCTCCGCGTCGCCCCGTCACCGCCCCGACCCCACGGCGGCGGCTCGCGGCGCCCCGGGCAGGGCGGAGGTCCCCGGCTGCCGAGCGGCGGAGTCGCGGCCGGGCCGCAGCCCCCTCATTCTCCTGCCATCGCGGCCGCGGCGGCGGCGGCCCGCTCCGGATCCCTCGCGCCGGGAGGAAGGCGGAGCCGGGGGCCCGGCTGTCAGCAACCCGGGCTGGCCCGCCACGCCCTCCCCGGAGCTCCCCACCCCATTGGCCCCGGGGCTGAGCAGTCCCCCGCCCCCGGCGCCTCGCCCCGGCCGCCCCCGGCCTGGCGCTTCCTCCTCCTCCTCCTCCTCCTCTTCTCCACCTCCTCTTCCCCTTTCTCCCCGCCCACCTTGGTGATGGAGCCGGGGGGCTGCCTCTGCCGGGGGCACCTGTGCCCGGCGCCCCCAGCGAGCCACGCGGGAGCCGAGAGGCCGGGCCGGGCCGGGCCGCTCCGACGCGGGGGAGGCAGCCTTGCACAACCCGGCCGCCGCCTTGCTCCATACCCTACTTGCCACATCACACGCCGGGCCTGCTTTCCCTCTCCCCTCACCCCAGCCTGGAAGCAGCATTTGAAAGAGGGAAAAAATCCCTTTGACGAGCTCCATTCGGTAGCGGTCCTCGCCCCCACCCCCTTCACCCATTCATTGGCGCCTGCAGGCCGGGGCCACGCCACGGGCGCACGAAGGAGGCTTGGGGTGAACGGGAGCAGCAGCCTTCGTGGCCCGCGCAGCCCCGCAGGAGACGGCGAAGGAGAGCTCCCTTCCCTGCCCGCATCTCCGAAGCAGAAGCTCCTCGGGCTTTCTCGAGGATCGCCGGCTGAGTTAGCCCGGGCTCCTGAGCCCTCCTGCAGTGGAGCTCCGCTGGTCCTCATTCATTCTGACCGCGGGCCAAGTTCATAGTCACTGCAGTCTGTGGACCACTACGGCACGGGCTGTCAAACGTGCTTTTTGCCCCAGCCCTTATTCCTCATTGCTCACAGTCACCCTCCGTTAGTTTTTTGTTTCTTTTACTTTTTTTAGCCTCACTTTCAGATTATTTGGTAGCCTCCAATGGCAGCTGTGACAACAATTAGAATGTGAAAAAAGCAATTAACATAATGAAACCATGCATTGATGTGTCTTCAACCTTGACAGTTTAATTACTAAATGCATCCATTTCAAAAAAAAACTTTTATGAAGTTCATGCGTTTAATAAGTGCCTGGCACCTGGAGACATAGGGACAAAAAAAGAAACTTTTTCTTATAAAGGAATTTATATTCTTGGGAGGATGGGGGAAGGGGACCTGGGAGACAATAGAAACGGAAAATTGAATACCAAAATATATATGTATATTTTGGTTGCCTTTCTGTTTGACAATTCTTTTTTATCCCTTCCTGAATCACTATTCATATTATTTCCCACTAAATAGAGGTATACCTCAAAGCTCCGTCCTAAGCCTCTCTTCTCTTTTCTTTCTACACTGTCTCAGTTGGATATAGTTTTCTCCCAGATCTAATCTAGGAGAGCTAGGTGGCACAGTGGGTCAAGAGGACAGGAGTTGGAATTCAGCCTTAGATACAAGCTTGTCCTGATCCTTATCTGGCAACTGGACCCAGATGGCTCTGGAGGAGAAATTGAGGCTGGTGACTTTAGTACAGTCACTCCTCCCTCAAATCCAATAAGGGTGCTTGTCATGGCATCATCTCCAGGATGGCATGGTCTTCTTCAAGAACAAAAGATAAACATCATAATTGGGACTAATCCACAGACCTAATCTTCCAAGCCCCACTCCCTTCTCCAAATGTCTACTGACATTTCAAATTGTATGACCTATAGGCATCTCTATATCAACATCCTGAACAGAACTCTATATTTTCCCCAAAAAGCCCACTTCCCATCTTCTGAACTTTACTTTTTTTGGTGAGAATACCAATATCCTTATAGTTACTCAGGTTTCCAACCTGACATTTTCAACAACTCTTTCTTATGTCCCACATCAAATTAGTTATAAAATCTTGCTATTTCTATCTGTACAAAAATCACATGTATACTATTCTCTCCACTGCAGCTAGGTAGCAATGTTTAGAGTTCTAGACAGGGATACCTGAGTTGGAATCTTGAGTATGTTGCCTAACTTCTCTGAACCTCAACTCAGATAATAATAATACTTATCTCCTAGAATTTAATCTCCTAGGAATAAAAAAAGATAATATTTGTAAAACATTTTGAAAACCTTAAATTACTATAGAAATACTAAATATTATCATCACAGATAGCCACTACCCTAATTCAGGTTATCGTTCTCACTTTACTATTAAAATATTCTCCTAATTGGTCTTTCTGCTTATATTTGGTCCTCATTTTAATGTATCATCAATATAGTTATTAAATGATTTTCCTAAGGATCACATCAATTCCTACTCAGTAAATTCCATTAATTAACAATTTTCTTTTTTTATCTATAGGAACAATGCCTCTGATATTTAAAACTCTTCACAACCTGGCCTTATCAAAGACTTTCCAGCTTTATTACACTTTACTCTCCTCCTATACATTCTATGTATAATACAGTCAAATTGTCCACTTTGCTTTGGCAGTACCCTGTTTCTGGAATGCACTTTCTTGTTATCTCTCCTCTTGAATTCTTTGTTTTACATTAAGATTCAGCTCAAGCATCATCTTCAGCACAAGGCATTTCCTTATCCTCTCAGCTACCAATACCTTCCCTCACCAAAGGTACCTTTTATCTCTTTTGTCTCCTATTAGAATGTCAGCTACCTGAGGAAAGGGATTCTTTAACTTTATCTTGGTAGGACTTCTTTTGGAATGCCTCCCA
The DNA here is from genome assembly GCF_037893015.1 of Macrotis lagotis. Classification (NCBI taxonomy): domain Eukaryota; kingdom Metazoa; phylum Chordata; class Mammalia; order Peramelemorphia; family Peramelidae; genus Macrotis; species Macrotis lagotis. The sequence goes on along the minus strand of NC_133666.1, from coordinate 519,185,132 downwards.
ACTCCCACTTGAAAGTTAAGTCCCCAGAGAGTGACCATTCCCCAGATTCAAGCTATTTGTGGGTTCACACCCTAAGACTAGTCCCACTGAGGCAATTTCCTTTAATAGTCAAAGAGTAATTAATTATAAGTTGATAAGAGCAGAGGCATTTACTATAACATCATTAGATCAATAAAAGCAATGTATTCCCCCTCATAAATTTGAGGCATAAATCTCACATAACTACATGCAGCATCTATGGAAAGTGTGGACACATCCATAACGTGCACTACTAGAAAACATACCTGGCACAGGAAATTCATACCTGTAGGGTTGCAGGACACAATTGTCTTTATTCTTAACCTGTCAAATCAACTAAGAGGGAATAGGACATGGATGATAAATCTGTAAAGGAAATTGAGAAGAATTGATCAGATACAGAGGAAGAAATGAAAATTCAGAGAGAGTTTCTAAAAAAAATAGTAAACAGTGCCAAGGCTGCAGGAGAAGATAGAAAAGATGAGAACTGAGAAAGTTACCAGCTTTAGCAATTATTGGATCAATCGTAACCTTGAAGAGAGATTTCAGTTGAGTAATGAGATTGGGAGACAGAATACAAAAGTCTGAAAGATGAGTAGAAGGTAAAAAAATTGGAGGCAATGGAGTTTGATTATTAAGGTGAGGAAAGATATAGAATGGGGATATTTGAACATGTTTTTAGAATGCAGAGAAAGATCCAATGAATGAAGAAAAAAACATGAGGGAGAAAAAAGTGAGGGGGATGGGGAAACCCACCAACTTTGTCAGAGACTAAAGTGAGAGATGATATTGAGATGACTTAAATCATAGAACTAGGAAAAAGATGTCAACAACAAATGATGTCAATATTTTGGATAAAGTATTTAGAGATGGTGAAGCTTGTCAAGGGGGCAGAGCCAAGATGCTGGAGAGAAGCCAGGAAGCTATCTGAGCCTTTCCAAGTTTCCCTCTGAAACATCTTTAAATGAAACCTCTAAACTGATTCCAGAGAAACAGAAGCCACAAAAAGATGGAGAGAATTCCCCAGCTCACGATATCTTGAAGGGACTTCAGAAAAGATTTGACTCACATGGGTAAAATGGGAGCACAACCCAGCACAGGCTGGGTGTAGGGGAGTCAGCCAGAGGCTCTTAGCCACAGAGTAGATCAGTAATCTAAGCCTCTGGGTACTGACTCAGCAGGCCAGTGGCATATCACACTAGCAGTGAGGGCTCCTTCAAGTCCTGGATCAGATGATCAGATGTTTATCCTTCATTCTGAAGAAGACCATCATAACTAGCACATGAATTGGATTTGAGTGAAGGAGGGTTATGCTAAGTCAGCAGCCTCACTTTCTCCTCCAGTGAACAGATATGAATCAGGACAACTGGCCCTGGATTTGGGGCAATCAGGATTAAATGACTTGCCCAAGGTCACACAGTTAGTTAGCGGCAAGTGTCTGAGGCCAGATTCAAACCCCCATCCTCCTGAATCCAAGGCCACTGCTCTAGCCACTGCACCACCTAGCTGCTGACATCCTGGAATGCCTGCACAGTAGGCAGGTCTGAGTCAGGCTACCCCTGTGCAGGAAACAAACTGCCAGCTCCTGAGGAAAATCCATGTGTGGAAAAACCAATGGCCAGACTCCTGATCCCAACACAAGAATCTCAGGATTATGCCTCCTATATCCCAGGAGCAGAGTTCAACTGTTAAAAAGTGAACAAAAACAAAAAACAAAAAAAAAAAAAAACATGAATCACAGAAAGTTATCATCATGACAGGGAAGAGCAAAACACCATCTCCAAAACAAAGGAAAGCGGTGGCAAAATGCCTATATGTGAAGCCTCAAAGGAGACTGTGAACTGATCTCAAATCCAAAAAGAGCTTATAAGAACTCAAAAAAGTTTTAAAAATAAAGTAACAGAGGTAGAAGAACAATTGTGGAAAGAAAGAGTTTTGCAGGAAAATTATGAAAAATCTGAAAAGGAAGCACAAAACTTGACTGAAGAAAACAATTCCTTTAAAAGTAGAATTGGCCAAATGGAAAAAAGAGATAAGAAAACTAACTGAAGAAAATAAATTCTTAAAAATTAGAATTGAACAAGCAAAAGTTAATGACTCTTTAAGACATCAAGAAACCCTCAAACAAATCAAAAGACTGGAAAAATACAAGAAAATGTAAAGTACCTCACAGGAAAAACAACTGACCTAGAAAAATAGATCCAGAAGAGATAATTTAAGAAATATTGGACTACCTGGAAATGATGCTCAAGAAAAGAGCCTGGATGATATCTTTCAGGAAATTATTAAAGACCACTGTACTAATATTCTAAAAGAAGGAGGTAAAGTAGTCCTTGAAAGAATCCACCAAACCCCTCCTGAAAGAGATTCCAAAATGAAATCTTTAAGGAATATTGAACTCTAAGGAATATTGTAGACAAATTACAGAATTATCAATTCAAAGAGAAAATATTGCTAGCAGTCAGAAAGAATCAATTAAAATATCAAGATGCCACAGTCAAGATCATGCAGGGCTTCAGCATTAAAGGATTAATGGGCCTGAGATATGATATTCAGGAAGGTGAAGGAGCTTGCATTACATCCATGCATATTATCTCACCTACACAAAAACTGAACATGTATTAAGGAATGGAACCCTCACAATAAGATGCAGGAAGGCAGAACTATTAAATGCATCATTCTCAGATCATGATACAACAAAAATTATGTGGAAAAAATAGACTAAAAAGTAAATGGAAACCAAATAACCTAATCCTAAAGACTGAATGGTTCAAACAACAAATCTTAGAAACAATAATTTTATCCAAAAGAATGACAATAATAGTATAACATATCAAAACTTATGTGATAGGGGTGGCTAGATGGGGCAGCATCAGCAGTGGAGTCAGGAGTACCTGAGTTCAAATTCAGCCTCAGACACTTAATAATTACTTAGCTATGTGGTCTTGGGCAAGCTATTTAATCCCATTTGCCTTGCAAAAACCTAAAAAAAAAATTTATGGGATATATAACCAAAGTTTTTCTTAGGGGAATTTTTATATCTCTAAGTACTTACATAAATAAAATAGAGGAGGAGATCAATTTGGACATGCAACTAAACTAGAAAAAAAAAGAACAAATTAAAAATCACCAATTAAATACCAAATTAGAAATCCTGAAAATCAAAGGAGAAATTAATAAAATTGAAAGTAAGAAAACTATCAAACTTGTAAATAAAACTAAGAGTTGGTTTAGTTGATTTAATATAAAAAAAGAAAGAAAGAAGAAAACCAAATTACCAGTACCAAAGTGAAAAAGGTGAATACCAATGAAAAGGAAATTAAAGTAGTAATTCAGAGCCATTTTTTCTAAATACATACATATAAATCTGATACTTTATGTGAAATTGATGATATTTACAAAATTATAAATTGCCCAAATTAAGAGAAAAGGAAATAAAATACTTAACTGCATTTCAGAAAAAGAAATTGAATAAGCCACCAATGAATTTCCTAAGGAAAAAATCTCCAGGGTCAGATGGATTTACAAGTGAATTCTACCATTCATTTAAAGAATAATTAATTTAATACTATTTGTAATGCCTATTTGATATTTGGAAAAAATAGGTGAAAAAGGTATCCTTTTTATTGGAGAGTTCATCTCACTAAACTTCATAGTTATGATTACTAATACTTCCTTCCTATTTTAAATACTAATCCTTCCATCCTATTTTCCCCCATTTATACTTTTCTCTCTCCTCTTACCCTATCCCTCCCTCACCAGTATTTTGCTTTTGATCACCACTTCCCTTTATCTGCCCCCTCTTCTATTGTCCTCCCCCATTTTCTTTCCCATTCCCCTCCTTCTTCTGCCCTCATTTTTATCAGTCTTTCCTATCCTTTTTTCTCCCTTTTTCTTCCTAATTCCCTGTAGGGTATGATAAATTTTTAAACCCAATTGGGAATGCATATTAGAATTCAATCAGTCCTCACTCTCTCCCTTCTTTCCCTCTATTATAATAGGACTTTGTGCCTCTTCATGTGATGTGATTTACCCTATTCTACCTCCAATAAAAAAGAAGCAAATACCAAAGTAGATTAAAAAACAGAATGGTGTTTTCAGGAAATACATTTGAAGTGGAGAGATACACACAGAGTAAAGGTAAAAGGCTGGAGCAGAATATATTATGTCTCAGCTGAAATAAAAAAAGAGCAGGGGAAGTAAACCTGATCTCAGACAATGGAGCTAATTAATAAATAGAGCTAAAACAGAGCTAATTAAAAATGCTAGGGTAGAAGATTACATATTGCTAAAAAAATACCATAGACAATGAAGTCAAATTAATACTAAATATATATGCACCAAATGGTATAGCATCAGATTCTTAGAAGGAGTAGAGTTACAGGAAGACACAGACAGCAAAACTCTAATAGTGGGGGGGGGATCAATCTCTCTCTCTCTGAATTAGATAAATCTAACTACAAAATAAACAAGAAAGAAGTTAAGAAAGTGAATAGAATTTTATAAAAATTAGATATGATAGACCTCTCTGGAGAAAATTGAAGGGGAAGAGAAAAAATTTTAAATAAAACATTAGCAAAGAGATTACAGTAATTTATCACCAGGATAATACAGTATGACCAGGTGGGATTTATACTAGGAATGCAGGGCTGGTTCAACATTAGGAAAACAAGCAGCATAATTGACCATATCCATAACAAAACTAAGAGAAATTATATGATTATCTTAATAGACATTAAAAAAGTTTGATAAATTACATACTCATTTCTATTAAAAACACTAAAGAGCATAGGGGAAATGATAAACAATATCTATCTAAAACCATCAGCAAGCATTATATGTAATGGGGATAAGCTAGAAGCATTTCCAATAAGATCAGAGGTGAAACAAGGATGCCATTTATCACTATTATTCAGTTTTGTTAAAAGAATTAAAAAGTGACAATGAGGGAAAACTATCACTCTTTGCAGATATGATGACAATCCTAGAGAAATCAACTAAAATACTACTTGAAGGGGATGACTAGGTGGCGCAGTGCATAAAGCACCGGCCCTGGAGTCAGGAGTACCTGGGTTCAAATCTGGTCTCAGACACTTAATAATTGCCTAGCTGTGTGGCCTTGGGCAAGCCACTTAAACCCGTCTGCCTTGCAAAAACCTAAAAAAAAAAAAATACTACTTGAAACAATAACTTTAGCAAAGCTGCAGGATAAAGTAAACCCACATAAATCATATATAAATTCCAACAGCGAGAGATAGAAAAATTCCATTCAAAATAACTGGAGACAACATAAAATATCTGAGAATCTACCTGCCAACACAAACCCAGGAAGAAAACACTTTTCACACAAATAAAATAAAATCTAAGCAATTGGAAAATACCAATTGTTCATGGGTAGACTGAGCTAATATAAAAATAACAATTCTACCTAAATTAAACTACTTATTCAGTGTCATTCAAATCAAACTACCAAAAAATTATTTTATGTAGCTAGAAAAATCTCCAAAAATACCTAGGAGATCAGAAAATCAAGAATATCAATGAAAAAAAAATACAAAAGAAAGTGGCCTTTAATAAGTATATTATAAAGAGCCAAAAGTATATTATAAAGAGACAATTATCAAAAGAATTTGGTACTAAGAAACTGAGTTGTAGATTAGTGGAATAGGTTAGGTTCTCAAGACACAGTAGTAAATAACTAATAATAATCTATTGTTAGGTAAACCTAAAGACTCCAGCTTTCTAGATAAGAACTCACTATTTGACAAAAACTGCTGGGAAAATTGGAAAATAGTATGACAGAAACTAGGCATAAACCAACAGTTCACACTCCATATAAAGATAAGGTGAAAATAAGTACATGATTTAGACATAAAGGGTGTTACTATAAGGTAATTAGAAGAGCAAGCAATCATTTAACTTTCATATGTATGGAAAGTAGAAAAATTTATGACCAAATAAGAGATAGAGAACATTTTGAAATGCAAAATGGATCATTTTGAATAAATTAAATTGAAAAAGGTTTTGCACAAACAAAGCCAATATAACCAAGATTAAAAGGAAAGCAGAATTTTTCACAATCTGGTTTCTGATAAAGGATTCATTTCTAAAATTATATATATATATATATATATATATACATATATATATATATATATATATATATATATATATATATATAAAGTGGAGTCAAATTTATAAGAAAACAAGTCATTTCCCAATTGATAAAGGGTCAAAGGATATAAACAGTAAGTTTTCAGGTGAATTAAATCTATCAATAGTCATATGAAAAAACTTTCTGTCATTATTAGAGAAATACAAATTAAAATAATTCTGCAATACCACCTCACACCTGTCAGATTGGCTAATATAATGGCAAGGTGGAATAATAAATATTGGAGAGGATATGTGAAAACTGGAACACTAATGCATTGTTGATAGAGTTTTGAACTGATCCAACCATTCTGGAGAACAATTTGGAACTATACAAAGGATAATAAAATTGTGTGTACCCTTTGTTCCAGCAAAACCACTATTGGGTTTGTATCCCAAAGAGATTATAAAAAAGATGGAAGACCCATATGCACAAGAATATTCATAGCAGCTCTTTTAGTAGTGGCAAAAAATTGAAAAATTGAGGGGATTCCCATCAATTGGAGAATGACTGAACACACTGTGTTCATGAACATAAGGGAATCTTATTGTTCTGTAAGAAATGATAAGTGGGGATTTTAGAAAAAACATGGAAAGATTTAGATGAACTGATACTGAGTAAAGTGAGCTGAACCAGGAGAACACTGTACTCTTTTAACAACAACATTGTGTGATGATCAACTATGATAGATTTAGCAATATAATGATCAAAGATAATTCTGAAAGACTTATGATGGAAAATACCATCAATATCCAGAGAAGCACTATGGAATCTGAGCAGAGCAAAGTGAACTATTTTCACTTTTTAAAATTTGTTTTTTTTTTCCTTTTCATCATTTTTCCCTTTTGTTATGATTCTTCTTTCATGGCATGACTAATATGGATCTATGTGTAACATGGTTGTACATATATAACATTAAATAACTTGCTATCTTAAGGTAGGGAAGGAAAGGGTGGGAGGGAGAAAACTTCACAAAATAGAACGCTGAAAATTATCTTTACATTTAATTGAAAAAATATTCAATTTTTTAAAAGAGATGGTGAAAGGAGAGAAGGTGAAGACACTGGGATGGAGGGACCAACAGAATTAGGAATGAGAGCATGAATGAAATTATATAACACAAATTTGCCCTGGTCCTATCCAGCAAAATTGTTTGACTTCTTCCATTAGCATTCCATACCATAAAAGTACTATAGGGAGTACTGATCTGTTGATAGGAGTAATCTAGGACAGGTGTTTGAGAATGAGGGAATAAGAGAATCAAGAATAAAGACAATGTAAAGTTGAACTAATGAAATATAAAATCAATTTATATCCATTTTTCCCCAGTAAGATTATACTCATATTGCTGGGTAGATTATTCATTATTGTAATCCTATCTACTTTGTCTTCCAGAATAATATATATTCCAATTCCTCCATGTCTTTATAATACTAACTGGTAGATCTTGTTTGATAATGACTGTAGCTCCACTGTTCTTAAAATTATTTCCTTCTATTTGCTTTTAGTATTTTTTCCTTTCTCAGAGGGAACTGGAATTTGGCTGGAATTTCCTGGACATTTTTATTTTGCAATTGTTTTTCAGAAAATACCTGGTGGATTCTTTCCATTTCTATTTTGCCCTCTGGTTCTAAGCTATTTGAGCAGTTTTCTTTTAAAATTGCTTGAAATATTATGTCTAGGCTTTTATTTAACCATAGTTTTTAGTAGTCCAGTGATTCTTAACTTATCTTATTTCAATCTATTTTTCAAGTTAATGTTTTTTTTCTTGTAAGGTATTTCACATTCTCTCTTATTTTTTCCATTATTTTTCATTCTTTGTTTTATTTTCTTGATATCTTATAATGGAAGTCATTAGTTTCCATTTAATCAATTCTAATTTTTAAGGAGTTATTTTGTTTAGTAAGTGGTATACTTCTTTTACATTTAGCCAATTCTGATTTTTAGGAATTATTTTCTTCGGCATTAGTTGAACCTCTTCTACCCACCTGTTAATTTTTTTTTCTTGAATTGCATTCATCTCTATTCCCAGTTTTTCCTCTACCACTCTTATTTGATTTTTAAAAATGAAACTGTTAGCTTTTCTAGGAATTCTTGTTGGATTTGTATACAATCTTCTTTTTTCTTTCATACTTTGCCTATAAATATTTCAAGTCATCGTCTTCTTAATTTGTGTCTTGAGCTTTTCTGTCACCATAATAGTTTTTTTAATGGTTGACTTCTTTTTTGAAGTTGTGGTTTGCTCATTTTTAAGCCTATTTATTGACTATTGACTATAGACTTTGACTAACGACTATAGACTCTGTTCACCTCTGGGGATATGGGATTCTCTGTCCTGAGCTTCTCTTTTTTATATTCTTTCTTTCTACTGCTTTCATAATTCACTGGATGCCTGTAAGTTTTCAGAGCTTCCAAAATGGTGTGATTCTATGGAGGTCTGGTCACTACCCCTCTGGTCCCTACACAGGTAGGGTCTCTACTCACTCATGTCTATGACCATTCCTCCTTTTCCTGGAACTGCATCCCACAACTGGGAAATAAACTTCAGAGTTACCAAATAGCTCCCATTCTATGCTCAATGGTATAGTTGTGTGACTGGATTGTGTGACTGGAGTGAAGTTGCAGATCATGAGAGTTAAGGAGATTAATAAACTTTTAAGCAAGAGTTTTTGAGGGGACATTAACATGTAAATTTAAGTCCTCGTATAGTTGAGGAATAAGGGAAGATGTGAGCTATGTGCTGAACTCCTTAAGAAAAGAGAGATAATTATCTGGGAATCATATGGAAACAAACACTAGGAATGGATTGAGTGATATTTCAGGATGGAGTGAACTTCAGTGGAGGAAAGTATGATGAATATATCCTATGTCAAAATATTTTCTTACCTATCAGGTTTAAGGCACATTGATAGGAAGGAACAGTGAATGCAGAATAGAAAGGACATGGAATATACTGTCAAAAGACCCAGGTTTAACTCCCTGCTCTATTATTAGATAGCTGTGTTGTTGTTACCTTGGACAAGTCATTTTACTCTCTGGGATTTGACTTCCTCATTTGGAAAATGATGAATTTCTCCTAAATAATCTAAGCTTATCTTTTTAACCTTATAAAGTTAGGTCCTTCTTAATTAAAACATATTCTACCTTAACAATAACATCCCAAAAGACAATCAGTTTTGGCAAACAAGATATATTTGACCTGAGGTTGAATATGTTTATAAAATAATGGACAGCAGGATTTCTACAAACTCTGCATAGCAAATTGCTATACAGAAGTGAACAAAATGACAATGCAACTATTTTTAAAAACTGCTGGAGAAACCCAAAACACAGGATCATAAAGTTAAAGATGGAAGTCATGCAAAGAAACATGACCCTAGGAGATATCAGTCCACAGATCAAGATGGCATGTTGTGGCCAGAAATGGAGCAAAGAGGTACAAATGAACAGATTCTGAAAAGGAAAAAATAAATACATAAATAAAAATAAATAGGCACTCAATATCTCTGGATATTGAGCTAAGTGATATGCACTAAACAGAAACCTTGCACTGTGTGGGAATCACTGAACACTGATAGAGATTATCTCTAGTGGAAATGATCACAATCAATAATTGTAGTCAAGCTCAGTGATAGCAACATAATTTTTTCAAACAAAACATTTTATAGTAATATCTATATTAATAGTGGCATATGTCTATACATAAACAACTGCAATGCTTGAAAAATTAAAATCGGTATCAGAAAGCAATAAAGGCACTCATGGATAATGTGAGCACATAACCACTAAGGAATTAAGAGCAGCCAGGATAAAGTATAGGAGGCAGCTGGAAGACCTAGTCGCTAAAGCACTGAGCCTGGAATCAAGAAGACCTGAGTTCTAATTTGACCTCAGATGTTTACTATCTGTGTGATCCTGGCAAGTTACTTAATTTCAATTTGCTTTAATTCAGTGGAGAAGGAAGTGGCAAACCATTCTAATATCTTTGTCAAGAAATCTCCATATAGGGTCACAAAGAGTTAGATGCAAATAAATGAACAACAATTGTAATGTCATAAAAGAAACAGATAATCAGAAAGGAAGATGAGCTGTTATGTGGCAAGAGTAAATATATATTAGGGGCTATATAAATGTTTATATTATTATTGTTATTATTATTATTATTATTTGAATTGTTCTAATTGGACAGTGATGTAGTCCTGGAGTTGGAAGACCTGATTTCAAATTATGATTCAGATACTAGCTTTGTGAATGGGTAAGTTGACTACTGTTTACCTCAGTTTCCTTATCTGTAAAGTGAGCTAGAGAAAAAAAAATGGCAAACCCCTCCAGTATCTTTGCTAAGAAAACCCTATGGAGTCATGAAGAGTCAGACACAACTGAAACAAATGAGTAACAGCAAAACTACCTAATACATATTAGAATAAATGCCTGTTCCCTTCCCTTCTCTTCTCTCCATTCATCAGGTCAGCTGTTGAAGTATGGGATTGGTGATCTATGGTGCTTAATCCTACCTACTGCCTGGTTTTGTTCTACTGAGCTGAAAATTTTTTTTCATTTTTTTTAGATTTTTTTTTTTGCAAGGCAAATAGGGTTAAGTGGCTTGCCCAAGGCCACACAGCTAGGTAATTATTAAGTGTCTGAGCCCAGATTTGAACCCAGGTACTCCTGACTCCAAGGCCAGTGCTTTATCCACTACGCCACCTAACCGCGCCCTTTTTTTTTTTTCATTTTTAAAATAAAGTGTTAAAAGTAAATTTTTAAAAGTATAAAAAAATTTAAAATTATAAAAGTCATTCTTAATCAGATGGCTACAAAACAGTCAGTAGCCAGATTTGTTCTTCAGGTCGTAATTTGCCAATTGCTGGACAATGGAACAAGGGAATCCCAGGCCTTTATAAGCATATCCAGCTTTCTTTGTCTGATGAAACTCCCTGTGTGGATGTTGGAAAATGCAGAGACTACTTTCCATCTGCTAACCGTATTGCTAAGAGTGGTTGCTAAGCCCAGACTTCATGTGCTTACAAAAGGCAATAACTAGCCACATCCATCTCTGTTTTCTAGAAGCCATCAAAGATAGACATGCTCTAAGCCTCTGAGTGAGTAAGGTTTTAGGGCCGATATGTGGCCCCCTAAATATGGCTTAGCTGTTTTTCTGTCTCATGTCTAATAGTATTAGAGATGGTTGTGACCTTGTAAGCTTTGAAAGTTAAAATAGAGAGCTGCCGGAGTTTCAGAAACTGGAGTCTACACCAGAGATGCTGGGATGATACCAGCAAATCCCTGGTGGATATGCTTTTTAACTTCTATTTTAAAATGATATATTCTTTCAGTAAATATTCCTTTGCAAAAGCAAATTGGTGTTAATTGATTAAATGATACCGGGACACTAAACACTGGTAACTGTTACTGGTGATTGACATTGTGTAGAAAACCAGAATGGGAGACTTAAGTCAGTAACAATAGAAAGACACCCTCTAAATTCCTTAGAAATACCTCTAGAATTCTCAGGGAGAGATGTAACTAGTGTTTCTCTTGGGAACTTTGCTTGTCAGTATGAGTGTAATTTGGGATAAGGTCCTTCCATATTTATAAAGCTCTACAAACAATAATAACTTACATTTAAATTTTTTCAAATCTTTTATAAAATATTGCATTTGACCTTCATAATGACCCTGAATCTTCATTGTTACAGGGAGACTGTTCATCACGGGATCTTACTCTGATATAATCAAAGGACTGAAACAAAAATAGACCCCCCCCCCCCATCAGTCTTGTTAAGTAGAATTTATCTCCATTTGACAGGCAAAGTTGAAAGAAATTAAGTGACTTTACCAAGGTCACATAGAAAATCAAAGGTATGGACAAGAATCTTTCCCCTGGCTTGTACTGCTTCAAAGTATATTATAAAACTAACTCAAGAATAAACATGTCAGGATGAAAAACATTTCCTGGTATTTTATCACATTTATGTTTTAAGAAGAACAATTCCTATGTACTTTCTCTTTCATTTCTGGATGTGATGCTTTCAGATATACTTCTGAGTTTCCTTAAAAATTTTAAATAGTCATTTATTACATTTATTGTAGTATGATATATATATATATATAGATAGATAGATAGATAGATAGACCTGTGAATTTGTTGATGATTTAGGCCTTTATATACAAAGATGACATATTAATATCAGATTTTTTATTAAGACAATGCTAATTCCTACTTCCATTTCATATTTGTCATTTTAAAATAAATTGAAAACAAATTTGAAAAATGGTTTTCCCCTTAATCTACAACATTTTTTAGCATCCTGCTCCCTACTATTTTCAGATGAAGCTGGTTATTTAGTTATGAACTCCCAGATGGTTTTAATTATCTGAGTTATTGGAAAGAGATTTGAAGCACCAGAAGCTTTAACATAATAAGAATTTAAGTAATTTGATTAATATTCATTGGTTGATTGACTTAACCAATGCAGAGGGAATAAATGTTGCTGACAGGTTAACTGATGCTAAGAGGGTCAGGTTGGCCGATGCTTTCAAGCAAACTTCCAAATAATGGGCAGAATCTAAATGGTGAAATGATCAATTAAGTGATGAAAGTTAATACTTATCAAAGATAAATAAATGTTTATTTATTTTAAAAGTATTCATGACAAAAAAATCCGAGGGTTAGTAGTGGTGGCCTTCAAACATAAAAATGGCTCATGATAGTTGGTTAAGAATTATTTTTTAAAACATGTACTTCTTGATCATGATGTAAGGGGATATATATATATATAGTGATTATGAAAAGGTAATTGTAGATCTGGATAATAAAGTGAACATGAATAAAAATAGGTATCTCCTGTAAGCTCTCTTTTTAAAAAATGATTTATTTTCAAATTATTGTAATAATCTTCTTGTAAAAGTAAGCATAAGCTGCCCTCCACCCCTCCCAAAAGAATAGAAAAACCTCAAAATAAATGAAGTGAGAGGAAAAAGACAGTGTACTTCAGTCTGTGTTAGATACTATCAGCTCTGTCTCTGGGATGGGTTGCCTTCTTTATCATAAGTCCATCAGAGAAGTTGCTTCAATATTCCCCCCTCAACAGTTGCTATTGTTAACTGTATTACCCTCCATTCTATACTCCCCACTCCCATTTATTCTATTTTCTCTGACCTTTCATCCTGTCCCTCCTCAGAAGTATGTTGTATCTGACTATCCTCTCCCACAATCTTCCCTCTCTTTTATCACCTACTCCCCCCCTCCCCTCTGTCCCCCTTCTCCCATCCCTTTCTTCTCATTTTTCCTCTAGGATAAGAAAGATTTCTATACCCTATTCAGTGTGTATGTTATTTCCTCTCTGAACCTTTTCTGATGAGAATTAAGGCTCACTCATTTCCCTCACTTTCCCCCACCTTCCTCTCCATTGCAAAAGCTTTTTCTTGATTCTTTTCTGTTAAATATCTTAGCCCATTCTTCCTCTCCTTTCCCTTTCTCCCAGTACTTTCCTTTATCACACATTGACCCCATCTTTATACTATACCATTATATTCAACTCCCTCCTAAGCCTTTAGGGAGCTAAAGGAAGCTGATGTCTATATAGAAATATATATGTTGTTATATAGCTGAGCACTCTGCTTTTTAAGGCATTCTTCTCATTTGCCTTTTGGACTGCTTTTTCCATATGACCTAAACTCTGTGTGTGTGTGTGTGTGTGTGTGTGTGTGTGTGTGTGTGTGTGTGTGTCTGGTTTTTTGTTGTTTTTTGGGTTTTTTTTTTTAGTTTTTGCAAGGTAGTGGGGTTAAATGGCTTGCCCAAGGCCACACAGCTAGGTAATTATTAAGTGTCTGAGGCTGGATTTGAACTCAGGTACTCCTGACTCCATGACTGGTATTCTATCCACTGGACCACCTAGCTGCCCCCTAAACTGGTTTTTAACATGTTATGTTCTTCAGTGTTTTTTTGTGTCTCCTTCACCAAGCTGCAGACTTAATTTTCATGATTTTCTGCATCACTTTCATTTCTCTTACCAATTTGTCCTCTATCTCCCTTTCTGGCTTTTCAAAGTCTTTTTTGAGCTCTTCTGAGACCATTCCCTGTTTCTTTTAGAGGTTTTGGATACAAAATCTTTGATTTCATCATCTTCTGAGTGTATATTTTGAGCCTCCGCAGGATCAAAGTAATTTTCTATGGTCAGATTCTTCTTTTTTCTGTTATTTGTTCATTTCTTCAGCCTATGACTAATTCACAATACTTCCAAATCTTTTAGGGGTTTGGGGACACCCCCACCTTAACTCCTACAAGATCTGATGAGAGGCTTTAACTGATCTCCTGGCCTGTGCTCTGGTCTGTGAATAACCACTGGCCTATCCCTCCACCCTGGAGCTGTGAGGAGGGTCCCTATTCCTCTATGATAGTTGGGGCCCCAGACTGGACCCTAGATCTGAGTGTGGGGCAAAGCAACATAGTCCTGCCCCAGGGTTAACAGAGAGATCTAGTAACTCCCTTACCGACTGTGGGCTGAGCACTCTGGAAGCAGCTACTGAGTGGCTCCATAGGTTCCCACTGCTACTCTGTGCCTGGTGCTGGCTTGGTTCCTCACTCATTCTGATGCAGCAGAGTTCTCCCATTGATCCTCCAAATCATCCCAGGAAATCCCCAGGCCAAGAAGTCTGGAAACCACTCCCACTTCCATCAACCCAGGTTCCCCCTAGTGATACAAGTGCCTCACAGACTATTCCTGGAAGGCTGAAACTGGTTTGCTCTGGTGAGCCTCAGCAGTGAATCAGACTTTCCCATTGATCTACCAAGTTGTCTTGGACTGGGAAATTGCTTTACCTAATCTTTCTGTGATTCTGCCCCTCTAAAATTTGGTTAGAGTTATAATTTTATGGCTTCTGGAGCTTTTGAGGGAAGAGTTTCTGAGAATTCCTGCCCTCACACTGCCATCTTGGCTCTGTCCTCTGTTAAGTTCTCTCTTGAAAAGAAGCTTAGTAGAAGGTTAGTAGATGGGACTTTAATCATGATCAGTTCTTCTGGTGAATATTTTATTAATATTTCTGTATTATGGTTGAAATAGTAACATTTTTTTAAACCAAATGACCATCAGGATAGTTTATTTTGTTGTGTTTTTGTAAAGCTATGATAGTGAATGAAGGTAGGGAGAAAATAAAGGGTGAAATAAAAATAAAAAATAAAGTTTGCCATTGGTACTTAACAGGCAATAGAGACTTGCATTGGATTTACAAAGATGAAATGCCAAAAGAAATAAATACATTCCCATCAACTGTAGAAAGAATCCAGATGGTCCAAAGCTTAGGATTATTGAGATGTTTACAAATATTCAATGAATGAATGAATGAATGAAAAGCATGTTTTAAGCAGCCACTATCCAGTAGGTGCTATGCCAAGTCCTAGATTTACAAATACCAATTTTAGGTATGCTGGAGTCAGCTCAAATAGGTTGAAAGAGCTCACTGGTCAGTGTTCAGTGTAATCATGAACACTCCAGAAATTAGCAAACACTACAAACCAAGGCTTGATTTATTTTGTTGGTTATCCATATTTTGTAAAGTGATGCAGAAAATATTTATGATGTAGACTAAACTTAAAAGTACTACATACTCGGGGTGGCTAGGTAGTGTAGTGGATAAAGCACCGACCCTGGAGTTAGGAGTACCTGGGTTCAAATCCGGTCTCAGATACTTAATAATTACCTAACTGTGTGGCCTTGGGCAAGCCACTTAACCCCATTTGCCTTGCAAAAAAAAAACTTAAAAAAAAAGTACTACATACTTTTTCACTCCAAGATGGCTAACTGTTTGACATTTGCCAGCACATCTCTGATCTCTACCCTCAAGTTATTTAGTAAAAGAAGACAACACATAGGAAAGCCATGGCCAAGGAAGGGAATCTTGGTCTGTGGGGACTGTGATGTGTGAGTCCAAAAATTGTCATTCCTTTTTCAGAAACAATGATAATAATATTTGTCCTTCATTCTCGAAGAAGATAGGACATCAGGGAGATGATGACATGACAAGCACATGAATTAGAATTGAGTAAATGGATGCTGTACTAAGTTACAATTCACACTTTTTCCCCCAGAGTCATTTGGGTCCAGTGGCCAGATATGGATCAGGACAACTGGAGATGGTCCTAGATATGAGGTAATCATGAATAAGTGACTTACCCAGGGCACAGCTAGTTAGTGTCAAGAATCTGAGGTCAGATTCGAACTTCTGTCCTCCTGATTTCAAGGCCAATGATCTATCCACTTCACCACCTAGCTGCCTAAGAAATAGTGGTTGAAATAGCTCATTTGGGAGAGTATTAGACTGGGTTCCATCCCAGGTTTCAGCAGAAGAAACAGCAAAAATAGAATTGAATTAACTGACAATGCAAAGCAATATTCTGGCCAACTATGAAAGCTTAAGTTAGAAGGCAACATAATTCCCATCCTATAATACCATGAAAGCTACACATATTAAAAATAATACAAAGCCATATTTACATAATACTTTGCACAAGTGTATCTATAAGCAAACATCTAATCAATAATCAGAATTATTGAATTATTCCTTCTTACAAACAAGTACAATAATGTGCTACCTATGTAGAAACCAGGAATTTGGCTCCATCCTCAACTCAAGAAGTTTCAGTGGTTTCCCATTGCCATTAGAATAAAATAAAAACTTCTTTGTCTGGCATTTAAAACCCTTTATTATCTCTGTTCGACTCATCTTTATTGGCTGATTACATATTACTTTCCCTTGTGCATTCTCCCCAAAAATCAAATGAGTCTGCTTGCTACTCTTCCCTCACAAGATGCTCTCTATCACTTCTGTGACTTAGATAAAGCTATCCATTCCATGAGAAAATGTACCTCTCTCCCTTCTTTGCAGATGGTGGGGACTATGAATGAGGAGCATTTCATTTATTATATGACTTGACTGATGCATCAATTAGTTTTGCTGAGCTCCTTTATCTCTCTGTCTCTGTCTCTCTCTCACACACACTTTCTTTGTTATAAAGCATGTCTCTTGTAAAGGGGAAAGATGCATTTGGAAATGAGAATGGTATGAAAGCAAAAAATATCAATAATTGTTTTTAAAAATCCAAGACTTCCATGTCACAACAGTAGAATAATAGGATTTTGATATAGAAAATATATAAATATATATTTTAAAATCCATAAATCTAAAATAACAAGTATATATGCTCTATACATATTTGTTTTTAATTTAATTATGGTTGTGAAATATGTGTATGTATGACTATATAGCTAAAGAGAGCCTTAAATATGGCTCAGTCCTTGGGATTAGAAAATAAAATTTAATATTTATGAAATATCCACAGAAAAGCAGTTTACAATTTTGCCAGCTACATCTAATTATTAGCCAACATGTCATTTTAAAAACAGAAAACCATGAGAATCATTCATTTGTGTTTATTAGAACTAAATTAAGAAGAAACTTGCTTCGGGCATTTTGATTTGACTGTTCCAAAAATACGGAGACTTCTCATAGGTCTTAACATTTGTAAAATGTGAAGCATTTAATTCCTCCATGAATTACATTTTTGCAAAGTAGAGGAATTTTAATAGCTGCTGAAAATCCCAGGGCTGTACTAAACCAAGCATTTCTAATAATTTTTCATGCTGTAATATATTCCTGAATATTTTCACTGATAGACTTTAAAAATATCTTTTACCATTATACTTCAGCTAGTTATTTGCTTTCTCCTTGTTCTTAAATTTTTTCCTTGTTCTTATATTTTTGATGAGCACTTGAAAAATGTGACAATTAGATCAGCACATTTTCACCCATCAAACAATGCTGCTTGTCTCAAGGGAACAGAGACACATTTTAACTTCTAACTTTCCTTGAGAAAGGTAAGTTGTGATCGGTAGCAGTGGTCCCTTTCAGGTGGAAGAATATAGATCTCCAGTTAACCTTGTTTTTTGGTAATTGATTGACTACTAGTGATGGTGTGCAGTAAGGGTGAAGAAGTTGAAGGGAATAAGAGGTAAGAAAAAGATAAATTATAGAAAGTTTGTCACTAGTATATAGTGGATATTTATGGAAGATCTTCAAGGGCAAAATGCCAAAAGAAATAAACTAATTGGGGCAGCTAGGTGGCGCAGTGGATAAAACACTGGCCCTGGAGTCAGAATACCTGGGTTCAAATCTGGGCTCAGACACTTAATAATTATCTAGCTGTATGGCCTTGGGCAAGCCACTTAACCCCATTGCCTAAGCAAAAACCTAAAAAGAAAAAAAAAAGAAATAAACTAATTTCTATCAAATGGATGTTTATTCTATACAAAGTATCCAGATGTTTCAAAGCTGAGAAATATTGCAGATGTTTGCAAATATTCAGATGTTTAAAACATCATGTAGAACAAACACATCCATATGACTAATTTTTTAAAAACTTTTCATCAGAATATGTTGTTACCATGTAAAGATTATACATCCATGGAGCTGTAATCTCTTTAGTCTAGATACTGCCCCCCTCTAATGGGGACCACAACCCACCCACATAGTTGATTTTATATAGAACAGTGAAAAGAGCACTCCTACTCCTTTAAGAAAGTCACTTAATTTAATATAGCCTCACTTTACTCATTAGTAAAATAAAGGTTTGGTGGGACTAGATTTTTTTTTTCATTCTATGTGATTCTCATTCATCTATTTCAATACATCCTCCATAATGTTTGTCCTTTATTCTGGAAGAAGACCACGACTTCAGGGAGGTGTTTCCATGATGAGCACATGAACTGGATTTGAATGAGGGGATGCTCTGCTAAGTCACCAGCTTTATTTTCTCCTCCAGACTCATCTGAATCCAGTGGCCAGATATGAATCAGGATGACTGAAGATGGCCCTGGATGTGAAACAATCAGGGTTAAGTGACTTGTCCAAAGTCACAACACTAGTATATGTCTGAGATTGGATTCAAACCCCCATCCTCCTAACTTCAAGAGTAATGCCCTATCCACTATACCACCTAGCTGCCCCTGCCCTAAGAACTTCATCTAATTCTTATAATACAGTTTTCATGGGGTTTTAAGCTTTACTTAAAACTACATAGTGTACCAAAAGTATTTTATGGAGACCAGTGCAGTTCCTGCCCAGGTTCTCTTCCTCTATGTGACTGATCCATGTCTTTAAAATCAACATAACTCTCCTTGATGGAAATTTTTGTTTGTATGTATATGTATAAATATATACATATTTAAGGATGCTTAAATGTGCTTAAATTTCCAGTATGCTACAGCCCATTCGTATCTACAAGGGTCACCTGCAACTTTACTTCTTCTGAGATCTTTACATTCCAGGAGATCATTCCCAGGAGACTTTCAGTGTTCAAAGGTGCTGTTTTTGTAGCACTGGGAAGCTTGAGATTGAATATCTCAAGAGCAGTGGCAAGGCAATTGTAATACTTAATACTTATATAGAGCTTAAAGGTTTGCAAGGGGCCTCTGACAACTAGCAGCTATATAACCCTAAGTCTGATCTATCTTTTCTCTCAGTTTTTCGAGTGTTGCAGTAGATTGTAGAAATACTCTCATTCATCCAACAAATATATATTAATCAATTACCATGTACAAACTACAAGGTACTAATGAAAATTAAATCAGTGCCACTTCCAAATCATTGACCAAATACAGAGAGATTTTTGAATCATATATAAGTATATTTTCAAAATATTTCAATTTGGGGGTTGTTGTAGCTCTCCTATGGATCATGAAATCTCCAAATTATATGAACTAAAGCTCGCCTTTTATCTTAAACTTTAGAGTAGCAGAAGTTGAGACAGACAGATCATATCTGATGGGCTGATATGCTGAAGAATCCCCCACTTCTCTTTATTAATTGGGCACAAGGAGAAAAATTTTCCCTCTTTACCTTAATCCCCCTCTTCCATTATATATACCCTCTATAAGTCTCATAACTATAAAGAATCAAGCTATAGAACTACTTGGAGAGCTGAGATTCTAAACAAACTACAGAATATCAGATTTTAACTGAATTTATACAATGTATTTGAGAACTTTTAACAACATAGAATCTTTAATTTTTGCATAACAAAAATATTTTCTAAAAATACACCAGTCTTAGGCATTATGACATTCATTTGGAGTGAACATATTTACTCCTGAAACACATTAACTCTATCCCTTTTTTTCACTCCCAAAGCAGCTATTGTGTTGAATAATTATTAAACTTAAATCTTGTGATTACTTACTTAGATATTTATTGGGTGAATGAATCAGAGGATTTCAACAATCTAGCACAACATTTTAAAAATTGAAAGGAAAAAATAGGTCAAATTTCTATTTAGTCACCTAATTAGCTATTTTGGTTCTAATTCTTTATCTTTGACCTAAAACTGTTGACTATAGATGATATTAAAACTCATTATGAAGATAGTTAAACATACCAGATGTGTTTTTAATTATGTTTTTGGTCATGTGGGTAGTCTATTAGTTAATATAGGCAAGTTCCCTAGATGGGTCATAGATCTAGGGTTGCAAAGATTATTAGAGTTGGGCCTAGAATAGAAGATGAGAAAATGGAACTGAATTTCATTTGAGAAATGGAAAATCCATGTCAGTGATTCATAGGATCATAGATTAAATGGACTTTTTCCTCTTCATTGTCTTAACCAAAAACATTGGGTAAAATGGGGGAAAGTCAAACTAGATATTTACATTAAAGTCAATGATGAAAAAATAATAATAACTATTGACTAAATGTTAGGACTGATTTGACAGTATTTCCTTGTGCTTTAATGCTTTGTGGTACAGATGTCCAAATTTCATCCCATTTCATCCCCAAAGCAAAGAACAAATGATTTTGCTTCTAAGAGAAGACAAAGACCCTCTATATCTTGTCTTGGGGCCTAGGAAGTGGCTTACTCTAAATTATAGAATCAGAGGACCCAAGATCTCTGAGGAACCTAAGAAGTCCAGTTTCAGTCCAGCCTTCACCCTAGTCAGTCAAATTCTATTCTCCAAAGGAAGAATTTCAAATCTACATTGCTCCAAAAATTTCAAGATAATCTTTCCTTTCTCTTCTATATCACCTGCTTCCATCACTCAACCTCCTGACATTGTAGAGTGACTCTAAGCTTAAAGGCATCCTAGACTTAGTCAGTTGACTTAGACATTGGCTTCTCCTCCTGGAACCTGTCCAGAAAATCTTTATGTTAAGCCACATGACTTCCATCTTACCCAAGCTATTTTAATAGAGTATTGGGTTTGGTGTCAGAAGACAGGGGTTTTAATTGTAGCCCTGCTATTTACGACCAAACCTTTCTTTCACCTTTACTTCCTTAATCACTAACAGTATCTTTTAGTACTATATACCAGCATTTATTCTCTTTGTTTTCTTAACTCAGGTTGTATGTTTCAGACCACAGAACTGTGTTTGAGGGGATCTATTTACAAATGAACAAAAAGAATATTTACTTCCAAAATTAATACAACTGGGTAAGATTATTAGAAAAACATAGGCAAGTCCTTAATTCTAGACTGGAGAACACGATTCCTAAAATATTTGGCTACACTTTCTCTTGCCTAGCAGTAAGGCCCATCTCAATACACTCTCTCTCACTCTCTCTCTCTCTCTCTCTCTCTCTCTCTCTCTCTCTCTCTCTCTCTCGGTTTTTTTGCAGTGCNNNNTCATGTGAACACCAAATCTACTTTTTCAGTATTAGTGCATCTAAATTGAGATTCAATGTGAAGAATATTTTCAAGATACTCATCTAAAATTTTGTTCTATTTTTCCTTGTGTGTGTGTGTGTGTGTGTGTGTGTGTGTGTGTGTGTGTGTTTGTATGTTATATGGGAAAAAAAGCTGTTTCCCAAAAGAGACAGCATGTACAAAGTTATGTTCATGAAATGCTGGATATTTTTCTTTAGGCAGATACAACTTGCAGGTCCAATAAAGACACTTGAATAAATTTTTCTTTAAGTTGCATGTCTGATTGCAACTCTATATATTCTAATTGAAAGTTTGCAGGCAAGATGTTGATGTCAGCTGAGATAAGTCATATAATGTTTTAAAAGAAAAATTCTAATTCCTATATGCATATCTTTTACACAAAACAATGAGGTCTGTGAGACCTCACAATATTAGTCACTTGAAAGAGTAGAGTACTATAGGTTAAGGACTAAGCTGGCCTTTGGTGTTGTACCATTGGCTTGTGTATTCTCCATTCCTTCATTTTCTGGTCACATGATGCCAGCTGCATGTGAATGGGCTTTGCGAGCCATATGCGACCACAGATTGGACACACTACATTTAAGCCATAGCAAGTAGTTACATTTGAATCTCAATGGACTTTATCTATGCCTGGTTTTCTAGAACTCTTATTTCAAAAATATCATAGGGGTGGCTAGGTGGCGCAGTGGAAAGAGCACCAGCCCTGGAGTCAGTAGTACCTGAGTTCAAATCTGACCTCAGAACTTAATAATTACCTGGCTGTGTGGCCTTGGGCAAGCCACTTAACCCGATTTGCCTTGCAAATCATAAATGAAGCTATATGGGATAGAAGAATTCCAGTTTTTTTTTTAAATGATACAATAAGTAAAGGAGAGGGGGGGAAATTAGCCCCCAAACTCCAAGATATCTCGTGAGATCTAAGGAATCAAAATTTATATCACTTTGGGTAAAGAAGTATGTAAGAGTATAATTCTCCATGTGGACAAAGGGGGGGGCAAAGGATGACTTGGAGGATCTTCACTTCCCAGATGGATTATTTTTTTGAGTATGGAAATGAGCTTCATCTTTTGTTTCATTCCTTACCCTAGACATGTGCAAACAAAGAGGATAGAAGGGAATTTTTTTATTTTTAGGGAGATTCCAATGAATTAGCTACCTAGAACAGGGAAAGTCACAGCTGGTCACAGGGCTGTGTTATCTCAGGAAAGTGGACTCTCTCTCACTAGAGGGCTCTAAGTAATGACTGGATCATTACATCCTGAAGATTTAAAAAAAAGAAATTTACATGATAACTTTTATTATATATTTGAAAGAATAGCAAGTTGAATAAAATCAATTTACAATTTGATGTGAAATCATCTTTTCATTACACTGTGATGGAAATGCTTGCTTTATTCCATAAATAAAAATTAAATTAAAGAATAATTTTTAAAAAGCTGCCTCCAGAAAAGTATTATTCATCAAGCGCAGGTTACACTGGATGGTTCTTGTATGTATCAAAGAGCAGAGAAAATGTACCCTGACCTATGGGAGGAAAAAAGAGATCTTCCTGAATCTGGAAGTACTTCATCTGTAAAGAAGTCATCTATCTACCTTGGGGTAGCTAAGTGGCACCGTGAATAGAACACTGGCCCTGGAGTCAGAAGGACCTGAGTTTAAATTTGACCCCAGATACTTAATAATTACTTAATTGTGTGACATTGGGCAAATCACTTAACCCCATTGCCTTAAATAAATAAAATTTTCAAATATATATTTATACCGACTCCAGCACAATGACTCTGGAGAACTTTAATCTGGTAAGCAGTCTAATATCTCTTCTCTCCTACACATTCTTCTGAAGCCTCTTAAACACTGAACTAGATATGGCAATATATGCATCAATCTCATCATCTATGTGGACATCCCTAGAAAGTATACTGCCAAAGCAAGTGAATTTATCCACAATATTCAAAATTTCCCCATTTGCTGTAACTGATGGTCCCATGTATGGATGACACTAACTGATGGAGAACCTAATTTTCTTGGAGTTAATTGTTAAGCAAAAATTAGCATAAGCAGCAGAGAATCAATCCAAACTTTGTTGTATCTCAACTTCAGAGGCTGCATTGAATTCACAATCATCTTCAAAGGAAAAAAAATCACATACCAACTCTCCCTCCATTTTAGTCTTGATTTGTGGCCTTTTCAAGTTTCAAGTTTTCTAACTGCTTCCTCACGTCAGGAGGTGAGCAGGGTGTTTGTTAAAAAACAAAAAAACAAAAAACCCTGCTCAGACACCCAGCAGGCTGCCAAATCCCACTGCTATGACCTGGGTCACCTGTGTGCAAGATTGTGACTACAGCTCCTAGTGTATCTGCACCTGCTGCTTCATCTAGACATCTGGACTTTAAGGTAGGTAAAAATGTAGAGGCAAAATAGTATAGGTGTTATTTTTTTGAGTTGAACATAAATTGAACTTATGTAAGGCAGAGTTGTGCAAAGTCACTGGTCTCACTCTCTTACAGAGTTATCGAAGTCCATTGGAAAGACAAGAGTCAAGACAACTGGTGATGCCTCAGGATGCAGTGGATGATGTTGTCATCTTTGATGTCTAATCAAGCTCTAAGTGCTCCACAGAACCTGCTGCAGCTTGGCCATTGGAACCAATTTTTCTCATCTTCTCATTCTACCAGGGCAGTCTTCACATGCTTGGGGTAAACATCCTCCTAACTCCTAACTAAGCCTTAACCTGGTTCAGTTCATTTGCCAAGATTGTTTACAAGAGTGTGACCAGTGTCTGCTTCAGCTTCTTAGAGTCACAAGTAAGAGTTGGATGAATCAGGTGGACAATACAAGTGGAGGAGCAGCCTTGAATAAAAGTAGCCTTCACACCAGAGGTGCTCCCTGAACCTACCCTATACCCCAGCTTTGGGGATTAGACAAATAGGGAAGAGAAATGGGGTCATAGAAACAGGAGCAAATTAAAAATTAAGAAGACTGGGTTATGAGACCAAATTAGCTGTTGTTAGTTTGATGCCCTGATATATATCAACTATGTAAAGAAGTACAGAAAGGTCTCCAGCACATCAGATAGAGCCACAAAGGAGAAATTATGGAAGGACATAGATAAGAATTGCATTGAATAATAAGTCATGGATTGGTTGCAGTAAAGACAAGTAGAGGTAGTATTTGTACCAATACAATCTCAGGGTCATCCAAAAATTGAAGAAATAAGGTAAAAATGCATGTGAAAAATACTGTGAAATTGTATGAAAACAAAATGAAAAAAATTAGAAAAGTAAAATGTAGAATTCTATATAGAATCTTTTGTATATTTGACTGAAATACAAGTTGTGTTTATTGCCAAATGAAGATGAGACAATAATATTAAAGAACCTATAGTTTATATTTTTAATGAGGTTCTAACAAAACCATTGCTAGGAAAAGGAGACTTCTTGTCACCTCTCAGAACTTAAAAGAACATTTTAGCACATTGTCACTTCTTCATCACACCTGAGAAATAATCATTTCTGCAACATCTAACCGATTGGTGTCTTATTAGGTAATAGGCTCTGGGACCAGGGAACAGCTGGGCTTTTGGATTAGAGGGCCTTCTTTTTTTAAATTAATTTTTATTAAAGATATTATTTGAGGTTTACAATTTCCCCCCCAATCTTACTTCCCTCCCCCACCCCTCCACGGAAAGCAATCTGTCAATCTTTACTTTGTTTCCATGTTCTACCTTGATCCAAATTGGGTGTGATAAGAGAGAAATAATACCCTTAAAGAAGAGAAGTCTAAGAGGTAACAAGATCAGACAAAAAGATATCTGATTTTTTCTAAATTAAAGGGAATAGTCCTTGAACCTTGTTCAAACTCCACAGCTCCTTATCTGGATACAGATGGCACTCTCCTTTGCAGACAGCCCAAAATTGTTCCCAATTGCTGCACTGATGGAATGAGTGAGTCCTTCAAGGTTGAACATTACCCCCATGTTGCTGTAAAGGTATACAGTGTTTTTCTGGTTCTGCTCATTTCACTCAACATCAGTTCATGCAAATCCCTCCAGGCTTCCCTGAATTCCCATCCCTCCTGGTTTCTAATAGAACAATAGTGTTCCATGACATACATATACCACAGTTTGCTAAGCTGTTCCCCAATTGAAGGACATTTACTTGATTTCCAATTCTTTGCCACAACAAACAGGGCTGCTATAAATATTTTTGTACAAGTGATGTTTTTACCCTTTTTCATCATCTCTTCAGGATATAGACCCAGTAATGGTATTGCTGGGTCAAAGGGTATGCACATTTTTGTTGCCCTTTGGGTGTAGTTCCAAATAGCTCTCCAGAAAGGTTGGATGAGTTCACAGCTCCACCAATAGTGTAATAGTGTCCCAGATTTCCCACAACCCTTCCAACAATGATCATATCCTTTCTGGTCATATTGGCCAATCTGAGAGGTGTGAGATGGTACCTCAGAGAAGCTTTAATTTGCATTTCTCTAATAATTAATGATTTAGAGCATTTTTTCATATGGCTATGGATTGCTTTGATCTCCTCATCTGTAAATTGCCTTTGCATATCCTTTGACCATTTGTCAATTGGGGAAAGGCTTTTTGTTTTAAAAATATGACTCAGTTCTCTGTATATTTTAGAAATGAGTCCTTTGTCAGAATCATTTTGTAAAGATTGTTTCCCAATTTACTACATTTCTTTTTATCTTGGTTACAGTGGTTTTATCTGTGCAAAAGTTTTTTAATTTAATATAATTGAAATCATCTAATTGGTTTTTGGTGATGTTCTCCAACTCTTCCTTAGTCATAAACTGCTCCCCTTTCCATAAATCTGACATATAAACTAGTCCTTGATCTTCTAATTTGCTTATAGTATTGTTTTTTATGTCTAAGTCCTGTAACCATTTGGATCTTATCTTGGTAAAGGGTGTTAGGTGTTGGTCGAATCTAAGTTTCTTCCATACTAACTTCCAATTATCCCAGCAGTTTTTATCAAAGAGGGAGTTTTTATCCCAATGGCTGGACTCTTTGGGTTTATCAAACAGCAGATTACTATAAGCATCTCCTGCTTTTACACCTAGTCTATTCCACTGATCCACCACTCTATTTCTTAGACAATACCAGACAGTTATGATGAGTGATGCTTTATAATATGATTTTAGATTAGGTAGGGCTAAGCCACCTTCTTTTGTACTTTTTTTCATTAAGCTCCTGGCAATTCTTGGCTTTTTATTTCTCCATATGAATTTACTTACAATTTTTTCTAACTCATTAAAATAATTTTTTGGAATTTTGATTGGTAGGGCACTAAACACATAGTTTAGGTTCGGTAGAATTGTCATTTTTATTATATTAGCTCTCCCTATCCATGAGCAGTTGATATTTGCCCAGTTATTTAAATCTGATTTAATTTGTGTGAGAAGTGTTTTATAATTATTTTCAAAAAGATTCTGAGTCTGTCTTGGCAAATAGACTCCCAAGTATTTTGTATTGTCTGAGGTTACTTTGAATGGGATTTCTCTTTCTAGCTCTTCCTGCTGTATCTTGCTAAACATATATAGAGAAGTTGAGGATTTGTGAGGGTTTATTTTATAACCTGCAACTTTGCTAAAATTGCTAATTGTTTCCAGTAGTTTTTTAGATGATTTCTTGGGATTATCTAGGTAGGCCATCATGTCATCTGCAAAGAGTGAGAGTTTTGTCTCTTCCTTCGCAATTCTAATTCCTTCAATTTCTTTTTCTTCTCTAATTGCTGATGCTAACATTTCTAATATAATATTGAATATTAATGGTGATAATGGGCACCCTTGTTTCACCCCTGATCTTACTGGGAATGCCTCTAGCCTCTCCCCATTGAATACAATGCTTGTTGATGGTTTCAGATAAATACTGCTAATTATTTTAAGGAACAGTCCATTTTTTCCTACACTCTCTAATGTTTTTAATAGGAATGAAAGCTGTATTTTCTCAAAAGCTTTTTCAGCATCTATTAATATGATCATATGATTTCTGATAGGTTTATTTTTGATATAATTGAGTATACTAACAGTTTTCCTAATATTGAACCAACCCTGCATTCCTGGAATAAATCCTACTTGGTCATAATGCTTTAATCCTAGTGATAACTTGTTGTAATCATTTTGCTAAGATTTTATTTAAGATTTTTGCATCTATATTCATCAGGGAAATAGGTCTATAATTTTCTTTCTCTGTTTTAACTCTTCCTGGTTTAGGTAACAGCACCATATTGGTTCATAGAAAGAGTTAGGCAGAATTCCATCTTTCCCTATTTTTCCAAAGAGTTTATATAGAATTGGAACCAATTGTTCCTTAAATGTTTGGTAGAATTCACTTTTGAATCCATCAGGCCCTGGAGATTATTTTTAGGGAGTTCAATGATTGCTTGTTGAATTTCTTTTTCTGAGATAGGGTTCTTTAGATATTTAATCTCTTCTTCATTTAACCTGGGCAAATTATATTTTTGTAAATATTCATCCATTTCACTTAGATTATTAAATTTATTAGCATAGAGTTGGGAAAAATAATTTTGAATTATTACTTTAATTTTCTCCTCATTGGTGGTGAGTTCACCTTTTTCATTTATAATACTAGCAATTTAGTTTTCTTCATTTTTTTAATCAAATTGACCAGATGTTTATCAATTTTATTGTTTTTTTTTCATAATACCAACTTTTGGCTTTATTTATTAATTCAATAGGTTTTTTTGCTTTTGCTTTTATTGATTTCTCCTTTAATTTTTAGAATTTCTAATTTGGTATTCAATTGGGGATTTTTGATTTGTTCTTTCTCTAATTTTTTTAGTTGCATATTTAGTTCATTGATTTCCTCTGTCTCCAATTTATTCATGCAAGCATTTAGAGTTATAATATATCCCCTGAAAGTCGCTTTGAATGAATCCCATAAGTTTTGGTATGTTGTTTCATTATTATCAATATCTAGGATAAAATGTTTAATTATTTCTATAATTTGTTTTTTAGTCCACTCATTTTTTAAAATGAGGTTATTCAGTTTCCAATTTGTTCTGGGTCTATATTTCCTTGGTCCAGTATTGCATATGACTTTTATTGCATTGTGATCTGAGAAAGATTTATTCACTATTTCTGCTTTTCTGCAGTTGATCATTAGGTTTTTATGTCCTAGTACATGGTCAATTTTTGTATAAGTTCCATGTACTGCAGAGAAAAAGGTATATTCCTTTCTATTCCCATTCAGTTTCCTCCATAAGTCTACCATATCTAATTTTTCTAACAATCTATTTACCTCCTTAACTTCTTTCTTGTTTATTTTATGATTTGATTTATCTAGATCTGATAGTGGGAGGTTGAGGTCTCCCACTAGCAGAGTTTTGCTGTCTATGTCTTCCTGTAGTTCTTTCAGCTTCTCCTCTAAGAATTTGGGTGCCGTCCTACTGGGTGCATATATATTCAGTATTGAAATGACTTTATTGTCTATGGTACCTTTTAGGAGGATAAAGTTTCCTTCCTTATCTCTTTTAATGCTATCTATTTTTGCTGCTGCTTTGTCTGAGATAAGGATTGCTACTCCTGCTTTTTTTTACTTCAGCTGAAGCAAAATATATTTTGCTCCAACCTTTTACCTTTACTCTATATGTATCTCTCTACTTCAAATGAGTTTCTTGTAAGCAGCATATTGTAGGATTCTGTTTTTTAACCCACTCTGCTATTTGCTTAAGTTTTAAGGGAGAGTCCATCCTATTCACATTCAAAGTTATGATTACTAATTCTTTATTGCCCTCTGTGCTATCTTCCCTCCATTTGTATTTTCCCCTTTTCTCCCCCCTTTATCCATATTCCCCAGTATTTTGTTTCTGAATACCACCCCCTTCAGTGTGTTTGCCCTCCTATATCACACCCTCCCCTTTCTTTCTCCTTTTCATTTTTCCCTTTTTCTTTCCCTTCCTTTTGTTATTTCCCCTCACTCCCCTTCCCTTTCTCCATCCCCCCCTCCCCTTTTCCCCTTTTAATACTTGAAAGGTTAGATGTTTTATAAGTTAACTGAGTATGTGTACATTGACTTTAAGCCAAGTCTGATGAGAAGAAGATTTAGGTGTTTCTCCTCTTCTCCCTTCTTCCCCTCTATTACCATAGGTTTTTTGTACTTCTTAATGTAATGAGATTTACCCCATTCAATCCCTTCCCTCCTCCAGTCTCTTTCCTGTCCCCCTTTTTAAGGAGGTAGTGTTTTTTAGATCATTCTAAGTTGTAGAAAATTCTGAGCGTCTGTCCCTTCTAGTTCAGTATATTCTATTGAATAGAGTCAAAATTCCTGAGAGTTATTAGAGTCTTTCTCCCAAGTGAGGTTAAAGCCAGATACATCTCTTTAGATAGCAGTCTCATGGATAGGTTATGAATGTCCTTCATTTCTGGCTAGGTATATTCTCTCTGTTAGAGTTACAATTCTCAAGATTTATGAGAATCTTTTTCCCCATGCTGGGATATAGCCAGTTTCAACTTACTAGATAGCATTTTTTTTCCTTTTAACACCCCCCCCTTTTTATTTTACCTTTTCATGTGTCTCTTATACCTCCTGTTTGATGTCCAAATTTTCTGTTTAGCTCTGGTCTTTTCATCAGGAAGTTTTGGAATTCTCCCATTTTGTTAAATGTCCATCTTTTTCCCCTGGAAGAGAAGGCTCAGCTTTGCTGGAAAGTAGATTCTTAGCTGCATTCCAAGCTCCCTTGTTCTTCAAAATATCTCATTCCAGGCTCTTCAATTCCTTAATGTTGATGCAGCCAGGTCCTGTGTGATCCTTACTGTGGCTCCTTGATATTTAAATTATTTCTTTCTGGCTGCTTACAGGATTTTATCTTTTATTTGATAGTTCTGGAATTTGACCACAACATTCCTTGGTGTTTTCATTTTAGGATCTTTTTCTGGTGGGGTTCAATGTAGTCTTTCAATAACTACTTTGCCCTCCGATTCCATTATATCAGGGCAGTTTTCCATCACTAGATCCTGTAATATTAAGTCCAGGCTTTTTTTCTCCTCAATGTTTTTAGGAAGTCCTATAATTTTCAGGTTGCCCCTCCTTGATCTATTCTCGAGGTCAGTGGTTTTGTTGATGAGGCATTTTACATTTTTTTCTATTTTTTCTGTTTTTTGATTTTGTTTAACTGACTCTTGCTGTCTCATGGAGTCATTAGTTTCTGTAGACTCCGTTCTTTTTTAGACTCCATTCTTTTTCCCTTCATTAACCTTTTGTAACTCCTTTTCCAATTGGTCAATTCTACTTTTGAAAGAGCTTTCTATTTGCCCAATTGAGGATCTGAGAGAATTATTCTCATTTTGTAATTGTCTAATTGATGGTCTGAGAGATTTATTCTCCTTTCATATTTGTCCAATTGTACTTTCTAAGGTTTTTTCTTGTTGCAAGGTATTAATTGTCTCTCCCAAATTTTCCAGTTGATTTTTAAGCTCCTTCCTTATTTCTTCAAGGAAGTCTTTCTGTACTGAAGACCAGATCGTATTCTCCTCAGAGGTTCCAGGTCTTTCTGAGTTAGGGTCTTTCCATTCCAAGAATTTTTCTATGGATCCACCTTTCTGCTGACCCTTCTTCATTTTGCTAAGACCTTGAGTTGGGGAGGGGCTGGTTCATGGGGGCTTGGGATCGCTAAAGGCTTTACTCACTGAATGCAATTTCTCTGGCTGGCCAGTAGGAGGTGCTGGTTGCTTTCTCTGGAGTGTCTGTGACCTTGATTGAGGCCTTCTCCCTTTGCTTGAAGGGAGGAGTTGGAGCTATTGAATTCTTTTGCCTTTAATCAATGGTGCTCTTTACTCTGGCCTGAGTTCATTCCTCAGCTGGGCTGGTTCTTCTGTTCACATACCTGGGCCTGAAGCAGAAGTAGTTTGCATTTGTTTATTCTGGGAAGAGTTCTGAGCTGTAATGTGACTCTGCATTCCTCAGACCCAAGGAGCCCAGGGATGGTGTCCCCAGCTCTCCTGTTCCAGAACTCTCCCCCCAGCCCTGTCCGCAAGCTCCTGGGGGACAGCACCAACACCAGTGCCCCTACTGCCTAGTTGACTCAAGCCCCTGCCATCTAGCCCCACCGCCAATCAGCAGGTCTGGCTCTCGGGCCCTCAGACTCCTGGTTCAAGTTCAGCTGTTAATCTGGTTGATCCAGGGCTGATCCTCCCTCTGAGCCCAGACTCACCACCCGAATTCAGCCAATGCTGCTGCTAGAGACAAATCCTGAGGTAGATGTTCTTTCTCCTGGTTTTTCTTTCTGGGTTTTGTGGGTTGGATTTCTTTTAAGAGGTTTGCTTCATGTGATAGATGGGAGAAAGATCAGGAGACTTTAGAACTGTGCCTGTCTTCTCTCCACAGTCCTGGCTAGAAGTCCTAGAGGGCCTTCTTAGGAAAAGCGAGTCTATTGTTGGCCTGTTGGCTTGAATATAGGCAGCAATTTATTCCTACCTCTGGTATGCATAAAATGTAAATGCAGCTTCTAATGAATTATACTTCCACTAAGGTCCTCTGCTGATATATCATTGCAGGATGGAAATAACCTTGGACCATTAATTGGTATGCTAATAGATATAAACCCTGCTAGAGAAGAAAACTAGATTTTTTTAGAGGACTTAAGTTCAAATCCTGACTGACATCATGTTATTTGTATAACCTTGGACTTGAAAAGTTTACCTCTCCAGGCTTTAAGTTTATAAAATGAGCAAGATAACTAGATAATCTTATTTAAGATTCTTTCCAACTCTAAATCTATGATACTACCAAAGTTGAAAGTATGTCATTAATTTCTTTGCAACCTTTATCACCTCTCTGGGCCTCATCTACAAAATGAAAGTGTTGAATTAGATTGGTTCTAAGGACCCACTCTAAATCAAAGATCTTGCTTGCAATGGCCCAGTGTTAGTGAGATGTCTGTTGTCTGAGGACCAGCCCAGCAAAGTTCAGTGAGGCTCCTTAGCAGGTTAGCTTAAAAGTGATGAATTTCACAGGAACAAGAGCTGTCAAAAATCATCTACTAAAACTGATAAAATTAATGATCCTTCAAATACTGAGATGTTAAAGAAGATCAATGCATTTTGACTTTCAAAAAGATATCATTTTGGGGTTGTCATGTATGAGAGCAACATATATTTGGACCAATATAGTAAATTTTTTCACAGTCCATAATAAGTCTCTTAACCCTTTTTAATGTCATGAACCCCTTTGGGAACCTTGTAAGGCCTATGGACCCCTATTCAAAACAATGTTCTTCTAAAATCCATAACTGAAGGAAATGTTAAAATACATTTAGAATTTAGCAAATATAAAAAAGTATTCCCCCATCCTAGTTCATGAATTCCTTGATCCTTGAACTGTACCATGAAATATCCTTAGATACCTATGGGGAATATGGATGACAAATTAAGAATATATAACTTCAGGGATAGCTAGGTGGTACAGTGGATAGAGCCCCAGCCCTGGAGTCAGGAGGACCTAAGTTCAAATCCAGCCTCAGACACTTAATAATTATCTAGCTGTGTGACCTTGGGCAAGTCACTTAATCTCATTGCCTTAAAATATATATATATATATATATATATATATATATATATATAACTTCTAAGTAAACGCTATAGCTCTATCTTGTTTTATAATTTCACTGCCAAGAAATTTGGCAATTTTTTAACTTTTTTCCTACCTTATCCTTGTTAGGGTTATGCTTCTAATATCCTGAAAAATTCCATTCCATAGTTCTAAAAAAGACAACCACTTGCTTATCCACTCTATACTGCATTTGAATGATGTATGAGCAAAGTCTTTTACCATACCTCCTGAAGACTTTACATTGTGACCAGTTAATTTTCTTGATTAGGAGGAAGGGTGGTTCATTTTGCCTAATTAAAGTTGAAGAGTTGTTAAATAAAAAGCAGATCCAAACCAAAGAATTAAATGCTCGTGGCCAAGGAATAACTAAAGCTGGGGGGGGGGGGGGGGGCGTGCTTGTATGTGTGTCTGTAATAGTTGGATAGCAAGGAAAGGAAGAAAGCTGAGAATCTCACTCAATTAAAGTGTCCTGCAAGAATATAAAGAGATCACTCTAACTCTTTCCTTTTAAATAACCAATTTCATATGTCTGTGTCCTAATCACAGCTAGGCATACCTAGAAGGGTATTCCAGGTACTTTGCCTATGTCCCCTGATGGAAGAGGAGAGAGAACCAGAAAAGGAGATCCAACAAAAATGCCTTACCAGGACACCTGATAGGCCTGTCTAGGCAAGTCTATGCTCATAACTGGATTCTTGGTAGTAGAATGTATTATATTGACATAGGCAATATATGAGTGGTGACTAATGGAACATTGAAATGAAGCAATCAACCAATACTCACTACATGTTAGATACCAAACTAAGCAAGATGTATACAAAGACAGGAAAAATAGTCCCTGCCCTGAAAGTTCTTCTAGTCTAATGGGAGAAACCAAATATGTAAATATATACATGTGTATGTACATATATATATATATATATTATGTAAATATATAGATTATGTGCTGATAAATATAAGCTATACACAGGTAGTCTTGATGGAGAAAGCATTAGCAGTTAGAAGGACCAGGCAAAGCCTCCTAAAGGAAGTAATACTTGAGCCAAACCACAACTTAATTTTTTCTGTTTATAAAATAAAAACGTGTGAAACAATAGATTAGGATATAGTGGCTATGAAGACAAGGTCATGAATTCCATTCTGTACTCGAATAAAGAATGAAAAAAAATCTTTTTTATGCTATCTCAGTCAGTCTGCAAGTATATATCCAGTCACATGGATAAATGTAGAGAGTATAGATAACTCACAATTCATATACCTTCCTAATTGCAAAATAGCAGTACCACCTTCACACATGAAAGACTACATGAGAACCTTCTATTTGTCATCTACTTGTCTTCCATTGTTTAATGTAAAAAAAACTGCGTTCAAATGTGAGTCCTGGATCATAATGTAGATCTTCCTCTACTAGGAACTCAATGTATGAAATTGGTCAAGTGCTTTTTCAGGTCAGATTTAGGCAGTTATATTTTATCAATGTCCTCTGAAAAAATGGCACCCCAAACTAAACCTTCTATCCCCTCCTATCCCTGATGATAAATTGTATGTAAGGTTTGATATTATATATACTGATTATAATGATATTATTATTTCCTGCTTGTGTAGACTTTAAAATAGTTTTCAAAGAGTTTTCACATGCATTTCTTCATCTAAAATATATAGTTATTATTCAAAATACTTCAATAGATCTGTGACCTCATTAATTTTAATAGACATTTAATAGACAAATCACATTTAATGTGATAGACACATTTTATCCTATATAAATTGGTTTCCTTTGGAATAAACTTATCAAAAACTATATAAAATTAATAGAACTGGTCTTTTACAGTTATTTTAAAAATATAATCACAAGAGATACTGTAAAACTAAAAATAATGTGGGGGAAAACTACCTTTGTATTATCTCCCAAAATGGGCATTAAACAGCATAACCACAATGAAGAACAGTATTTAAGGTATCAAAAGTTCATGGCTGAAAAAATTCAAGAATAGTCCAGTAGTAAACTTATCACCTCATGTCTATCCACAAATTCTCAAAGTTTACCCAGTAAAGAAGATAAGCTGAGATATATTTGACATCATAGTTATCATCAAACTATCAGGAGATGAGATCATTAGAATGTTGTTCTAGAATGAGACCCATTGAAATGTGGTTCTAAGAATATGGCTCTGGATGGGAGTCCTTTATTCAAAAGAAAATGTTAAGTAAAAGGAAAAAGTGTTGGCACCGTATATTAAGAAGACATACTCACAGGAAGAAATTCAGGAACCAGATGGGAGAAGTATGATGGAAGGCATGTGGGTAAGAGCAGAGGAGGAAGAAAATAGAAGTTATATTTAAAGTGTACCAGCAGACCACTTAGACAGGAAGAGTATATAGATAAGGAGTTTGGGAAATAAATCAAAATTTCTGTCAGCGAAAT
The DNA here is from genome assembly GCF_037893015.1 of Macrotis lagotis. NCBI lineage: Eukaryota > Metazoa > Chordata > Mammalia > Peramelemorphia > Peramelidae > Macrotis > Macrotis lagotis. The sequence continues at coordinate 519,149,236 of NC_133666.1, read as the reverse complement.
ATAATACAGTAGTGTACAAGACTAGATATCTGCTCTTTCCATACCAAAAGCAGAGTAGCTAACAATTTTTTGAGTTGTCTTAATTATATTCTCATTTTTCAAAAGGTAGAAGAACCAAAAAGTGAAAATTTGTTTCTTGATCCAATTCTTATCAAAAACTAGTTGATGGGATGAAAATAATGAGAACCTTGGAGAGATTTAGAGTTTATAATAGAAAAGTTGAACAGAATCAACAGGAAAGTTTTTCAAAGGCATAAATAACTAACAAACTGGAATGCAGAATCAGTATTTGAGAAAATCTTGATAGACTTTTTAAAAAAATCATCTCCATAAATAGAATGTTGGATAAGTATGGCTGAACTGAAATTTATTTGAAAATTTGGGGGAATTTAGTGAATTACAAGATTAATATGTCAGCAGTGTGGTATGGCAACCAATAAAACTAGTGTGATCTGGATTTCATCAAGAGAGATGTGTCATGTAAGAATAAAGAGATAAAGAGTCCCTTCGAATTCCAATAAGACCATATCTGGGATAGAAGGTTTAGTTTGGGATGTCATATTTTCAGAGGACATTGATAAGCTTGAGAACATCCAGAGATGTGCAACTAAGATAGTAGTATAGTCTGAATTTTTTTTTTGTTTTTCCTGCTCTCTTTCTTTGTCCAAAAGGGTATTTATTCTTTAGTTGTGATCCTCTTCTTCTTAACACCTCTTTACTTCTGCCCTTTCCTTTCTTTTTCCATAATCTAGAAACTTCTAGACTTGGAACATTTCATGTTAGAAATTTTCATTGTCCTAGTTAATTGTTGTCTTCTTGCCTGTGACCTCAAAAACCATTTAGATAGTCTAGTAAGACTTTTCATTTCTCCCTCTCATAAGAATTTCATCATCTTGAATTTAGCCCACTGCTCTAGCCTGGAGAACCCTTTTTGGTTCCTGATTCTCTCAACCCTTGTTTTGGTCAGGTCTTTGAACATTTGTGACATCAGCACTTTGAGTCAGCCTACCACTTATGCCTTTATCCAAGTCATTAATTAAAAATGTTAAAAGCACAGATACTCTTGAACCTCTTAGAATTATCCATAATTAGGGCTATCCTGGGCTGCCCTGAGAGGCTAGATGATGCCTGCTAATTGTAAAACAGTAGGAATTCCCCTTTCATGGATAAGATATAAAAGGCCCCTTTTGACAATGAAATTTTTAAAGTCTTTTATATACTCATGATAATTTTGTTCATCTTGCAATAAAAATGAAAAATCTGGAAATCTTTGTGACTGTTCTAAATTCCATAGGGCTGATATGTTTTCCTGACATAAGTTTTCATTGTGGTTGGTGTTTTAAGTATTTAATCTGTTGTACAAAGCACATGAATAATCCTTTACATATAATCTTGTGCTTTACATGCAATCTACTTTATATATATATATATAGTTTATGATTTAAAGCATCATTGATGCTTTAGAAAATTATAAAACTATTATTTTTCCTTTACATTTATGACTCAAGAAAGATTCAGTAAGAGTGATGGAGAGGAATATATTTGTAAATGAATGAATTTTGAAAGGCACCAATAATTTTTTAAATTATTACATTCTCAAAAATGATTTTATTATATCTTGAGGACTACATTCTTTCATAGGAGTTTACATGTTGTCTTCTAAGAAAATTCAGTGGAAATGAAAATTCATTATTTGGATAATTTTTCAAGGAATAGTGGAAAGAGGGGACAGTTAGGAAGAACAGTGATAAAGATCCTGGACATGGAATCAGGAATGCTCATCTTGTTGAATTCAAATCTAGCTTCAGACCCTTACAAGCTGTGTTACCCTGGGCAAGTCACATAACCCTGTTTTGCTCTAATTCCTCACCCATAAAACAAGCTGGAGGAGGAAAGGACAACTCCTCCAGTATCTTTGACAAGAAAATCCCAAATGAAGTCACAAAGAATTAGACAGGACTGAAATGGCTGAACAATACCAACAAAGTAGAAAGAGAGCTAGGGGAATCAAAGGACCTGAGTCTAGGTCTTAACTTGCTACTTACTAGCTATGTAAGGATGGGCAAATTACTTAATTTCTCTGAACCTCAATTTCCATACTATAAAACAAAAGAGTTGGGCTAGGTGATCTTTAAATTTTGAATTTTAAGTGTATTTCAGTAAAAGTGTATTCTCATGAACAAAAACCTGATTTGTCTTTCAATGTAATTTATTTTTTTTCTCATGTTGAATATGTAACCCCAGTGTTCTCATTTCATTGAGAAACCTGAAGCCTTTTTCCCCCTCTTCATTCAGTCACATATTTGCTATAATCATACCTCTAAACCTGGAGGGATTACAGAAGTTCTCTCTTATCTAATTCTGTCATTTTACAATAAGGAAACTGAGGCCTGAAGATTTGATTTGATAAGATTTAATTCTAAGTCCTTTTAGCCAGAGTTGTTTCCACTGTACCATAGTTATTTACTGATAAGGTAAACATATACATACTGCAAAGTAGCTGCTTTAACACAAAGTTCATTTCAATTCTTTTACCCTAAATTCAATTCAGTTCCTATCAAACACCTTCAATAACTCCACCAGGATTCAAAGATTAAAAAAAAAAAACACAACAACAAGGTTTCTGTCCTCAAAGAATCCAAGTAACAGGCATTTGTTGAATGAATGGATGAATATGAGGATTAATGAAGTGAAAGATGTTATTTGCCCTTTATCCTCGAAGACAACTGTGATATCAAGAAGGTGATACCACAACAAGCACACGAATTGGATTTGAGTGAGGGGTGCTGTGCTAGGTCACCAGTCTCACTTTCTCCTCCAAAGCCATCTAGGTTCAACCCTGGATGTGAGTTGGGTTAAGTAACTTTCCTAGGGTCACACAGCTAGTGTCTGAGACTGAATTTGAACTCAAATCCTCCTGACTTCAGGGTCAGTGTTCTGTCCACTAGCTGCCCTAGTGAAAGTGAAAATGAAAAAAAAGCTAGTTTAGCTAGCCAACCCATTCCATGTGGATGCTGAAGCTGGGCTAACAACTGTCTTAAATTTCAATGCAGAGAAGCCTGTGGGTTGTGTCCTAATACAGTTCTAATAAGTGAAAAACAATTCCATTTATTTTTCAAGTTAAGTAACCAAGAGGGTATATAGACTGAGCTCTTTCCATATCTGTATGACTGAATTACTTAAATCTCTCTCTCTCTCTCTCTCTCTCTCTCTCTCTCTCTCTCTCTCTCTCTCTCTCTCTCCATTTCAGCATTTGTAAAATGAAGGGTTTGGCTTTAAGGTTCTTTCAGATCTAAAACATTCCAAATTACTTTATCAAAGGTCGCCCAAAAAGTTGACAGGACTAAAATTTAAAGTTCAGAACCCCTTCCTTTTGATCTTGATCAAAGCAATATGTGCAACATATTGTGCTCTATGGAATTGCTAGCCCTTTCCTCCCTCATCTCCCATACCTGCAAAGATTAGGGAGGCAATATTGAAAAGTACAGAGAGTCCTAAAGTTCAAATCAGAGGATTTAGGCTTAGATCCATGTTCTATTATTTACTAGTCAACTAGAAGTACATCAGTTAGCATTAATATATCATTGTGCTTAAGTCCTTGGGAGTGAAAAAAAAGGTGAAAGACAGATCCTGCTCATGCAGTCAGCTAAGTAAAAATAAAATATATACAGGATGAATTGGAGGGAAAGCAGCATTAAAGGGGAATGAGGAAAGACTTCTTGCAGAAAGTGGGTTTTAATTAGACCTTGAAGGAGGAAAGAGAATCCAAGAGATAAGAGATAAGGAGAGAGATGACAGAGAATGAGAATTCTCACTACAAAGGGATAACCAATGAAAATGATCAGAATGAGGGGCACCTAGGTGGTGTAGTGGATAAAGCACCAGCCTTGGAGTCAGGAGTGCCTGGGTTCAAATCTGGTCTCAGACACTTAATAATTACCTAGCTGTGTGGCCTTAGGCAAGCCACTTAACCCCGTTTGCCTTGCAAAAACCTAAAAAAAAAATGATCAGAATGAATACCTATGTGACTTTGGATAAATCACATAACCTCAGTTGTTCATCTGTAAAATGAGGGATTTGAACTATATGGTCTCTGAGGTTCCTTCCATTGAACCTATGATTCAATGACTTCTGGAGCTGTGTACTCTGGAAGGAGTACTGTCTCCATAGGCAATGTGTACAAATGGAGGCTAATACATAATGAAAGGAGTATTTGTAGCCAGCTCAGACTCTCAAGATCTGATCATAGCATTTTCATTGTTGAGTCTTTACATCTCAGAAATCATTCACTGCTGTAAATCAGGGCTTGATATTGCTTTGTGGGTTGTCTAAGCTTAAAAAAAATGATGGAGAAAATGTTAATAATGCAAATTAAAATTAAATTAGTGTCATGTGTTCATTGTTTTTTAAGTAACTCAGTTGTTAAACATTTAGCAGCATACCCCGAATTATAAAACACACAAAAATGGAAATAATTGGATCACTGGACCATACAAGGATATATTGAGGGAACAGAGGATGTTTAGCATTGAAAAATTAGGGGAGGGTATGATAACTAGGATCAGTCATGTTAAGGGTTGTCATATGTGAGATCCACTTGGCCCAAGGTGGAAGAACTATTTCTGTTTGTGGAAATCTTAGATTTAGACTTGATTTAAGGAAAAATTTCCTTACAATCAGAACTATCTAAATGTGGAATGAGCATTCACAGGAGGTTCTCACTAGAGGTTATCACACAGAACATTTGTTAAAGATGTTCAAACATAGCTTAGACTACAGGATGTCTAAGGGTACTTTCCTTACTCTAAGATTTTGTAGCTATTAGCAGGTATGTCATTGTTTCAAATAAGTCTATTTTCCTAAATACCCCAGTACAGTTATGACTCTCGGTGATTGTTCTTGGCTCTACTTCTACTTCAAAGCTCACCATCTGAGGACCATCAGTGATAAGTTTCCACATAGCGGCTTGAGTTACAACAGTAAGGTTTACCTAAGCCTCTCTTCCTAAAGTTGACCCTTATTGACTAGTCTGTAGTATATCAAACTAGGTCTTTTCCCCATAGTAAGGGACTTTCTGGAGTTCTAAGTTACTATTTCCAATGTGTTAATCTGGAGTTCTAGGAAACTAGATTGAATATTCTAGATTGATTTTGATAAACTGGCTCTTAATGTTAGAAGGTGATGAAAGGGAGGGAACAACATTTAGCAAAGATCATGATATGTCTCTAGAGTCGGAGGACTCCAGATTTCTCTGTGTGACCTTAGGCAAGTCATTTAATTTCTCTGGACCTCAGTTTCTTCACCTGTAAAATAAAAAGATTATACTAAATGGTCATTGGAGTCCCCTCTAGGTCTAGAAAGATGATTCCATGATCCTATATTCCCTGAGGAGCCCCACCATTAGAAATCCTTCCCAAAGCGCCCTATAGAAAGCTAAACTCTAAGGGGAAAAAATTCACTTTAAATTCAGGTCACAGGTAAACAAACTCAGCTTTTGGGTCATGCATTATTCAAAGAAGAGAGTAAGTTGCTATGGCTTTCAGAGTAGGGACCTTGGCAGAATCAGATGTCATGGAAGACTTCACTACTTTTGCCTTTTCTATCTCTACCAATACCATTCTTCCCTCACCTAAAAGGCATATCATCTATTTATATATGGAATGTGAACAAAAGTTTTCATGTCATAGATTCATAGGAAAGGACCTTAGAGATCATTTGATCCAAACCTTTTATTCATCAGGTGAGGAATGGGGTGACCTAAAGGGATCAAATGACTTGTTTATCACAAACCTAGTGACAAAACCAAGATGGGAAACACAGATCAAACTCAATATTCTTTCCATTACATAATAGAGATTAAACATGGAGCACTTAAATTTTTATGTCTCCTAGATTGAATGAACAATATGCAGGTGTTGAATTTTTGTGACATTGTAACATGGCTTCCATTTTAGTTTTGTTCTCTCGGATCCAATCATATGGATAATAGATATTCAAGGATATCATAAATGAACATAATGAAAATCCATGACTAGAATATTTGAAATGTTAGAAAAAGAATTTCAGGAAAATTTTTGAAGACCTCATAAAATAAATCTATCATTAAACATTTATTCAGCTGCCTACACTATGCAAGTCAGGGAAGTCAGGTGGAACACTGGCCTTGGAGACAGGAGGACTAGAGTTAGAATCCAGTCTCAGACACTTGATGCTTACTAGCTGTGTTACTTTGGGCAAGTCACTTAATCTGACTGCCTCACATCCAGGGCCATCTCCAGTCGTCATCATCCTGATTCATATCTGGCCACTGGATCTAGATGGCTCTGTAGAGGATAATGAGTCTTAGCACAGCATCCCCTCACTTAATGTGCTTGTCAGGGCAGCACTTCCCCTGATGTCCTATAGTCTTCTTTGAGAATGAGGGACAAACATCAGCAGCAGCAAGCCATTGTACAAAGAGCTAGCTATAGCAAAAAAAAAAAAAAAAAGGCAAAAGATAACCTGTACTCTAAGAGTTTACTGTCTAATTAAAGAAATAAATGTGCAAATATATACAAAGAAAGCTATATACAATTTCTCTTGGAAATTCAGTTTTGAAAATATTTCTACGTTGGCCATGTTTTATTCCCATTCCATCTCTACTCCTGACTCTTTGGATTATACCACAGGTTACTTTCCCAGGTCCACTTTTCATTTTCTTTGTATATTTATATATCAGCTTCCTCCATTTGAATACAAGCTTCAGACAGGTGGGACTCTTTCTTCATGCTTGAATTTATAACCCCCAGAGTTCAATCAAGTGCGTGAATCATGGTTAGTGCTTAATAAATAATTGTTGAGGGGAAAAAAAGGAGGACAAAGAAGAGGTCACTAGAATTAGGAGGGGTTGGGTAAGATTATAAAGAAGCCAAGGAGGTTAGTAATCAGAGAAGAAAAGGGAGCACATTCCAGGCATGGGGGACAGTCAGAGAAAATGTCTAGATCAGAGAGATAATCTTGTTTAAGGAATAGCCAGGAAGCTGTTCTCCAGTGTCACTAGAGTGAAAAGTATGTTTTGGAAAGTGAGGTGTAAGAAGCCTGGAAAGGTAGGAAGCCTCTGAAGGCTAAACAGAACATTTTGTATTTCATCCTTGGGGGATCAATGTGCCTCTAGAGTTTATTGAGAGGGGCGGCTAGATAGCGCAGTGGATAGAGCACCAGCCCTGGAGTCAGGAATACCTGAGTTCAAATCTGGCCTCAGACACTTAATTACCTAGCTATGTAGCCTTGGGCAAGCCACTTAACCCCATTGCCTTGCAAAAAAAAATGTTATAGAGTTTATTGAGTAGAAGGATGGCATGATCAGATTTGTGCTTTAGGAAAATCCCTTTAGTGGGTGAATGGAGGAAGGATTGGAGTGGGGGAGAGACTTGAAACCAGAAGATCTACCAACAGGCTTTTGCAATAATCTAGGTGTGAGGTGATAAGGGTCTGCACTAGAATGGTGGCAGTAACGGGAGAGATGGGGGTGTATTTGGGAGATGTTGTAAAGGTTAAATTGACAGATCTTGGTCAAAACTTGGATAAGAGAAGTGAGAATATTAAGGAATCCAGAATGAATTCTAGGTTATGAGTCTAAGGGATTGGGAGGATGGTATTACTCTCTACAGTAATTAGGAAAGGTAGAAAGAAAAAAATTCTGAAAAACAGAAGCAAGAGGTTTTAGGTAGAAGAGAATTGAGCAAGAAAACTGCTTGCATATGAAGAAAGAATGAATGATTATTTATTCAATGATGATTCTGTTTTAAGAACAGATCTTTATTTGTCTTTTAAACAATAGAATCTTTTCCTCCTTTTCTAATGTGTATTCCTATGTAACAAGTGAGGAAACTAAACACAATCAGATCCTGCCTCTTACATTCTGTGCTCTAGACTGATTTTTAATGAGAACCAAGGTGTGTGGGAACTAATAGTACATTTACTGAAACCAAAGATTTATACTTCCATTATCTAGTGACAGAAGCGAATGAATGTGCATGAGAGGATATTTCACCAGTAAACATGACTGAAGCCCAAGAAGATTCTTCAGCCTAGTAACAATGCTATCAAACCCAAAGATTTGGAGGCAGATTTTGAGATGTTTCTTCATACTAAAAAGTTCCAATCTGTGTCAGTCTAAGTAATGATTCTTCCTCCACTTCATTCAATCCAATTCAACAAATATTGAAATACCCTGATGGGAGACACTGTACTAGATGTGGGGACTACAGAAAAGTTACATGACCCAAACCTTGCTATTGAGGAGTTTTTAATGACAGGAGGAGAGAAAACCATAAAAATACAGCAGTAAATAGATGATTTGTTGAATTTTGAATATAATGGAATACAATTGTGCAATAAGAAATGATGAGCTGGCAGATTTCAGAAGAACTTTGCAAAATGAAATGAGCAGAACTAGGAAAACATTGTATACCACATCAGCAACATTGTGTGATGATCAACTATCAATGACTTAGCTCTTCTCTGCAATGATTCAAGGCAAGTACAAAGGTTTCACAGTAGAAAATGGTATCCATATGCAGATAAAAAACTGTTGGCTTTCTGAATGCAAATTGAAGCATACTTTATTTGCTTTATTTTTTCATGTGTGTTTTCCTTTTGATCTGTTTATTCTTTCACAACTGTGACTAATACAGAAATGTTTTATATTGTTGTACATATGTAACCTCCATCAAATTGCCTGCCATTTTAAGAAGAGAGGAGGGAGAAAAACTTGGATGAAATAAAACCAAAATGTAAAAAATGAAGTATAAAAACTTTCATGACATATAGTTGAGAAAGAATAAAATATACTTCATTTCATCCCTAGAAAAAGGGATATGGAAAATATGCCTTTCCTTCTCTGTTCTCCCAGATAGAAAACAGGACCTTTGTTATTCTCTAAAGGAATCCCCAAATCCTGACCTACTTACACATTCAGTCAACCCATCAGATTGATGAGCATCCATTTTCTTCAGGTTTGGAAATGGCCTTCCACTCAGGTAAGCAGAAGAAAAAAGCAGTAAAGGATGTAGGTCACCCCTACCCTTCTCTGAGACTGAACAACATAACCACAAGAAGCTGGAAATTTCCCCATGAGGCAGGCTGACAAAGTGTCCTCACTGCTGAGAGAACCTAGAGAAGAATGTTATTCCTTTTTGTCATTCCATCTTGCCAGCTATCCCTAAACTCCCCTTCCCTTCCAACCTGTCACCAGGTCTAACATCTATTTGAAGTCTTTTTCTGGATGTTGGTAAAGATCAAAGCTTTCCCATGGTGCTATTTCCCTTTATACTTATCAAAGAAAGTCAAACAAGAAATGGCCAAGAAGGCAAAGGTATATGCAAAGCAGAAGGACTGGCACCTTGAGCCTTTTGTAGTCTTTTCTATTAGTTAAACCCAGAGCCTTCTAGGACAAAGCAGCTATGATACCAGAGGCTCATTTTGGAGGCAGTCTTCCCATCTCCTTCATGCCATGGGGAACCCCACCTTCCCAAGCTGTCACTGAGAAGCAGTATGAGCTATACACAGCTGCAATCTTGTGAAGAGAGGCTTTCTTCACTTACCAGAGGAGCAAGAGAGGAAGAGGAGAGTGGATGGGGAAGAACAGGGTGGTTTAATATTACCCCTTAATCAAAAAGTTTTCAAAGAACAGGAGGGGAAGGAAGCAAATGGTTGGAGAAGATTCTGAATGTTTGCTAGTGTGTTTGAGGTTTATATGAATCAATGAGAGGTCATATGAGGATACCCAGTCCAAGTCTTATTCATAGTTGTCCTTAGGATGAGGAGAAGCACATTAGAATTCAGTGGAAATTACCCCATTCCTTTCAAGTTTACCATATTTACCATATTTATTTATTTATTTCCTACTTTCCTTCTTTCCTGTTATTCTTTTTTATTTCCTTTCTGTCTTCCTTTTATACACACACACACACACACACACATACACACACACACACACACACAACACACACACACACACACACACAAACATTATTCTTCACATTTAACCACACAGAATTCTTATGAACAGTTATACAAACTGTCTTTCAAGGAGGCTCAGAATATCCCCTTTTACAAGGAGAAAAAAAATGGTTTGGCCTAACTAGGAAAGGAATTAAGCTTTTACTTTTTTATTTTATAAGGAATATGAAAATTTTAAAAATTCTGCAGTCTTTCAGTCCTGTAGATAGTATACAGTTTTTGAGAATGTGACTAAGATCAAAGTAAAGCAAGAAAAATTATACTTCTGTAAAGTTGCAAGATATAAAATAAATCCACAGAAGTCATTAGCAATTCTACATATTACCAAGAAAACCCAGCAAAAATAAATAAGAGTATTGCTGTTCAAAATAAATATAGAATACATAAAATATTTGGGATCATACTAAGGCAAACATAGCAACTGCATAAAAACAATTCTAAAAAATTTCAGAGAAATAGGTCTAAATAAGTATAAAATTATTACTTCCTCATAGTTAGGCCAATCAATATCATAAGCCTGACAATGCAAGTTAAATTAATTAAATTAATTGAATTAACTAAATAATGCCATATCAATTGAACTACCAAAGAATTTCTTTATGAAGCTAAGAAAATAATAATAATTCTCACACAGGTAACAGAGACAGGATTCTTTCTACTCTCAATAGCTATTTTAAATCTAAGCATGCATGAGGCTGCGGCCAAATGATGATTGTGGTTTGTTACCTGGGTCTTAGGAAATCCCACTTACAGACAGAAGTATTTAAAATTAAAATAAAAAAAGCAGAGACCTTAATTTTTCTTACATTTTTCAAGAAAAGAATATTCTTTGACATTGACAATTTGCTAGAATATAAACAAAGAAACAACTGAGACTCCTCTTAACTCAAGCCATAATCGAATTATTAATTGTTCTGTGCCACTAAGTCTTAAATGGCCCCATCATGACATGTGTAAGACAATCTTCCACAAATGCTGCAATTTCTTTTGGCAATCTATTCACATACTAAATATCTCTCTCTATCAAAAATACTTATTATGTCTAATTTTAAATTGATAATCTGACAATCTATTTTTTCTTATTCTTTTGCTCTACAGAGGTAAACATCTAATCATGTTCTTTCAGGTTATTGCTTTCATATACATTATCTAGTGTATTCGATGTATTTCACATACGTTGTCTAGTGTATTCAATATACAATATTCAATATAGGAGCTACTCAATACAGCTTTGTGGATTTGACTTGAGATTTGAAAGGATCAGCACTAGACCTATAGACTTCATTAATAACAACAACAATAATAATAATTGTTAACATATTTATAGTGCTTATATGCTCCAGACATTGTGCTGTTAATTTATCATTAATCCTCACAATAACTCCAGAAACTAGGTGCTATTATTATACCCTTTACAGATGAGGAAACTGAGGAACACAGGTTAAGTAGCTTGCCCAAAGATACACAGCTGGTAAGTATCTGTAGCCAAATTTAAACTGGTCTTCCTGGCCCTCTATCCAATGCACCACCTAGTAGCCTAGGAGTTACCTATCTGGTATAGATACCTCTCCTAGATGAGGAAAATCTCCCTACTAATATAGGTTGGCACCTCCTCTGCAACTTAATGGTCTTAGAGAATTGCCTAGAGCCCCAAGAAGTTAAGAGACTTGTCCAGGATCATACAGATAATATGTGTCAGAGACAGAACTTTAACCCCAGTCTTCCTGGTTTCAAGGCCTGGTTTATTAACTATGTCTAAATGGAATTTTAAAGCTTTCATTATATCTCTTCTTAGTCTTTTCTTTGTCCCCTAGCTATTTAATAATCTCTTTCTCTGATTCTTCAGTAATCATTTTGACTCTTCTCTGAATATTTCCAAGGGTAATCTGTCCCTCTTAAATTGTGGAATTCAGAACTGATGCTGTTTAATTCTATTCCCATAGTCCATGATTCATAATGTCATGCCTTCCCCAGCTCAAGAGTTTTCAAGGGTAGAGAAATGCCCACTAACTACCTATATCATTTCCTTGTATAAAGTTGTAAGACAGCAGTTTTCTCCCTGGAGTAATTATAAGCTGAGTTCTACAAGAAAATACCAGAAGAAATATGTTTCTTGGCATGCCAGGCAAAACTGGATTGTTCAAATAGCAACACTACTTTGGACACTCAGCAAAACTATTTAGTCTAAGACAAAAAAAAAACATTAAAAACTGGATACATATTATTAAAAACTGGATAGAGCACCAGCCCTAGAGTCAGGAGGACCTGAGTTCAAATGTGGTCTCAAATACTTAATAATTACCTAGCTGTGTGTCTTTAGGCAAGTCACTTAAGCCTATTGCCTTGTGAAAAAACAGACAAAAAAACAAAGAAAGTGACATTTGAATTCTTCAAGTAAAAAAAAGGAAGAGAGAGGGTATAAGTATACTATTCAGTCATTTTAATTGAATGCAACTCTTCATGAACCCATTTGGGGTTTCCTTGGCAATACTGGAGTGGTTTGCTATGTCTTCTTTCAGCTCATTTTACAAATGAGGAACTAAGGCAAATAGGGTTAAGTGACTTGACTAACATTATACATTTAAGTATCTGACAGTAGATTTGAACTCAGATCCTTCTGGTTTCAGATCCAATTCACTATGCCACCTAGATGCCCCTTCTAAATATAGAGAACATCAAATGTTAAAATGAAGAAAGTTGAGATACAATGCAAATAATTCAACATGACAGAGCAAAGAGTTCTTGGCAAGTAGAAATTTCAGAAAGGTAAGGTAACTTCACATGGAATGCCAAGCGGAAGAATCTGAACTTTATTTAGTAGGCAGCTAGTGAAAATTTTTTCATCAGGGAAGAAATATAAGATTTATGACAAAAACAATTCTCATAGTGCATAAAAGATGACTTAGAAGAATGTGGGAGAATGAAAGCAAAGCACTAATAATATGACCTCACATAACTTACACAAAGAATATATAGAATGGCTTAGTGGGCATGAATCCTCCAAATTAGCTAGTCTAGCTAGAATATTTTATTTCATTAAATTAACAAACCAAGAAAAACAATAGCATCTATAATTTATATCATTTTGCCTCTAAAATTCCTGGCAACTATTACAAATAGAAGTTTGTGCAATGACTATTTTCTATTTTCTATTTTTAACTTTTAACTTTTAAAAAAAGAGAGTGGGAAAGAAAAGAATGGAAATGAGATTATTTTAATAGTCTAGAGGGGTAAAAGTGTCAACCTCCAAAAGAATAATGGCTGTGGTAATAGAGTGAAAGGGATAGTTTTGAGACAATAAAATTTATGAAACCTTATAGTAGACCTATGATTTTTACTGTATAGAGAATCTCTCTCAACCAGCCAAGAAGTATTGATTAAGCACCTACTACATATTAGGTACTGTTCTAAACCCCAAATGGGGTCATGAAGAATTGCATACAAAAAAAAGACAAAAACAAAACCAGTCTTATCTTTCAAGGAGCTCACTGTCTAATGAAACAGACAACATGTAAACAATTCTATAGAAAGAAAGAAAGAAAGAAAGAAAGAAAGAAAGAAAGAAAGAAAGAAAGAAAGAAAGAAAGAAGAAAGAAGAAGAAAGGAAAAGAAAAGAAAGAAAAAAGAAAAGAAGGAAGGAAGGAAGGAAGAAAGAAAGAAAGAAAGAAAGAAAGAAAGGAAAGAAAGAAAGAAAGAAAGAAAGAAAGGAAGGAAGGAAGGAAGGAAGGAAGGAAAGAAGGAAGGGAAGTATATATATATATATTATATATATATTATAATATATATATATATATATATATATATATATATTATATATATATATATATGATGGTTGATAAGTTGGTTGGTTGGTTGATTGGTTGGGTCTTATTCTTCATTAACAAAGAAGACCAAAATGATATCACTATGGTTGATCAGATCAATATGAGGAATGCTCTACCACAGGTTGGGCACAAATGATCTATGTGAACACCTGGGGTGAGTACTCTAAACTTACAGATATCACATTTCCTTTGAGCTACTTCAATTCTGCCTTTCTCATAGAATGTGGCACTCTCTCTCTCTGACAAAGGCATGCCATGCTGTGCCATTGTTTTTCAATGAGACTTTCAAGGTATTTCGGTATTGCTTTTTCTGACCCCCTTGTAAACACTTGCCCTGTGTGAGTTCCCCATAAAATGGGTTTTTGGGGTTTGTTCCACTTATAATAATTGTTCTTGTGCTTTTTTTTTGGCCCTTGACTACCTTGTCAATTTTGTCTCCTCTAGGATTCAAGCAACAGGCCTATAGCTAGTGACCTCGGCTGAATTTCAGTCTCTATCTAATCCTGATTGCCCACACCTCTTGGATGTTACTTCAATCAAGTTTTGCCTGCAGAATATTCCCTCTCCAAATGGGCCCCTAATAGGTTAGGTTAGGTAGGGAGACTGCTACGCCCCTTCTCAGCTTTGAAGAAGTTCCGGAAGATGGACCTTCATCCTAATTCTCCAGAAGAATCTGGGTCCTTAATAATTTGAGGAGGGAATATGATGCAGAGAAACCTGGGCATGGGAGTGATGAGATCAGTTGGAGACAAACTTTGTAAATCTTTTGTTTGCATTGTAAAGGTAATCTTCCTTCATACTTCCACAACTGAGGGCCTGAACTTCAACCTGATTTGGATTACATTGCTTTTTGGTGGGTTAGCCAAAGAGCACAGGTCCTGGAAGACCATCCAAAAGAGACGCCTCCCCAAGAGGCAGAATCTCCAATGAGGGACTTGGGTCATTCCCAGGTCACCACCTCCTCCCATGGACTCTGGGAGAGAATCTAAGGAGATCCAAGGGAGGAGCTAATCCCTTTTTATCCTGGCCAGCTGGCCTGGCCAATTCAATCAGCAATCCATGTGGTCTTCTCTTTAAACTCTTTTTAACTTTTCTATCACTTTCTTAATATGCTATAACTTTAATAAATCTCTATTTTCTTTACAAAATCTGCATTTCTGAGTCTGAGTCACGATTCTTTGTGGAGCAGAACCGAACCCAAGAAACAAATCAGCAGCAATACACCAAACTATCAAGGAAATAACACATAAAATAGATAAAGAATCTTTGCTCTATACTATTTCACTTGATAATCTCATCATTTTCTATGTGTTCCATTATGCAGATGACCCTCAGATCTATTTATTCATACTTAATCTCTTGTCTAACATCTAGACTCATGTGTCTAACTACCTATTGGACATCTTGAATTGGATGTCCTGGGAACATATTGTAATCAACAAAGACTCCCCTATTACAGGGGTATGGGATGTCCAAGGACTAGAGTCTCTGATGTGAAGGCTTGCTGAACACTTTTCAGGGCTGCTTATCCATCTTTTGGGTCTCCTTGACATTTGATTCTCATCTGTGGCTCCAATTATAATATGCTGAGCAAACCCACCCTGGTAAACTGTCTTGGCAGGTGGACTAAGCCAAGTTGAAAGTAACTGTATAGACTGCAAACTGTTAATGAGTTAGAAAGTGTCTACCTCAAGCATGGTGGAATAGGCAGATGAGAATGATTTTCTTCCAGTGTCCATGAAGGCAGTTGAAGCAGGTGCTGTGGAGTGCTTAGAACTTGATCAGACAACGAAGATGCCAAGGTCATTCAGTTAATTCTGGGTCATCACCAGGTATCTTGACTTTTGTCTTGCCACTGGACTTGGATGACTCTGGAAGAGAGAGTGAGACTGATAACTTCAAACAACTCTGCTGGAAGTCTAATTTACACACAAGTCAAGACACCATACCATGGTGTCACTGGTCCTCTTCTAAAATGAAGGATAAAGAGCCCCAACAATTACAGTTGAAGGTCTTCACTATCCTCCCAATAACTCATGCTTACAACCTCAATGTCATTCTCAACTTCTCACTCACAACCATCCTACATATCCATACTGTTGTCATCTTAACTCTCATATCTCTTGTTTAAGATCCTTTTCTCCTTTTATGCAGCTGACTCTCATCACCTCATATCTAGACGATTGGAATAGCTTACTGGTTACTTTCTTCACTATAGTCCATCATTCACACACTGACAAAATGACCATCTTAAAAACTAAAAATAGTTCTGATGATATTATTTCCCTGTTCTACGGTTGCTTGATGGAACTTTAGTGATTCTCATTATCTATATATCTCCATACACACAAATGCATTTATAATTATATGTATGTATAAACATATATATGTGTATATGTACATGCATGATATATATATATATATTTGTATGTACATGTATGCATATGTATGAATGTGTTATTCTGGTTTTTTTGTTGCTGTTGTTCTTTTATATTTTATTTATTTATTTTCACATTACTACAATAATCTTGTGATAATAAATATAATCCCTCTTACCCCCCAAAAGACAGGGAAACCTCAGGAGAAATAAAGTGAGAGAAAAAGAAAAGTGTACTTCAATTTGTGTTCAAATACCATCAGCTTTGCCTCTGGGATGGGATGCATTATTTATCATAAGGCCATCAGAGAAGTTGCTTCAATATTTTTTCCCCACAGTTGCTATTGTTAACTATATTTCCTTCCATTCTATTCCTCCCCACTCCCATTTATTTTATTCTCTCTCTTGTTTCACCCTGTTCCTCCTCAAAAGTGTATTGGATCTGATTACCCTCTCCCATGAGCTTCCCATTCTTCTATCACATACACCCCCCTCCCTCTTCCTGCTACCTTTCTCTCACCCCTTTCCTTTTTCCTCTAAGATAAGATAGATATCTATAACCTTTTGAGTGTGTATGTTTTTTCCTCCCTGAGCCACTGCTGATGAGAATGAAGGCTTAACTCATTCCCCCTCCCCTTCTACTACACTGCAAAAACTTTTTCTTGACTCTTTTATGTGAACTATCTTAACCCATCTTACCTCTCCTTTCCCTTTCTTTCAGTACATTCCTTTTTCACCCATTGACTCCATCTTTATAATACAGTATAACATCATATTCAGCTTCCTCTTGTGCCTTGTCTATATATGCTCCTTCTAACTAATAAATGAGAAAGTTCATATTAGTTATCAGTATCTTCTTCCCATGCAGGAATAAACGCAGTTCAGTGTCATTAAATCCCTCATAATTTGCCTTTCCCATGCACTCTCTCAATGCTTCACCTGAGTCCTGTACTTGAAGATCAAACTTTCTGGTCAGCTCTGTTCATTTCAACAGGAAAATTTGAAATCCTCTATTTCATTGAATATCCATCTCTTCCCCTGAAAGAGGATGTTTGGTTTTGCTGGGTAGTTGATTGTGCATTGTAATACAATCTCCTTTGCCTTCTGGAATATCATATTCCAAGTCCTACAAGCCCTTAATGTAGATATCGCTAAAGCCTGTGCAATCCTGATTGTAGTGCAATGGTAATTGAATTGTTTATTTCTGGCTGCTTGTAATATTTTCTCTTTGACTTAGGATTTCTGGAATTTGCCTATATATTCCTGGAAGTTTTTATTTTGGGATCTCTTTCAGGAAGTGATCCATGGATTCCCTAGATTTCTATTTTACCCTCTGCTTCTAGGATATCAAAGCAATTTTGCTAGATTATTTCTCAAGAAATGACATCTAGATTCTATTACTGGTTATGACTTTCAGATAGCCTGATAATGTTTAAATTATCTCTCCTGGATCTGTTATCCAGGTCAGTTATTTTTCCAATGAGCTATTTCACATTTTTTCTAGTTTTTTTATTCATTTGGTTTTGTTTTATTGTTTCTCGATTTCTCACAAAGTCATGAGATTCCATTAGCTCCATTCTACATTTGAAGGAGTTATTTTTTCAGAGAGTTTTTTTATCTCTTCTTTCTTCTAGCTAATTCTATTTTTTAAGGCATTCTTCTCCTCATTGACCTTTTGGGTTGCTTTTTTCCATTTGACCTAAACTGGTTTTTAACATTTAATTTTCTTCAATTTTTTTTTTAGTATCTCCACCAAGCTCTGACTTGGTTTTCATGATTTTTCTGCATCGTTCTCATTTCTCTTTCCAATTTTTCCTCTATCTACCTTACTTACTTTTCAAAATATTTTTTGAGCTCTTCCATAGCCTGAGATCAATTCCTATTTTTTTTGGAGGCTTTTGATACAGAAACTTTGACTTTATCCTCTTCTGAGTGTGTATTTTGATCCTCCATGAGACTAAAGTAATTTTCTATGGTCAGATTCTTTTTCTTCTGTTGTTTGGTCATTTTCCCAACCTGTCACCTGGTTTTAACACACTTCCCAAGCTTTTAGGGATTTGGGGGACAATCCCCCCCCCAAAGACCTCAATTCCTTCAAGGTCTTATGAGAGGCTCTGACTGCTCCCCTGGACTGTGTTTGGTCTATGGATGACTACAGGCAATCCTCTATGTCCTGGGAACTGTGAGGAGGGTCCCTGCTCCTCTATGATAGTATAGAGACTCAGACTGGACTCTAGATCTGAGTATGGACAAAGAAGCAGAGTCCTGTCCCAGGAATAAGAGAGACCTCTGCAATCTCTCCACAACCCCTTACTGTCTATGGACTGAGCTTTCTGGAAGCAGCTGTTGGGTGGCTCCACAGGTTCCCAGGAGAGGGCTGCCCTGAGGCTGGCACTGGCCTGGGCTCCATGCTCACTATGGTGTGGCAGAGTTCTCCCTTCAACCCTCCAAGCTGTCCCTGGGAGTCCCTGGGCAAGAGGTCTGGAAACTATTCCAACTACTATAGACCCAGATACCCCCAAGTACACACCACAGGCTGTTTGTGGAAGGCTGGAGCTGCTTTGCTATGGCATAGGGCAATGACAGCCTGAGATGCACTATGGCTCTTTCCAACCTCAGTTCCAGAAGAATAGATTTTTTCCCACAAATCTATCAAGTTGTCTTAGGATAGAAAATTGTTTCTTCAGTCTTTCTAGAGGGGTTTTTACTCCTCTAGAATTTGATTAGAGTCATAATTTTACAACATTTGGAGTGGTCTGGGGAACTTCTTGGAATTCCTTCCTCCATGATGCCATCTTGGCTCTGCCCCCCTCTGTTTGGTTTTTAAATCCTTCAACAACTAGGCACCTTCCTAGCTTTCTAACCTTCTCATACTTTACTCCCCTCCATATTCTCAATCAAGCAATACTTGATGTTTCTCCATATATGACCTCTCTTTTTTGTTTCCCTTTTCTTTATTTTTTATATATTTTTTAAATAATACTTTATTTTGCCCTAATTACATATAAAACCAATTTTTAACATTCATTGGGTTTGGGTTTTTTATGTTTTGAATTCCAAATTCTATCTCTCCCTCCACTCTCCCCTTTCTGAGACAGTGAGAAATCTGATACAGGTTATACATGTGTAATCATGTAAAAGATTTCCATATTAGTCATTTTGTGCAAGAAAACTAAAACAAAAAAGAGTGAAAAATAGTACACTTTGTTCTGTTTTCAAATAGTATCAGTTCTTTCTCTGGAGGCAAATTGTATTTTTCATGATGAGTCCTTAGATCATTGTATTGCTGAGACTAGTCAAATTGTTCACAATTCTTCATCATAGAATATTACTCTTACAATATACAATGTTCTCCTGATTTTGCTCACTTCTTCAGTTCACGTTAATTCTTTCTAGATTTTCTGAAATCATACTGCTTGTCATTTCTTAAAGCACAATAATATTCCATCACAATCTCATACCACAATCTCATTCCCAATTGATGGGAATACTCTCAATTTCAGTTTTTAGCCATCACAAAAAAAGAAGTGCTACAAATACATTCTTTTCTTGGGATACACACCTAGTAGACCCTATGACTTTTGAGTGGATCTCTCCTATGCTTAGAATACTGTCTCTCTCCTCTCCCTCACCTCCTGGCAATCCTAGCATCCTTCAAGACTAAAGTCAAATCCCACCTTTCTCCAGAGATCTTTCTTGGTACCCTTTCCACTCCCACCAATAATGCCTTTTCTCTGAAATTTTCTCCCATTTAAACTGATTTTATCTTATATATACATTTTTAAATTTTGTGGCTTCTCTTAGAATGCAAGTTTCTTGAGAGTAGGCACCTCATTTTTGCCTTTCTTTGTACCCATATTTAGCACAGTTTCTGCCTCATAATAGGTACATATAAATGCTTGTTGACCACTACAGACTCTTAACCCACCCAAGTTGCCAAGGAACTCTCTAAAATTTATCAGTTGCCGAATTGATTCTCATCTGCACTAGTAAAGGAAGTTTTCTACAACAATGAAATCGCAGATGCAGAGCAATTATCCTAGATAATTAAGATAATAATCCTTAACAGCTCTGGGGAACCCCTAGGGGAAAAGGTTCTCAGACTAATGAAGATTCTATTTTTTATTCATATCCATCACATTTCATATAGACTCTTTGTAAAATGTTTAATTTTTCCTGCATTGGAGTTGAGGAAGTAGAATGAAAAAAGGGGAGTGACTATTCCCTAGATACTGTGAACTTTGCCCAATGGTTCTATCATGAGTTTGTAATATAATACATACAAAATGTACCTTAAAAAATTATTAACGTGTTGAATGACCATTCCACCTTGTTCTATAATTTATTCATTTTATTTGTTCTATTTGGTTTGGATTCCCCAACATCATGTTTTCTCCAGGATAAGTTAATCACCTGAAATCTTATCCTCGTAAAATCTTTATAAGGGCTAGGAACTTTCCATTTTCTATTAGAAGCTCTTCTTGGTTTGGACTCCTGTTGAAGGTTTTAAAAAGGTGACAGCAATGCCATGTTTGAAGAAGAAAGCAGTGAATAATCACTCACGGTGAAGTATCAAAACAGTCTATAAATGAACTCAAATACAAAAGCTCATCAAAGAGCTTAAGAAAGAATTTAAAAACCAAAGAAGGACCAAGGAAATCAACTCCATTAAAAGTAAAAATAACCAGCTGCAAATTACTTTCAGGATAAGCTGAGCACCTGAAATCTCATCTTCCTCAGTTGTCTCTCCTTTCTTTGAGTGGGAGAGTTGGAGGGTAGAGCCCTAAACTCCTCTCAAAGTCTTCCTTCATTTGAAGGCTCAGCAATTCTACTTGGTTTGATCTCCACTAAAATCATGCTCTTGCTCCCATGCTGAGTGTCCTCATCTAGGTACTCCACCCTCTCACCCCCCACCCCCCTGCCCACCCCCAGCCTTTTTAAGCTTCCTTTTGTGTACTGTCATCTCCCATTAGATTGTAAACTGCTCTAGTCAGATTTATTAAATGGATTTTTTAAAAAAGAAATATTTGGTTTTCTCAGCTTTGGTTCTTTCCTGTCTGGAGAGCTTTCAAGCAAGGAGGACAAGATCTATGAGCTTCTAGGTAGGGGTAACCTTTCAACATTCTCTCACTTAGAGTCAGGATGAAGCCAAGAAAACATGATCCTGATGTTTCTTCTGCCTTTATTGCAACTATTTTCTTCCTGATTGGAGATTGCTATGATTTTATGAACTGTGAAGGGCAGCAATAGTGAGTCATCAGAAGTTCTGGAGCTAGCAACCATTCACAAACATTACAGAATATCTTCAAGACCCAGCTCAGTTGTCATGCCCCTTTTTTTTTAAGGTTTTTGCAAGGCAATGGGGTTAAGTGGCTTGCCCAAGGCCACATGGCTAGGTAATTCTTAAGTGTCTGAGACCGGATTTGAACCCAGGTACTCCTGACTCCAGGGCCATGTACCACCTAGTCGCCCCTGTCATGCACTTTTGAATGACCTGAAGCACCTAGCCCAGCAGTAGCTCTGGTGAGAGATCATCTTTTATCTATGCAACATTTGGAAGTAAAACTGGGAGGGGAGGATGCTATGAAGAAAATACTTTGATCCTGTTCTTCCCAAAGACTGAGGGAGTTATAGAAGAGAGTACACCACCAGATCTTGGGGAAGAAATGTATCTAAATTCTTGCTACAGCTTCCCAGTAAGTTAGTTATATTAATTGGCTAAAAAGACCAGAGTTGATAATTACTGGCAGATAATAGTGAAGAAAAAGGGTAGCTAGATGATAAAGTAAATAGACTACTAGGCCTGGTGTCAAGAAGGTCTAAGGTCAAATCTGGCCTCAGATACTCAGTGGGCAAGTTATTGAATTTCAGCTCTTCATCTGTAAAATGGGGATATATCAGAAAAGAAAATGGTGAACCACTCCAGGTTCTTTGACAAGGAAACTCCATTGACAAAATCTCTACAGGATCACAAAGAGTTGGACCTGACTTAACAAGAACAATTAAAAAAACACATCAGAATAGGGGTTATAAATGGTGTCAGTAGTAAAAAAAAAACAAACAAAAAAAACCCCATGCCTAACCCATCAGAGGTACCTCTAGAATTCTGAGCATTGATCAAGCCAACCTTACTATGGGAGAATGAATGGTGCCTCTTCCGAGATAAAATTGGATCCTTTGCATTTGTGGATAGCCCCTGGAAAGAATCTCCTCCCAGTAATTTCATTATTCATCATCTTGGTTTTTGAGATTATCTAGCTAAATTGGGGGGGGGGGTTGGTTTTAGTTTTTGCAAAGAGTGGGGTCAAGTGACTTGCCCAAGGTCACACAGCTAGGCAATTATTAAGTGTCTGAGGTTGGATTTGAACTCAGATCCTTCTGACTCCAGGGCCAGTGCTCTATCCACTATGCTACCTAGCTGCCCCTTGAGAATCTCTAGCATTAAATTGGCAAAATTTTCTGTTTTAGGCTGTAATCATAATCAATTTTGGTGGGTAAGTAAATAGTAAGGGGTCTGGAGTTGGCCAGTATGTGTTTCCCTTAGAAGATAGTGAGTTGGGACTTCTGGGGTGTAACCAAGATGTCAGTGGGAAGCTAACATGCTGCTGGAGCTTTCCCCTACCAAAGATAAATGAAACCTCTACTCTTACATCCACTCTACAGATCCCACCAAGAAATATAGAAGATTCAAAGACATTTTCAACTGTAGACATCATAGAAGATCTTCAGTGAAGATTTTTGGGAGAAAGGGAGAAGTAAAGTCCAGGAGGTGGGGAAAGGGAAGAGAAAGGAGTTTTGTAATAGCTATTTTTAAGAATGTGAAAAAGAGTACGGAAGAAACAACTCAATATCACATAATCAAAAATCCTAAAAAGAATTTTGAGTACCTCTACTCTAACTTCCTTGTCTTATTGCCCAGGAAATTGAGGTCCATCAAGGGAGCATGATTCAACCAAGATAATAAGTGGCAGACTCAAAGCTTTTTTTTTCTAAGTCTCACCCACAATGGAAATAGGCATTTAAATGACTTCCAACTCAAAAAAGAAGCCGTTCTCTTGTGGAGGTAATAACAAGAGTCCCCCATGATGAATTTGAAAGAAATTGGTTCAGTGTTTCCCAACAAGTTGGAATTGAGAGACTCAGCATCACCTTTTGTTTTGCTGATCTATTTGCTTCTTCTGCATGGAACTAGCTACTCTCTTCTTGTTCTAGGTCAAATAACCACTGAGGTGCCCTCTCTGTAGAAAATTGCTTTGCACAGCTTCAGTCATAAACAACTGACACTGAATGGCCCAGAAAATTCACCTACTGAGAGGACAGTAGACAAGAATGAATAAAGAAGTCAATTTTGATAGAGTTGTTCCTACTGAGACCATTAAATGATGCACTTCGTTGAACTCTGCTAATTAAATCACAGCTGCCTAATCGTGGATGCAGTGTGTTGGAATTCAAAGGGAACTGAGTGAATTCTCTGCACAAAGCTTGAACTTAGATTATTTGAAAAGTAGACAGAAGAGGAAGGGAAATTTTATTTCTAAGTTAAAGCCCAAATATATCTTGCATTCCTTTTTTTTTTTTTTGCAAGTCAATGGGATTAAGTGACTTGCCCAAGGCCACACAGCTAGGTAATTATTAAATGTCTGAGGTCGGATTTGAACTCAGGTACTCCTGACTCCAGGGTTGGTGCTCTATCCACTGCACCACCTAGCCACCCCTCTTGCATTCCTTTTAAAGGAAAATGCCCTAAGAAGGATCACTATGAATTTCTTTTCCTTCAGTTTTTTATGGAGAGAGCTATACTTGTGAGATACTCTAGGAAAAAAGGAAAAGGGAATAATGGAATTTAGATTTATTAATAACTCAAATATAGATGTACTGTTTGCAAAACATTTTTGTTAAATTAATATATCATAATTAACATGTAACTATTGTGTATATAATATTAATTGATAAAAGTATTCTATCAATGAAAAATTAACATTAATTATTCTATATTATTTATGTATTTATACATAAATTTATAAAATATCTTATATAAATATATATTTTATTCTAGATTAATTATTAATAAGAATTAATTAATACTACGTCTTTCATTGTCTCATTTGAAACTCTCAACCATCTTCTGAGGAAAGTAGTCATGAATACCACCATGGCACAGTAGATAAAGCCCTGGGCCTGAAGACAGGAAGATTTAAGTTCTAAGTTTTCCAAAGGGAAAAAGGGAAAGTCTGACTCCAGTATGGAGACTAACCTACATTAGGTGCTGGAAATATTAGATAAATTGGGTGAGTATTTGGTTATTGATGATTGCACAGTTTGAAATACCATAATCATGTTTATAAAAATGCAGAATTATTTAATGCTTTTTAGAAAAAAATAATGCTAACCATAACCCTTTAGTGTGTGTATATGTATATATGTATATATATATATATATATATATATATATATATATATATACCTATAACATCATATATATACACACACTCCCACACTTATATCTGGCATATATATATATATATATATATATATATATATATATATATATATTGACAACAAAACTTTAGAACTTCATTTTGACCAATGGAAAATTTCCTCACAACATCAATAAAAAAGGGGAAATTTAATGAAGTTTTGCAGTGATTTTTAATGCTATTGTATGCTGTTTAGAACACTCCATCCTTTGCAAGAATCAAAATAATAAATGAGAAAATGAGTAGGTGAACATCATCTAAAGTTCTAAGGAACTTGTAGCCCAGTTGTAGTAGGCTGGAATTTTTCCTATCTTCTTTTTTAATTTTTAATTTTTTTATTTTATCTTCTTCTTTAAGATTGTGGGAAGAAATACAGAAAGCTCATGTGTCATATTTGTGTTTCCCTGGATAATGACCATACTCTATTATTGAATCTTATCAATACACATCTAAAAAAGATCTTAGTGATGATAACATTTCTGGCAGATGGCCCAGAACTTTCAGGTAACTCTTCCCCATTAGGTTGTGAGTCCTTAGGATCAGGATTGACTTTTACCTATCTTTGTATTTCCAGGGCTTAGTATAGTATCTGGAACATAGTAGCAACTTCATAAAGGCTCATTGGCTGACTTATTGATTCTAATGCTCCTTCTATACTGTCTCCTCTCACAATGTTTTTCTTTTCTTTTCTTCTTGGTTTTTGCAAAGCAAAGGGGTTAAGTAACTTGCCCAAGGTCACATAGCTAGGTGATTATTAAGTGTCTGAGACTGCTACAATGGTTTAAAGAAAAGAATTCAGAAATCATTAGCTTCTTCCTCTCTTTTTTTAAAAAACAATTTTCAGGCACAACAATTTTTGGAGCTAATTTATTCCATAGTAGTAACTTCCAGGTTAAACTATTTTTTCTAAAAATTAGCAGTCTAACAAGGTTACTTTACAGAAAATAAATGTGATGAAGGGAAAAGTAGAAAGAAAGGACAGTCATATTTTGCCATTAAACAAGTGTTCAAGATTAATTTACAAACCAGTAACTCAGCAGAACTATTGACCCTTCCTTTTCATCATTCCCTTGAGTCAATATTCAATACAAATCAGTTCAGGATATGGAGAGAACATACTATTTAATTAAATTTTTTTCTCTGTCTTTTAAAGTGACCTGAATTAAGTGTACCTTTTTTTTAATGGAAGATGTATTATAGATTTTAAGCCTCCACTGATTCTTACAAATCCCAGTTTCATCATTGGCTCACCTCTTGACCTTGAACCACTCACTTAACCTTTGTTTTTCAACTCTGCATTTTTAAAAGGATGATATTAACATTGACTTCAATAATATAATAGTAAGGAATAATCTATATTAACAATTTCAGAGCACTTTAAAAGCATGAGTAACTGTATAAATCCTACATGAAATAATAATGACATATTATAATAGCAAGGCAAAATGAAAGCAAATCTCATTTCAGAGCACCTTAGAACTAAAAACAAAGGCAAATGCACTTCCTTTGTCTCAGCATTTTATCCTAAAATCATATGCACATATCAGAATGCATAGACGATCCAAAGAAAATTGGTTTGATCACTGTTCACCAAGGAGACTAATGTTTGCAAAAATGCATTTTTGTATTGAGATTATGTCAAGCTTTCTCATTTCCCTTTACCAGTTTTTGACTAAGACAATGTAAGAAGGTGGAATAAACATGATGATATTTGTAACTGCTAATAAAAAGAAGAAATCTTACCTGGTTATTTACTGTAAGCTTGTGGATCTGTGAGTGTATAGTTCAGAACAAAGAGAGAGGAAAATCTCAAGAAAGGAGGAAGAGGTTTCTTTTACCTTCCCACACAGCTGAATGGAGTGAAGACAATGAAAGAGTGTATATCTACTGTTTTAAATAGTTTTCCAAAGTGCATATGTTCATATGTAAGGGTGGTAGCTGACTGAATCAAGTGACCACTCACTTTAACCCAGTTAAATGAACTGTCTTAACTGGGTGATGGCTCCTTTCTTGAATCAATCAATTATTCAAAGGCATTTCTTTTCTTTTCTTCTTTTTTTTCTTTCAAGGCAATGGGGTTAAGTGGCTTGCCCAAAGCCACACAGCTAAGTAATTAATAAGTGTCTGAAGCCGGATTTGAACTCAGGTACTCCTGACTCCAGGGCCGGTGGGTTATCCACTGTGCCACCTAGTCACCCTTATTCAAAGGCATTTCAAAGGTAAAATTATATATACATATATATATATACACATATATATGTATATATATATATATATATATATATATATATATATATATATATATATATATATATATACATCTTAATTTGGTCCAGGAGACCTAGTCACACTCTATAAGACATATATAAGTTAGATGGAATTTAGGTGATTCTAGTGTATGGCCGCGAAGTGGCAGAAACAGTTTCAAAGAAGTCATAAAGAGGAAAAATAATTTCAGGATGGGGGGAAGGAAAGGAGCTCTCCTTTGTTTCTTTCCCCAATTCTTGATTTCAGCAAAACCTTGCAAATTTGTAAAAATCAGTGAATTCTCACTGGTGTCCTAGCAATGTCGTAGAGAAGGAGAGAATGGCAGAAGTGTTTGTATTGGTAGCTGAGAACACACTACATAGACAAATTGAGGAAAAGGAGTTTCAGTCTTCTGTTGGGGAGCCCTATGGAAAATAACAGGAGAATTTTGTAAATATTCTATGATGGGGAGAAAGGCACTTTAGCAGTCAGGGGCTGATATATTGCTATATTTACTCTCTAAGCTTGAGTCCACTTTCCCCTAAACTCTCTGTTAACTGGAGCTGCAGTAGGTCATAGACTTTGAGTAGGTTTGCTTTTTTGTATCAGTTGTTCCAAATATATACCTTAGTAAATTGTTTAATCATTTTTAGTAATTTCCAACTCTTACGGACACCATTTGGGGTTTTCTTAACAAAGATACTGGAGTCTCTTGCTATTCCTTTCTCTAACTCATTTTACAGGTGAGGAAACTAAGGCAACAGAGTTGAATGGCTTGCTTAGGGTCCCACAACTATTAAGTGCCTGAGGACAGATTTGAATTCAGATGGATGAGTCTTCCTGACTCTAGGACAGGTATTCTATCTACCACACCACCTAACTACCCACCTTAATGAATACCCCTTTCTAAAAGCTATTAAATTTGGCTGATTAATTAATACCAACTAAAAATCACCAATAGAGGATCCTGAGCTACACCATTAGAAAGACCTCCCACCCAAAACCCTTCAGATTACCTCTAAAAACACTGAGGGGAGTTGTGTAAATGGAATTTTGAAGATTAAGTCTAAGACTAAATGTTCCAAATGAGACTTCTTGGATTTAGCATGAAAAACGAAAACATAAAAGTATGGTTTACATCAGAGATTAGGTTAGGTTTTTTTTGCCTTAATATATCTTTAGTGCTGCAAGCTGAGGCAGCTGCTTCTAATCTTCCATGGATGGTATCTACCAGAAGACTTCTGGCATATCGGTCTGTTAAGTTAGCTAAAGTGAGTGTCAATCTTGGACACATCTTTCCCTTGAAGGTGAAATCCTAATATATATATATATATATATATATATATATATATATATATATATATATATATATATATATATATATATACATAATAATCTGGGTGACACATTTATAAACTGGCAAACATAGTAGATGACCATTCAGTTTTAGTTGTTGTATTTTTTCACTAGAATCCAAAAATACCATAGAAATGAAAGTGAATAATTAAAGTAAATAATTAAAGCAATATTGTTTAAAGAACAACTTTGAGTGAATAAGTCATTTTGACTATTATAAATATCCAAATTAACTATAAAGGACCTATAAAGAAAGATATTATCTACAACCAGAGAGAACTTATAAATAGAATTATGTTTAGAATAATTTTGCATCTTTATTCACCTATTTGTGTCTAATGATAGCCATCTCTTGGACAGGAAGAAGAAAAAAAGGAAAAAATAAAATTATATGATAACTGTTGTATTTTTAAAAAAGAATAGCCAGTTGTACATAATAGATATCCAGTTTCATGGATAATCATCTTTTTTGATTTTAATGTTGTAGAAATGCTTGTTTTATTCCATAGATTAAAAATAAAAGAAACTTTTAAAAATATAAGAAATATAATTCTAAATTCTAGGTACTTTGGCTTGCAGCACTGAAGACAACAATTTTTTTTTCTGATCCCTCATCTATTGGTAAGAAAAACCAGAATACAGTGATGAAGTAGTAAATGAGAAGCTCTTCCATATAGAGCTGAAGGGGAGTAAAGAGCTTCTTATATACCAGGAAAGAGAGAAAACCCTAAGAGAGCTGTGGACTGGGTTTCAAGTGACAATGGTCTGATAATTCCACCACTCTCAATCATGTATGTATCTGGTCACCATCTGGTT
The DNA here is from genome assembly GCF_037893015.1 of Macrotis lagotis. Classification (NCBI taxonomy): domain Eukaryota; kingdom Metazoa; phylum Chordata; class Mammalia; order Peramelemorphia; family Peramelidae; genus Macrotis; species Macrotis lagotis. Next base: position 519,120,137 of record NC_133666.1, on the reverse strand, counting down.
CTACTCCCATTCTTCATCAGTCCACTTCTGTACCTTGGTCATCAGTGCTGGTCCCATGTCTTCATCACCACCATCTTTAGGCATGGTCATCAATGCTGGTCCAGTGACTCCATCACCACATTCTTGGGCTTCTCCCTGCCAGCATGTGCAGATAAACAGGTAAGAGTCACTTAAAGTCCACTGAGTTGATGAATAATTCTCCTTCTCTACTTTCATTCTTTTGCCTGGCCAGGAAGGTTTTTCTCAGTAAATTCCTTTCAAAAGTCAATGGAATTCAGGGAGTGATCTTCACTCTTTTCTACCCTGTTCATCCTAACCATACTAATAAATATTTAATAAATTGGGAAAAATGTCCGCATGACACATTTTAAGTGCGTTATTGATATTTTTTCATCACTTTATTAAGCCTAGACAATTAACAAAATAATAAATCAACATTGTTTTGTAGAATTTGATCATTTCAGAGGGTTAAATGCTTAAAACTAAAAATTTAACATGAGCTCTCAAGACCCTGCTCTGGCACATCTGTGATCTTACCACACCTCTCTGAGGTCTGAGCGAAGGTTATGGGGAAATAAAATGTGGTTCAGTGTAAGAACTTTCTAAAATCTATTCAAAAATGGAATGGGTGAGAGGTAGTAAATGTTCTGCATTGAGGAAGAGGCTGGATTTTTGTATAGGGGATTCTTGTTTCCTGAGGGATTGAACTAAATGATCTTTAAAGCTTCTTCCTCTGAAATCCTAAGAAATATCATATCCATTTCTTTTTTTATTTAGCAAGTGAACTTTAATTTATTATTACTATTATTACTAACATATCCATTTCACAATACCTTTATAAAAAGTCATCATGTGTCAGGAAATAAAGTAATCAAAAACAAATGTGAAAAGGAAGAATTATTAAACACACCCTTTAAATACAATAATGTAATAATAGTCTATAGTAAAAGAAATCAATATACAGCTCAGGCACTACCTTCTACCTATAAATTTTCCTGATTTTCCCCAACTGCTAGTGCTCTTCATTTTCAATTATCATATATATAACTACTTTATTTTTATTATGCATAGATTCTGTACATACCAGTATATACAAATTCTGTACACATATATCTCAGAAATATTGCAGATTCAGTTTCAGAACATAACAATAACGTCAAATGAATTTTTTGGTTTTCTGGTACATAAAGAGGTTATGTTTATACTATACTGTAGTCTATTAAGTGTGCAATAGTATTATGTCTAAAAGAAGCAATATAGGGGCAGCTAGGTGGCCTAGTGGATAAAGCACCGGCCCTGGAGTCAGGAGTACCTGGGTTCAAATCCGGTCTCAGACACTTAATAATTACCTAGCTGTGTGGCCTTGGGCAAGCCACTTAACCCTGTTTGCCTTGCAAAAAAAAAAAGAAGAAGAAGAAGAAGCAATATGCTTACCTAAATTTAAAAATACTTTATTACTAAAAAATGCTAACCATCATCTGAGCCTTCTGAGTCATAGTTTTTTCTTAAAGAATTTTATTTATTGATTTATTGGTTTTGCAAGGCAAGGGGATTAATTGACTTGCCCAGGGTCACACAGCTGGGCAATTATTAAGTGTCTGAGACCATATTTGAACTCCTGACTCCAGGATTGTGCTCTATCCACTGTGTCACCTAGCTGCCCCAAGTCATAGCCTTTTTGCTGGTATAGGGTCTTGCTGAAGGTTGGCAGGGTAGGGCTCTGGCAATTTCTTAAAATTAGACAACAATGAAATTTGCTGCATCAACTGATTCTTCCTTTCACTTGAACATTAAAAGGCCATTGTCCAGTTATTAATTGACCTAATTTTAATATTTGCTGTGACTCAAGAAATAGTAAAGCTAGTGGATAGGGGGAGAGAAGGGGAACTGTGATTGGTGAGCAGTCAAAACACACGCAACATTTATTTATGCAGTTCATGTAATCAGAACAATTACAGTATCAACATTAAACATCACTGATCATGGATCACCATAACATATAATAATTATGAAAAAGTTGAAATTTTGCAAGAATTACTAAAATGTGACAAAGACACGATATGACAGGCACCAACAAACCTATAGGATACAAGGTTGTCACAAACCTTCAATCTGTAAAAAATACAATATTTTCAAAGTCCAATAAAACAAGGTATGATTATATTCATAGAATCATTAGCTTTAAATTACACTAAGACTTTTAGTACACTCTTTAGTTCTTATGGTCTCTATTTGCATGAGTATTATGTTGTCATGTCCAATAGAATGGAAGTTCCTTGAGTAAAGGAATGATTTCATTTCCTGTATTTGTATCCTTGGCACATAACAAGTGATGAATATTTTTTTGATTGTTTGACTGAGTAAAGAATACAGACCTGAATGAAAGCAAGAAAAATAGAAATATCTTAAATGACCTGATCTCAGCAAAATAAATCAAGTAAACCATAAATTAAATGTAAAAGAAAAAACTTCATAAATCATATGGATTTACAAGTGAGTTCTCTCAGACATTTAAAGAGAAATTAATACCTGTGCTGCAAAAATTATTCTCAAAAGTAGAGACAGAAGGCATCAATTTCTTTTTATGAACCCAGCCAGATCCTGATAAAACTAGTAAAACCAAACTAAAGATAACTGTGTAGTACACTGATAGTAGTGTTAGATTTGGAATCAGAGGACCTGAGTTCAAATTTCTGGTGCTGTGCTACTTTTTGTTGATGTGATCTTGGATAATTCACTAAACGTCTTTAGGCCTTATTTCACATATACAACATAGATTCTGAGATATGCTCTAGATCTAAGATTCTATGGACCATAGGCAAATTTAATCAATTAATATTGAAATGAAGATGCTGAGTAAATTTTTGAAAGGAAATTCGAATAGTATATTCAGAAGCAATTTATTATGACTAGATGGGATTCATAATAGACATTTAAGGCTAATTCAACATTAACAATTAGCATAATTAATAATATAAACAAAATGAACAAAAACATATGATTATTTCAATGGATTTTTTAAAAAAGCCTTTTGTTAACAAACAATATTAAAATGAGTTAAAAAACCCTAACAATCATAGTTATGGATTGGCCTCTCTTCAAAATCATCAAACCTATATCTCTAAAAGTAAGAAATAGTATTGCTCCAATGGAGGAACATTAGAAGCTTTATTATCACATACAGGGGTAAAGCAATGATACTCTTTTCCCTTTTATTACATTTAAGTATATATTATACCATTCCACATAGTTCAAGAAATGCTAGTTATAAGGGGCAGCTACGTTGCACAGTGGATAGAGCACTGGCCCTGGAGTCAAGAGTACCTGAACTCAAAACCAGCTTCAGACACTTACTAATTACCTAGCTGCGTGGCCTTGGGCAAGCCACTTAACCCCATTTGCCTTGCAAAATCCTAAAACAAACAAAGAAATGCTAGTTATAGCAATAAGAGGGAAAAAAAGAAATAGCCCTAACTCTGGAATTAGTGTATCTAGGTTCCAATTCCACTTCTGACTGGTTTACTACCTGCATAATCCTTGGGAAAATTCTTTAATCTCCCTGGACCTCAATTACCTCACCTATAAAATAATGGAGGTTGGACTAGTTGGCTTCCTAGGTTCCTTCTAGCTCTAAATCTATAATCCTATAAATTAATTAAAGGTATAAACTTTGGCAAAGAGAAAGGCAGACAGGGTGGGTCCAAGGAAAGGAATCTAGATTGTAGACAGATTCTATTTGTGCTTTTTGCCCTTAACTTGCTTATGGCCTTGGGTAGGTCACATAAATTCTCTGAGTCAGTTTACTTATCTATCAAATGAGGAAATTGGAGTAGATGATCCCAAAGTCCCTGGAAGTTCTAGCATCCCATGTATATATATATATATATATATGTGTGTATATATATATATATATAATTAGTGAACTGTTTTGCAGTTTAAACAAATGTTCATTTCTATGTCATTATTTGGAACTTAGGATATGTTCTTTATGAATAGTATTTACACATTATGATTGGACTAATATATAGAAGTCTATATGGGCACCAAAAAATCATAAATTAATTACATTCAATCTACTCTTCATAGGGTTAAACCAATCTTCCTTAAGTTTTCATCTCATGACTCCTCCAAAGTTAATCATTCACTCAGTAAGTTTTATGAGACTCTTTCTATGTACATGACAAACATATGGGGAGACGGCAACATAGGGGAAGGCTTCTAAAATTCTTAGCAAGGGGATGGATGGAAGAAAATAAGAATTGTGAAATGACTTGTAATTGGATTCTTTTGGAAATTCTCCCTGTGTCTCAGTCCAAACCTGTGAACAGTTTTTCTGTTTCTTTTGAGGTTTTGGAAGGGAATTTCTAATTTCAGCATCTGAATAAGCTAGATGTCTCTTAAGAAAAGCCTTAAACACCTGCCATAAGCAAATTTCATAAGAACCCTCAAACAACTGAGCCACCAGCATGGCAATCAGGTAATTTGCTATGACTACAAGGCTTAGCTACAAAGTTTACTAAGAATGTCATTAGAATACTTGTTTTGGGCAAGATGGAATGGAAGGCAAGGGTAATTTTGTAATGACATGAAGTTCATTATATTTGTGGGATTCATTTAATGAATTTATATTTCTTTTTATGGATTTAACTTTAACATTCTTTTTTAAGTAACAATTATTTTTGAAATTAATCTCTCCCTTTCTCTACACTTCTCCCCACTGAGCAATATTTTTTTGGTTTTTTTAGTTTTTTGCAAGGCAAATGGGGTTAAGTGGCTTGCCCAAGGCCACACAGCTAAGTCATTATTAAGTGTCTGAGACTGGATTTGAACCCAGGTACTCCTGACTCCAAGGCTGGTGCTTTATCCACTATGCAACCTAGCCGCCCCCCCCCCCCCACTGAGCAATATTTAAAAAAAAAACAGCAGAAAACCAATCACTCAAAATATATCTTCCTCAACTAGTAAAACAAATTCTCTGTCAGGGGACAAGTATCATGTTTTATTCATTTGGACTTGTGCGGTTTATCACTGAGTTCTTCAGAGAACTTTCGAAGTCTTTCAAAATTCTTTTGTGGTTTTCATCATACAAATTGTTGTACTAATTCTGATTATTTCACTGCATTAGTTCATAAAGTTCTCTCCAGTTTCTTCAGAAATTGCCCATTTCTGGGTGGCTAGGTGGCCCAGTGGATAGAGCACCATCCCTGGAGTCAGGAGTACCTGAGAGCTCAAACCTGTCCTCAGATACTTAATAATTACCTAGCTGTATGGCCTTGGGCAAGCCACTTAACCCCATTGCCTTGCAAAAACTTAAAAAAAAAAGAAATTGCCCATTTCATAACTTCCTAAGTTCATAACTTCCTAAGGCAAAATATTATTTCAATATATTCAGATATCACAATTTGTTTAGGCATCTACCAAGAAGACACCCTTCTGGCTTTAGTTTCCAATTGAGGTTTCCATGAAAAGAACTACTATAACTATTTTTCTTAATAAAATTCTTTTCCTATTTCTTTGATTTCTCTGGAGTATAGATCTAATAATACTTCAGCTGGATCAAAGAACATTCACAGTTTGTTAATTAGGGGGAGGATAATTCCAAATTGCTTTCCAGAATGACTAGACCAAATCATAGTTTCAACAGGGCACTTAGGTAGGGTACCTGTTCTCCCAAATCCACTCCAACATGTATTATTTTTGTCATTTTTGCCAGTCTGATGGTTTTAAGGTAGACTCTTAAAGCTGCTTTAATTTGCATTTCCCTAGTTAGTAATAACTTAGATTTCATAACATTTTTTCATGTGATTGTTGATAACTTGTATTCCTTCCTTTGAAAATTATATCCTTCAAAATCAAAATTGTTCATTTGATCTTGTGGATTCTTCCTATAAACTTGTTTAGTAAGAAACTCTTCCCTTATCCATAAATTTGAAATGTAATTTCTTCCTTACTCTTCTAATGTTAAGGAGGTGACTTTTATATCTAACTTCCATATCCATTTGGAGGATATCATGGTATACAATGTGAGGTCTAAACTTATTTTTTGCAAGGCTCCTGTCCAGTTTTCCCACCAGTTTTTTGTAAATGCTGAGTCTTCCCCCATAATTAGTAGCTTTGGATTTATCAACACTGTGTTACAATGTTTGCTTCTATACTCTTCTACTACATTTCTTTTTTAAAAATCAATACCAAATCATGATTACTACTTTGTGATCTATTTTGAGATCTGTACTAATAATCTACTTTCATTCCCACTTTCTTTTTATTATTACTTTTGAGATTCTTGACCTTTTATTTCTCCATATGAATTTCATTAATTTTTTTCCTGCTCTATGAAATACTCTTTGGGGAATTTGGCAGAGCACTGAATAAATAAATCAATTTAGGCAATATTGGCATTTTATTGTATTGTTTCAATTTACAATTAATGTTTCTCCAGTAAGTTATGTCTTTATTATTATATTTTATGACTATTACTATAGTCCCTTGGTGAATCTTTGAAAGATATACTCTTGAGTATTTTATAACTTCTATAGTTATTTTGAGTGGAATTTCTTTCTAAATCTTTTTTGCTGAGTTTCCTTGGTTTTATGAATACAGATATATCTCATTTTTTCAGTTGTATACAACTTTTCATAACCCCATTTGGGGATTCCTTGGCATAGTTTGCCATTTTCTTCTCCAGTTCATTTTACAGAGGAGGAAACTGAGGCAAATAGGACTAAATGATTTGTCCAGGGTCACATAGCTTATGTTTGAGGCCAGATTTGAACTCAAAAAAATGAGTCTTCCTGACTTCAGGCCTGGCATTCTATTTACTGCTAATATAGACATATATTATTGTATTTATACAATTATGTAATTATATTAATATAGTTATTATATATATAATTGCATTATATAAGTATTATATTACACATGTTACCTATTTATTACATTATATATAATAGATTACTAATATATTATATGCTAGTATAATATTATATGCTAAATAATGTATGCTAATATATTATATACTAATATATAATATATACTAATATAAAATTACTTATATATAAATATTATTATATAAACTAATATATATATATAAAACTGCTAATGATTTATTGAGTTTGTCTTATATCCTGCAATTTTATTCAAATTATTTCAATTGTTTTTAGTTGGCTCTCTAAGATTCTCTAAGTACACTATCATTATCTACAAAAAAGTAAATATTTTGTTTTCTCTTTGCCTATTCTTAATTCCCTCATTTTTTTCATGTCTTATTGATACAGTTAGCATTTCTACTGTTATGTTCAATATTAGTAGTGGCAATGGGCATCTTTGCTTAACCTCTATTCTTTGTGTAAAAGACCTCTGTCTTCTTTCCATCATGTTCTTCTTTCTATGATGTTTGCTCTTGACTATAGACAAATACTATTCACTATATTAAAGAAAGGTTCACTTATTTTTGTGAATTCTAGAATTTTTAATAGAAATGATTGTTGGATTTTGTCCAAAGGATTTTAAGCATCTATTAATGTGATCATGTTTTATTTTATTATTAAAATGGTATATTATATTTATAGTCATCCTTATGTTGAAACTAGTTTTTTGTTACTGGTATAAATCTGATCTAATAATAGTGTATCATTTTTCTCAAGCGTTTCTGTAGCCTATTTGCTAATGTTTTATTAACATTTTTTATTTAAAACAGGACACATCTATAGTTTTCTTTCTCTATTTTACCTCTTTGGTTTAGGTAGCAACCCCATATTTGTAATTATAGAGACTGAAAGTTTTCTTAGGCTGCATTTTATATATTATTGGAATGAATTGTTTTTTGATTGTTCCATTGGATTCACATGTGGGTTCATCTGGTCCTAGAGTTTTTTTTTTAATTAGGTGTTCATTTATGATTTATTCAATTTCTTTTTCTAAAGTTGAATTAAAGTCCATTTGCATCTTTCCTTTAATCTGTCTGCATTACATTTTGTTAAGTGTTGTGCTAACTTGATGCTTCCGTCATCGTCAAGTTAACAACTCTCCATGAAGAAGAAGGAGGAGAAGAATGTTCTCCTTCGGGAGGACAATTTTCAAGAAAGGAATCCAGGATGTCAACAGAAGCGAGGCGATGAACAAATGCAGCAGGTCACAGGATGCTCTGGAATGCCTGGCACAGAGGGTCTTCGTAAGCTAGGCGCAGCGCGAAGCCTCGGCGGGCTCTACAACGCCTCCGTGCCCAGCAGTAACGGTGGGCTGGGGCGGCGGGCCGGAGCGGCGCCGTGGGGAGGGAGGCGCCGCTGGCTGGAGCCGGTCCTGGGCGGCGGCCCGGGGCCAGAGCTAGCGGCTGGCCGGGTCTCTGACGGGCTCCCTGCTGCGCAGGCGCGGCCTTTTCCTTTTTTTATTTTTTTGCATCCCCAGTTTGGAGCCGGCACGTGCCGGAGTCAGGCGCGCCTCGCGGGTCGGCAGCGCTCATTAGAGACCAGCAGCGCGTCTTTCTACAAAACAACGCAAAGGGCGAATTTGGAACATTCGGAGCGTCTCAAAAACTAGGTTTTAATACCCGCTCACTGGGCTGTTTCGAGCTCCGACCGACGGGACGGCGGGGGCCGTTTGCCTCCCCTCCCTGGCCCCGCTCCCGTGGGGTGCGCAGACGCCGGCGCTGCCGGGCTTGATGGACAGCCCAGACTCCGCCTCCGGCCCCGCCCCCCGTCTTCCGCCTTTTCTCGCGCGGCCCCGCCCCGGGGCGGACGCTGGAGCCGCGCCGGGGCCTCGCGGTCCGGGCCGCGCTGGGGCCGCCCCCCGCCCTTTCCCTCCAGTCTCGGCCCTTAGGCCGAAGCCCGAGCGGGACCCGGAGATGCCGGAGGGTAAAAGGGCCGGGGCCGGGGCGCGGGAGAAGAGGCTGCCCCAGGGCTCCCCTCCGGGCTGGGCTAGGGAAGGGGCGGGTCTTGGCGGGTGGGGCCTTTGGTTCCTCCCCCGCTGCAATCCAGGCCCCCTGACCTTGACCGCGGCGGGGAGTGCGGCCCGCTTGCCCCGCCCCCCCGGGTCCCCTCAGCCCCGGCTGCCCCTTCGGGACCGCCGAGGCGGCCCCCGCGGTCCTCGCGAGGCCCCGGCTGCCTGGGCCCCGGAGCCGGAGCGGCTCCTCCAGCCGCACGTTATCGTGGACTGCGGAAAGGGGCGGCGCGGAGCTCGTCCTGGTGCGGGGCGAACTCGGACCTTCCTCTGCCCCCTGGCCCTTAAGTATTTACCCCCTACCCCGACGGTATACTTTGCGCCGTGTCTGCTCATACAAGTCTTTACCAATTTCTGTGGAATTTTGCCGCCTTTACTATTTCTTGCAGCAGCAGCACTGTAGTGTTCAATTTGTTGACATGTTTAAAGCTTGTGTGTTTTACCTTTAGCTTAGGTGTGTCCACATGGGGATGTTGAGGTGTGGCTTGCAGGGAGGCATAAATAGTGAATTCTAGACGGGTTTTTTGGTCTATTCTTCTCTATTAGGGTGATTGAAATCTATCTTATAGACCCTGTGGTCTAGACCCCAGCTCAGACCTCTCTCCCCCAGCATTTTGTCAGCGCCTCTTCCATGCTTTTGTCACATTGTGTGGACCTCGCGTTATTTTAATTATTTGGGTTCATGTTTTTTCTACCCTTCTAGATTGAAAAATGTATCCTTCAGCTATTTATTAAATGCACAGCTCTATGGTCACTTAGACGTGCAAAGATAATTAAAATGTTGGTCAGTCTCATGGAGCTTACAATCAGCAGGAAATAGGAAGCACATACTGAGATGCAATGCTGTACAATAAAAGAATGCATAGAGATATGAAATAGCTGTATATACATAATAACTGTAGAATACAATGGGATGAGGGGCAGCAAACATAGATAAGAGTACCTGCCCTGGAGTCAGGAGGGCTTGAGTTCAAATTTGACCTCAGACACTTAATAATTGCCTAGCTGTGTGACCTTGGGCAAGTCACTTAGCCTATTGCCTTAAATAAATAAAATTTTTATAAAAGAATACAATGAGATGAGAACTTTGCAAGGTAATCAAGGGGTTCAGAAAATGTGTTCTAGAAGAAAAAGCATTTGAGATAGATCTTGAAGGATGCATAGGATGCAGAAAAACTCTTATAACTGGAATGACATAAGCAAAGATATAAATGACTGAATGAGTCCCATACAGTGTAAGTGCTGAAGGGGTAGTAGTGATATGTAGGACTCTTCTCATTGCCTAAGAAATAAATCCTAGTGAGTTTTTATTGAATGAGTAGCAACCAAAGAAATGTGTTTTCTGATCATATCCATTACATTTTCCCCCCACACTTCAAGAATTAACAAGGAAATCCTGATGAATATGCTCCATTTTGCAACTAGACATCTGATTCTCCAAGAGCTTCGAGAATTGGGATCCAAGGCTCCTCCTGCCCATAAAATCACAAAGATTTGTGTAGCAATGTCTCGTCCAATTTCAAGTAAGAGAACTTTATAGCTATTCAGTCCATTTCATCTTCCACATGAGGTTTGAAAGATATAAAAATTATGATTGCTTATTAGGGAGCTAAAAGTGACCTAGGGAAATTCAGTAAATATTTTAGCAAGGGCCTGTGTGCCAGGTGCTCTCTCAGCTCTAGGGATTCAAAAAGAGGCAAAAGGTAGTCTCTGCCTTTCAAAAGCTTACAATCTAATAAGGTTTAATGATAAAATTGACCTTAGAGAAAACTGAAAATATAAGCATCCTTGTTTTCATAGCATCCACATGACTCTTTCCATGCCCTCTATCATTCTAACTATTCCTTTAACCCTTCCTCTGAAGCCTATGATAAACCTGTTTTCAGTCATTTATACTTTGATGCAAATTTAATCCAATGTATCAGCTCTCATATATGTGTGTGTGTGTGTGTGTGTGTATATATACATGCATATATATATGCATGTATATATATATATATATATATGAATTTAATACCTTTTCTCTAAAGGTGAAATGAAATCCACTTAAAGGAATTTCTGATGTCAGTAGCATTGAGAGGAAATTTTAATTGTTATTCAAGGTAAAGGAATTTGTCCCAAAACACCCTGATAGTGACAGAGCCAGAACTACAAACCAGGGCACCTCCTCTCAGTCCTGTGTTTTTTTCCTGTCATATTATTTCCCAAGAGTTTTTAAAAATCAGCTGAGAAATATAATTTTCTTTGTTTAAGATTTTTATGGTTCTTTAACAAAACTAGATTTGGAATCTAGTCATAAAAGAATCCATAATTTATTTTTTTCACTTTTAATATAGTATGATATCACTTTAATAGTAAGAATCTTTTAATAATCTATTGATTCTCAGCACGAGAATGCTTTTGAAAGGTTACATTCAAGGTTACAAAGTTTTAAAATATCCAGAATGAGCATAATATTAGTATTGATCACTTATAAACTATTCCTTATGATCAGCAAAATTTTAAGTGTTAAGTCTTTGATCACAAAGCAGTCTTTCCTTAGGAGGTTTTTGAATATTAATATCATCTGGTCATAGTTATTAAATTTTGCAATATATACTTTAAATAGTTTTCATTTTTGCTCTCCTAACACTAGGAACATTCATTATTTATAATTTACTTAATATTATTTGAACTCAGCATCCATGTAGACAGTTGATAGCTAAGTGCTGTTATCCTTTTAAAAATATTTTTAAACTATTTACACATTTTCATATTTGTTTTCCTAGTGTTTTAGTAGATTAGATCAATACAAACTGCTTCAGTGAGATCGATTATCCTTATTTAAGTTCCTCCAGGACAAACATTTTTGGGCCCATGAGCCATTTAAAAAATATATTTTTCAGATTATCAAAATTACAGATGTTTCAGCAAAGGGTGGAGGTGCTTGGGCCAAAGTAGTTATGAAGGGTTGGATGAGTTGTTTAAATTTCTTTTAATCTAGTGGTTCTCAAAGTATGGTCTTAAGAAGAAGGTCTCCACAACCCTTTCAGGGGTTACTTGCAATAAAAATTATTTTCTTGATAATTCTGAAACATCTGTCTGCTAAAATACTCTTCCCTTTTCCAACTCTGTTTGTCTGTGCTACTGGCTTTATAGGCTTCAGCTAATCCCAAGAGATTAAATACAGAAGCAGATATGAGAGTTCGGTGTCTTTTGTGAAGCCAGACTTTAAAGAGATTTGCAAAAAATATATGAAACAAAGCCACTCTTTTCACTAATTTCTTTTCATTTTGGAAAATATTTCCTCATAAAAATATTTTCTCAAATAAAATTTTCAAAAATAATTCATGTGTAATGGTTTTCTATTATTTTATATGAATTAATAAAGTGTTAAATTTCTAATATGATAAATAATGATAGATATAAGTCACATATACAAAAGCTCTTTGGAATCCCCCCAAAATTTTAAAATGCTTTTTTAAAAGAATCCTGAGACTAAAAAACTTACTAAGTACAAAGAGGAGTTCAGTCCCTTTCTTGTTTCTTCCCTTGACAGTAGAACAGGCATTTCCCTTTTCTTTTTGTTCACACACTGTTCAAAGTGGTGGGGCAGGAAAGTAGAATAAGTATATATAACTGTACTGGATTTGAGATGTATTTCTAATTGCTGAGTAATTTTTTTTTAGATTAAAATGCATGAACCTGGTTATAAGATGTATCTAAAAATGTTAAGTTTAGAACTATAGGAAATGGGCACATCTGGGATACATGGTTATGTGTGCATATGTATAATACATTGAGTTTATCATTTTCATGCTTCCTTGTTTTTTTAGACATGGCAGAATTTCGGAAATTCTTTGCCAAGGCAAAGCATATCGCCATTATTACAGGGGCTGGGGTGAGTGCTGAAAGTGGTGTGCCAACATTCAGAGGACCTGGTGGTTTCTGGAGAAAATGGAAAGCTGAGGTTGGTAATTCAGAAATTTAAAAGTATTTTGTGCCTAACCTGATGACTCAGAATGTTCAGTAATTAAAGTAGACTTTTTTAAATTTTGATATTAACTGATCCAGTTACCCAGGTTTGGTGTTGGAAAGAAGAATACAAGCTAAAGAATATGAACAATTTGTTAAAGAAAAAAATAAAAGCTATAAGCCATCTTGTAAAAAAAAATTATAATTTAATCATAAGAAAAATACAAATTAAAGCCATTCTTAGATTTCAACTCACCAATCAGACATGAAAAAGATAACAAAAAATGACAGATTTAACCTAGAAATATTACTACTAAGCATATACTTACCCCAAAGAGGGAAAAATCAGATGTAAAAGTATCAGTAGGTATAAAAATATTTATAGCTACACGTATTTGTGTAGCTGTGGAACTGTGGAAAAAAGTGAAAATAAAGTAATTTGTTGTTTATTTGGACCTGACTCTTTGTGATCTCATTTGAGGTTTTCTTGGCAAGGATACTAGAGTGGTTTGCCATGTTCTTCTCATTTTACAGATGAGGAAACTGAGGCAAACAGGGTGAAGTGATTTGCCCAGAATCACATAGCTATTAAGTGTCAGAGACCAGATTTGAATTCAGGAAGATGAGTCTTCTAGATTCCAGGCCCAATGCTCTATCTACTTCACTACCAAGAGGGACTGGCTAAAAATATAATGAAATTGTACCATAAGAAATAGAGTAAAATGGGAGCCAGGTGAACAGTTTGTGTAATGATTATACTAATGGAAAGGAATATAACTTGGAAAGTCTTAAAAATTGTTTGGGTGGGTTTTTTTGGATTTTTTGCAAGGCAGTGGGGTTATGACTTGTCCATGGTCACACGGCTGGGTAATTATTAAAGTGCCTGAGGCTAGATTTGAATTCAGGTCCTCCTGACTCCAAACTCAATGCTCTACTGCACCACCCAGCTGCCCCAAGTCTTGAAAATTTCTTAAAAAAATCAATGTACTGACTCCATAGACTGAGGATGAAGCATGCCTTTCACATTTTGGCAGAGAAAAAACTCTTAGGGTCTTATCCTCCCAAGACTGATTTTTTTAAGAAGGTAAAATAGGCCATCTTTTATCTCAGTTCTTACCTAGACTTTAATTACGTAATGGTGTTGGTTCACTTAGATATGGGAAAGATCTTAAGACCAAGTTCTCTTAATACATCTCGGACCATCTCAAGTAGGGACTTATATCTTGCCACTGGACTCCACTGACAACTGAAGGAGAGAGTGAGGTTGATAACTCTGCAATAGCCCTGCCTTACTTAAATCCAATTCATTCACAACTCAAGACATAACTCTGCTGATGTCATTGGTCCTCTTTGAGGACAAAGGACAAACAACTTTAACAGTGGACTAGAAGTGACACATTTTTCAGACTTGATCAGCATGCACATTTGTTCTGCTTGACTAAACTTAGTTGTTACATGAATAGATTTCCATTTGGATGTGGAAGGTTGAGTTGATCCTATATGGGGGCAAGGGCATGGAGGCAGGAAATGAATGAAAAGAATATCAATAATATACAATCACAGCCAAAAGCAGCAAATGGTTCAGAAGAGAAAATAAGTATGGCAATGCTGGTACTATCAGGTTAAATTTACTATATATTTTATTAAAATTTTTCAATTATTAACCACTTTTTATTCTATCTTCCCCTTCTATTGAGAAAGAAAATAAAATCTCTTCTAACAAATGAATATATACTTTTAAAAATTTATATGTGATAAACAATTTTATATAAAAATCTTTCTTTTTTTTGCAAGGCAGTGGGGTAAGTTCTAGTTAGGAAGTATCAGAACAACATCAGAGGTTCCTAACCTAAGTCTATAAACTTTTAAAAAATATTTTGATGACTGTTTCAATATAATTAGTTTCTTTTAAAACTATGTATTTTTAGTATGCATTTAAAAACATTCAAAAAGGGTTCATAAGCTTCAGCAAACTGCTGGGTCTATGACACACATCCCTTCTTGAGCTTCGTTATTGATGAACTGTATACATTGGTCAAATCTTTTTGGAAAACAATGTGTCATTGTATATGTAGTGTGTCATTCAGCGACTAGGTTTGTGCCCCCCACTTTGTCCTGGCAGGGATTGATTATCTCAGATTGAAAGTACTCTGAGGAACAGTAGTAAATGACTACAGTAATATATTATGTGACAAACCCAAATACATTAACTTCTGAGATAGGAACTTAGTATTCTACAAAAACTCCTGGGAAAATTGGAAATTAATTAAATTGATTAAAACTAAGTACCAATCCACATCTCACACCCATATCAAAATAAAGTCAAAATGGGTACAGGATTTAAAGATAAAGGGTGATACCATAGAACAATTAAGAGAACAAGAAATATTCTCTTAGATTTATGGAGGGGGAGAAATTTATGACCAAGCAAGAATTAAAAAACATTATAAAATTCAAAATGGATGATTTTGACTATATATTAAGTTTTTGCACAAATAAAACCAATGCAGCCAAGATTAGAGGGAATGTAGAAAACTAAGAAACAGTTATTATTTCTGATAAAACAGTTAATATTTTTGATAAAGTACTCACTTCTAAAATATATAGAAAACTGAATCAAATTTATAAGACTATAAATCATTCCTCAGTTACTATTATGATCAAAAGATATGGACAGGTAGTTTCAGATGAAGACATTAAAGCTATTTATGGTCATAGAAAAAATTATCCAAATCATTATTGATTAGAGAAATACTAAGATGACCAAAAAAAGAAAATGATCAGTGTTGGAGAGGATGTGGGACATTATTGCAGTATTAATGGAGTTGTGAACTGATCCAGCCATTCTGGAGTACAATTTGAAACTACACCCAATAAAGCTGTTCATACCCTTTGATCCAGCAATACCACTACTGGATCGAAATTCTAAAAAATGGCAATGTTTCACATGTTCAAAAATATTTATAGCAGTTCTTTATGTAGTGGCAAAAAAATTGGAGATTGAGGGAATGCCCCCAATTGGGTAATGGCTGAACAAATAATGGAATATGAATGTCATGAAGTACAATTGTTCTGTAAGAAATCCAGAAACTTTGGAGAATTAGAGAAGCACCAAAAGATTGGAATGAACTGCTTACAAGCAAAGGGAACAGAAAGAACCAAGAGAACACTGTATACATCAACAGCAGCATTATGAGAGGATCAACTATAATGGATGTAGCTTCTCTCAGCAGTTCAGAGATCAAGGACCACCATGAGAAACCTGCTATGGACAATGCCATCCACATCCAGAGGAAAAAACTATAGAGCCTGGATGTATATTGTGTTCACTTTTAAAATTTCTTTTGTGCTTTTCCTTTTTTTCCTCATGTTTTTTTTCTTTCTCTTAGTATTAATTCCTCTTTAAAGACATAACTAATATAGAAATGTGTTAAACACTATTGTACATGTACAACTTTTACTAAACTGTTCACTACCATGGCGAATGAGAGAAGGGAAAATGGTAGAAAAAAATGTGAAAGTCATAAATTTGCAAATGGATGAATTAAGAAACTACTTTTACATGTGTAATTGGAGAAATAAAATAAAATTTCAATTAGGAAAAAAAAGAAAGTACTCTGAGGGTGAGTACTGCTAAAACTATAGTTCATGAGCTCCTACTGGGATTTTATCATTAATGGTTTCCAGCCCAGAGCCTTGAGAGGCAGGTAAGAGAGACATATCTCCTAGTTCCCGGACCCTCTGTCTCAGGTTCAGATATGAGTCGACTGATCACATTTTGTTAGCTCATGTGTATTTCCCCTTTAGGATCTAGCCACCCCTGAGGCCTTTAAACGGAATCCCTCTCTAGTGTGGGAGTTCTACCACTACCGGCGGGAACTAATGCTGAAGAAGGAACCCAACCCAGCCCACATAGCAATTGCAGAATGTGAAGCCCGCCTAGGTGTTCAAGGAAGGCGTGTGGTAGTCATCACCCAGAACATTGATGAGCTCCATCGACGAGCAGGCACCAAGAACCTCTTGGAACTTCATGGTAAGGAGTCTATCCTAGTCAAGCAACTGTTCAGCCACATATCATGTTTTGGATAATATGCATTTTTCATCTGCTTTATTTTTTTATTATGAATGGTTATACTGATCTCTTTTGAAAAATTAGCATTTAAGTTTAAATTACTAATGTTATAAAGGAATGAAAAGAAAAACCAGCTAGAGTGAGAGAAACTTGTACATTTTATTCACGAACCTTGCAAGCTACATCTTACATATATGAGTACCTCACCTAGGCATGAGGCACGAATTAGTCTTCAAAGTCAGGTAATTTATGGTCTTTAGAAACTCTTTCCCCTCCCTCCTGGATGTTCATAGGCTCTCAGAGTTTGAGTCACAATCTAAGAGGTCCACCCATTCCATGACATGCCCCTAATTTGATACCCCCACCACATCATACAATGCATGATATGCTAAAAAAACCCAACCATCACGGGATGTGTGGGTTAATATTCAATTACCTAATTGCACAAACTCAGTTGCATTAGGTCAAGATCTCTAAGTCACTCTTGACCAGTTGAGAACTGGTTTGGGGTTTGCTATTCCTGGAATGGGATTAGGAAAAACTCTTCCAGCCTTGTGCTTGGCTGGGCCATTCCCCCTTTATAATGGATTCCCTAAGGGCTACCCTTCACACCCTGTGAAGACCAACACCCTACATTCCTCACAACTAATAAAATTAATGGGTTATTTTTTTCAAAAGCATATGAATTTTAAGAAAGAATTAAAGAACAAGAAAGAAAGAATAAAGCCAAGGAAATAAGTGAGTCAATAATGGGAAGTGAGTATTTTTAAGTGGACAGGCAAAATTTAGGTGGCCCATTCTTCTTGGGTATAAGATAGTCCTGGTAGCAAGTCTAAGTGAATTTAATCATTGCCTCACTCCTTCATTCTGCTGAGATCAGCTCAATTACTAAGGAGTTATAGAAATCTATTATGTTCCTAACAACTACAAGAATTGGGTTTTTATGTGCTTTTAATTATTTTCATGTATTGATATAAATGTATACATTAGGAAAGACATTCTTCCAAAGAATTCTTTTCTCTACACTATTGTTTCATGTTCCAAAGGAAAATTATTGAACTTTTTTTAAGCAAAACTATTTTAATAGTCAAAGTGGTTAATTTTTTTAAATTTTTTTTTATTTAAGGCAGTGGGGTTAAGTGACTTGCCCAGAGTCATATAGCTAGGGTTAATTTGTTTTTAAATCCTCATTTGCATCATTTATCAAATAGGGTTCCTACCCTCAAGAAGTTAAAATTTAGTTAGAGAGAGACAAGATATGTTTGAAATGTTTAACATTTGTCTTTGACTTGGATAAAAACATAGATGATGTGATTGTTTATTTTTCAGATATCAAAAAGTTGGGATGTATAGCTAATATCTTAGATGAGAGAGTCAGGATCCAAAAGGACCTTGACAGGTTAGAAATTAGACTGAATATAATTAGATGAAATTCAATATAGGTAAATACCAAATCTTTATTTGAATATGATACAAATATTAGATAGAAGTTAATAAACATTACTAAGCTTATCACCAGAAATACCCTCATGGAGATTAACTCAGGTTAGATGTCCACACCTCAGATACCTCTCACTTCCAATTGGAATGCTGAAAAGTGGAACAATAAATGCTGTCCAGAGTTTCTCTGTAGAGCCTTCTTTTTTATTAATTAATTTATTTTGTGACCTTAACATTTTCCAGCTAACTCTTTAATTTCCATCAACTACTCTGCTCAGTTTCAATTCTTCCAAAATTATGCCCCAGTGGCACCTCCCCTTCCCCACAAATTCACATGCACACACCTTTTCAGTTAACCCCATTGTCTTGCAAAACAAAACAAAAAATCCTCAAGTGTTCTTTAAGGGCAAGAATATTAAGGGAACTGATGGAAAAAAAAATGTGAAGGAAGGTAGTCTATCTCTACCAGATCTAAAACTGTACTATAAAGTAACAGTCATCAAAACTGCCTGGTACTACTTAAGAAATAGAGTAATGGGGGCGGCTAGGTGGCACAGTGGATAAAGCACCGGCCCTGGAGTCAGGAGTACCTGTGTTCAAATCTGGTCTTGGACCCTTAATAATTACCTAGCTGTGTGGCCTTGGGCAAGCCACTTAACCCCATTTGCCTTGCAAAAACCTAAAAAAAAAAAACCCACAAAAAAGAAATAGAGTAACGGATCAGTGGATTAGGACAGATTCAGAAGAAACTGCAGTAAATGACTACAGCAATTTACTATTTGACAAAAATTGTTGGGAAACTGGAAAATAGTATGGCAAAAACTTGGCATAGATCCACATCTCACACCCTATACCAAAAATAAGGTCAAAATGGGTATAAGATTTAGACATAAAGAGCAACACCATAGATAAATCAATAGACCAAGAAATATTCTATATCAGATCTATGGAAAGGGGATAAATTATAAACTGCAAAACAAATGATTTTGACAGTTTTCTATATTGCTTTATCTTATTCAATTGTAAGCTCCTTGTGGGCAGGGACTGTGTTTTTCTTCCCCCCCCCCCCCCCATTCTCAAGTGCTTAGCACATAGTAGATGCTTAATCATGTTTATTGACTATGGCAAGAATTGTGCCTATGAGGTGCACATACTTTGAATGGAAAACCAGGTAGAATGAAAGATTGACGAAGGAGAGAGGGCAGTAGTGTTGAAAAAAAATCCGAGGACTTCTGGGGCGGAGCCAAGATGATGGCCTGAAGCTAACATGCTGGCAGAGCTTTTCCCTACCAGCACTAAAGATAAATGAAGCCTCTACTCAGCCATTCACACCACACTGTAGACATCATGGAGGGTCTTCAGTGAAGGTCTGTCTTTTTGGGGGGGAAAGGGGAAGTTAGGTCCAGGAGGTAGGAGAGTGGGAAAGCCAGCAGGAGACTCTTAGGCAGAGGTTCCAGCAGCTAGATAGCAAGCCAATAGGAAAGATCCCAACCCCAAATAAAGTCTGAACCCTAAAAACACCAGGGTAAAAGACAGGACTGGGTCAGGAACAAACCACTGTTAAATCAGAACCTGGACATAAAGGAGGGAAAAAAGCTCTGCAAAGGCAAGGTCATGACTGCATAGGCAACATCTTGGCTAACAACAAGCCAGGGATCAGCCCCCCCAGCCCCCCCCCCAAAAAAAAGCTTGGATCTATACTCCCTATACCTCAGGAGTAGAACTAAAACAAAGATGAACAAAAAAGCTAAAAGAGCGTTTACTATAGAAAACCACAGACAAAGATGACAGCAATGCCATGTCTGAAGAAGAAAACGGTGAAAAATAACTCAAAAGGGAAGTATCAAAACAGTGTATAAATTGGACTCAAATACGAAAGCTCGTCAAAGAGCTTAAAAAAAGAATTTAAAAACTAAAGAAGAGGGTGGCTAGGCAGTGGATAAAGCACCGTCCCTGGAGTCAGGAGTAGCTGGATTCAAATCTGGTCTCAGACACTTAATAATTACCTAGTTGTGTGGCCTTGGGCAAGCCACTTAACCCCATTTTCCTTGGGGGGGGAAAAAACCTAAAGAAGAGAAGAAGAAAAATGGACAAAAGAAATGAAAATCATGTAGGCAAATTATGAAAAGTTGACCAAGAAAATTAACTATTAAAAGTAAAAATAATCAACTGGAAAAGGAAACACAGAAGCTAATTGAAGAAAATGAAATCCTAAAAATTGGAATTGAACAAATAGAAACTAATGAATCTACAAGACTAAAAGATTCCATCATACAAAATAAAAAGACTGAAAAAATTGAGGAAAATGTTAAGTACCTTTTAGGGAAAATGAATGACTTGGAAAATAGATCCAAGAGAGACAATCTATGAATCATCTGATTATAGAAAGCCTGGACCAAAAAAAAAACAAACCAGGAAAACATCTTGCAGGGAATTATAAGGGAAAATTGTCCATATCTACTAGAACAAGATAATAAAACCATTAAAAGAATCCACAGAATCCCTCTAGAAAGAGACCCTAGAATAAAAACTCCAATGGCTGTAATAGCCAAATTCCAGAATCCTCAAATAAAGGAGAGAATATTGCAAGCAGCTAAAAGAAAGCAATTCAAATACAAAGGAAACATAATCAGACTCACACAGGACTTATCAGTCTCAACATTGAAGGATCAGAAGAACTGGAATAACATATTTCAGGGAGCAAAGGACCTAGGAGTACAACTCAGAATGTACTACACTGCAAAATTCAGCATATATTGTCAGAGGGAAAAGATGAATGTTCAACAAAATTGAAGGAATCAGAATTGGCAATGAGGAAGCAAAACTCTCACTCTTTACAGATGATATGATGGTATAACTAGAGAACCTGACAAAATCATCTAAAAAAGTCCTTGAAGGTGGATAGAGCACTGGCCCTGGAGTCAGGAGTACCTGAGTTCAAATCTGGCCTCAGACAATAATTACCTAGTTGTGTGGCCTTGGGCAAGCCACTTAACCCCACTGCCTTGCAAAACAACCTAAAAAAAAAAAGCCTTGAAACAATTAACAAATTCACAAAGTAGCAAGATATAAAATAAATCCACATAAATCATCAGCATTTCTATATATGAACAAGCCCAAGAGCAAGAGATAGATTCCATTTAAAATAACTGGAAACAATAAATACTTGGGAATCTACCACCCAAGACAAACCTAGAAACTGTATGAACACAATTATAAAGCACTCCTCATCTAAATAAAGTCAGATCTAAATAACTGGGAAAATGTCAAATGCTCAGGGTTAGGTTGAGCTAATATAATAAAAATGACAATTCTAGCCAAATTAAATTACTTATTCAGTGCCTTACCAATCAAACTACCAAATAGCTACTTTACTGAGTGAGAAAAAAAATAACAAAATTCATCTGGAGCCATGAAAGGGCAAGAATAGCAAGGGAACTGATGGGAAAAAAATGTAAAGGTGGGTGGCCTATCTCTACCAGATCTAAAACTATACAATAAAGCAGCAGTCATCAAAGCTGCCTGGTATTGGTTAAGAAAGAGAGTAATGTATCAATGAATTAGGATACGTTCAAAAGAAACAGTAGTCAGTGACTACAGTAATCAGTTGTTTGACAGAGACTTCAGCTTCTGGGATAAGAACTCACTATTTGACAAAAATTGTTGGAAAACTGGAAAATAATATGGCAAAAACTAGGCATAGATTCACATCTCATGCCTTACAGCAAAATAAGGTCAAAATGGGTACTGGATTTGGACATTAAAGAATGATACCACAGTTAAATTAATAGAATATTCTATTAGATCTATGGAAAAGGGGCTAAATTTATGACCAAGCAAGAATTAGAGCACATTATAAACTGCAAAATGAATGATTTTGACTATTACATTTAAAAATTTTTACACTAATAAAATCAACACTGCCAAAACTAGAAGAAAAGCAGAAAGCTGGGAAACAATCTTCACAATTCAGATAAAGGTCTCATTTCTAAAATATATAGAGAATTGCATCAAATTTATAAGATCACAAGTCATTCCTCAACTGATAAATGGTCAAAGGATATGAACAAACAATTTTCAAAAAACAAAATTAAAACTATATAGAATCATATGAAAAAATGCTCCAAATCATTATTGATTAGAGAAATGCAAATTAAAACAACAATGAGGTATCTCACACCTGTTAGATTGGCCAAGATGAGAAAAAGGGAAGATGATCAATGTTGGAGAAGTTGTAGGAGGATTGGGACATTGATGCATTGCTGGTGGAGTTGTTAAGGTTGGATCCAACCCTTCTGGAGAGCGATATGGAACTATGCCCAAAGAGCAATAAAACTGTTCATACCGTTTGACCCAGCAATTCTAATTCTAGGTCTATATCCAGAAGAAATTATAAAAAATGGGAAGAGAACTACATGTTCCAAAATATTCATAGCAGCTCTTTTTGTAGTGACAAAGAATTGGAAATTGAGGGGATGTCCATCAATTGGGTATTGGCTAAAAAAGTTATGGTACATGAATATTGTGGAATAATCTGTAAACATGTTTATCAAAATACATATGTACAATTCTAACCTGACCGTTCACTGCCAAGGGGAGGAGGGTGGGAAGGGAGGGTGGAAGGAAATTTTGTAACTTAAAAATATACATGTGCAAATCAGTGAAAATGAATAATTTTTAAAAAGGAAAAAACAAGCAAATTCAAGCCTTCTTGGATTTATTTGATAGGCCTTACTTTGAAGACCTCCGTGCTAGCTGATCTATAAAGTCCCTGATAGCTTTGAAATCCTATGTTCAAAAATTGGATTACTTGGGGAAACTATGTGGCACAGTGGATAGAGCAACAGCCCTGGAATTAGAAGGACCCGAGTTCACATCCAGCCTCATACAATTAATAATTACCTAGCTGTGTGACCTTGGGCAAGTCACTTAATCCCATCACCTTAAAAACAAAATAATAAATAAATAAAAATTGGATTACTTTACACTTTACCAAGAATGATGATTATTGTTTGATTTATGTTTTTCAGGCAGCTTATTTAAAACTCGATGCATCTCTTGTGGAAATGTGGCAGAGAATTATAAGAGTCCAATTTGTCCAGCTTTAGAAGGAAAAGGGTAATTACATTATGCTATTAAAAAGAAACAAACAAATAAAAAGGTATATGCTGCAACATTATTAGCCTCTTGTTAGTAGATATAGAGGGGGTCATTTGAAAGTTTTTTCATGGCATTTAGACCCCAAGATTCACACACAGAGAAATGTGACTTAAGGATATGACCAAAGTTTTGAAACAAACTAAATAGTTTTACTATTTAATATAGGGTATTGCAGAAGTCTTAATGTAGTTCTATGTACTTATAACTTAACTATTTTAATCTTTTTAAAAGCTATAATAAGTTTTTGTGGCTTAAAACTTCAAGACTTTTGGACTTTTGAACACTCTGTCAGGACAACTATAGGACTAGTATTATTAGGTGATTATTAAAACCTAATGTTCCCATTAGCTATTTGAGGAAGGAGTTTTCAGGTTATGGGAGTGATATTCATTCTTATTTAACTATTATAATAGATACCTATTCTTCTCCTAATTGATTTGTCTCAAGTCTCTCTCCATGTCAACCCATCCTATCCATAGGCATAAAAAATTTTTCTTAAAACTCAGCTTCATTGCTTGATGAATTCTGGTGCCTCCCTATTGCCTCCAAAATCAAATATAAACTACTTTCTCTGGCACATAGACCCTTAATTTGATCCAGTGTCTGGACTGCCTTCCCTCAGGACTTGTGTTTTTTAGAATCCCTAATTTCCTGCAAAACTCAAGTCAAAACCCACCAAATTCCTGATTTCCCACAGCTGATAGGACATTCCTTCTTCACTACCCCAAAACATTACTTTGTACTTATTTTTTGGAGATACATACATATATATATATATATATATATATATATATATATATATATACACACACACATATATTTTATATATACTTGTGTGTGTGTGTGCATGTTGTCTCACTCTATAGAATGTAAGCTTCTTGAGGGCTTTTGCTTTTCTTTCCACAGTGCCTGAAATAGTAGATACTTCATCAAGGCTGGTTGATTGATTGATTGATCTTATTTTAACTCTAGTGCACCAGAACCTGATATTCAAGATGCCCAAATCCCGTTTGAAAATCTTCCCAGGTGGGTAAAAATTGTTGCCTGTCTCTAATGTTCCAGAAAAGAAGGAAGAAAAAACCATGGACAGAAACCTGAAAGTTTGTTTAGTTCTGTTTCTTTAGTCAGCTGTGAAAAACAGCCTTCATCAAAGAAGAGAGAAGTAGTGTCTGCTTCTGTTTTCTCATTTTGCTTTTTTGTTTCAGCAGGACTAGAGGTGCTCTCAGTAAGTATGAAATGAACGAGCTTTTGTTCTCCTTACCTCAGCTTTAGTTTCTTCATCTGTAGAATCAGGATTGGATTGGATGAGATAATATATAATATCTCTTCTACCTAAGTCTATGATCCTCTTATAGAGAGGCAATAAAAAGAATTAGAGGGGTAGCTAAGGTGGTGCAGTGTACCAGCTCTGGAGTCAGGAGTACCTGAGTTCAAATCTGGCCTCAGACACTTAATAATTACCTAGCTGTGTGGCCTTGGGCAAGCCATTTAGCCCCATTTGCCTTGCAAAAACCTAAAAAAAAAATTAGAGAATTGACAATAACATGGGTATAATGCCAAAGAAAATTATGTAGGATTTTTTTTCAAGTGTCACTGGATAATTTTCAAGAATTCAGACACAAAGCAAAACAAGATAGAAAGGAAATATAAATTAGGAAAATACAATTGGTAGGGGTAGCAAGGTGAAGCAGTGAATATCGTCAAGCCTGGAGTCAGGAGTTTTCTAATTCAAATTTGTAGCTGTGTGAACCTGGGCAAGTCACTTCACCCTGTTTGACTTATTTTCCTCATCTGTAAAATGAGCTGGAGAAAGAAATGGCAAATGGCATACAATATCTTTGCCAAGAAAACCCTGATTGGGGTCATGAAGAGTTGTACACAATTGAACAAAAACAGCTGGTAACTAAAAAACTAATACTATATGGAGAAACTATAAATAAGGTCTACATAAAAGGATTTTTATTTCTCTTTTTCCTTCCTTGAAAAGTTAGATTTGATAAATTAGTGTATCATGACATATTTTTGCATCATGGACCCATTCATCGAAGAATATTCTAAATGAATAAAATAAATAGGATTGCAAAAGAAACCAGCTATGTTTTGAAGTACAGCTATAAAAAAAAATTTAGTTTAAGAACCCAAGGATTCAGAGATCATTATAATAGGGTATGTAACAGTGACATGAAAATAGCATTTGAGGGGAAAATAATTATAATAGTTATTTCTAATAAGTTGGTATGAAGAAGAGACAGACGAAGATCAATTAGGACTCCAATGTTGTAATAATAATTCCAATTTATTTGATACTTTAAACTTTGCCGAATTTTATTATTGTTCAGTCATTTTTAGTAGTGTCTAATTCTTCAAGACCCCATTTGGGATTTTGTTGGTAAATATACTGGAGTGGTTTGCCATTTCCTTCTCCAGCACATTTTACATGAAGAAATTGAGGTAAATATGGTCAAATGACTTGCCCAGGGTCACACAGTGAGTTGAGTGTCTAAGGCCAGGAAGACGAATCTTCCTGTCAACAGGCCCACTGCTCTATCCACGCATCATCTAGTAACCCCACCACAAGCACTCGACATATATCTTGTTTGAGTTCCACAACAACGGTGGAGAGATAGGTACTTTTGGTTTTTTTTTTAATAGTAAAGAAAATAAGAATATAGAGATTAACTGACTTTCTTATGTCATACAGTTGGAAATAGAATTTGCATCCTCCTATCTGTGTCCTAACTCTGAGCTCAGTTTTCCCTCTTTTCTATAACTGGGGGTTTAAAGTGAGGGGCACCTAAAATGTTGTGGAAGCTATATCAAAAACAAGAAGAGAAAATGATTCCAAGAGACATACTTAGGTAATGAGATGGATTTTTGATCTCATAAGGGTATCTCCTTTCTCCCTTCACAAAAGTTGATCATAACCATATGGTCCTTTACATCCTTCTGAGTTCTTTTCCACTTGAGGAACATCTCAGGGCAGCAATATAACATTAGATACATAATGTTATTATGAGAATCCTTGACATGAATGGACTCAGCAACAGTTTCTTGGCTAAGTAATGACACAGAGACTCATACTATGAAATTGTTCACTAAGGGATATTTTTATTTTTGTCTTGTCAAATACTTATACAAGTGCCCCTGAAATGTGAGAGTTGTTAAGGAGTTGTGTGCAAAATTAAATATTTTAAGGTCTGAATTAGGAACAAAATGGGGCTCATGATAGGAAATTAAGGAAAGAGGCATGGGATAAGCCAAGAGAGGCCATAAAGGATATGCAAAAAACAACAAAAATGTAAGAATTGTGCAAAGTGTCAGTGGAAAATGTATTCCATACACAGGTCATGGAAGAATATTCTTTAGTATGAATTCAAGGGCAGAATTCATAGAGTGAGTGAGGTTTGTGGTTGTGGGAGCTTCAAGGGTACCAAGAAGGCATTAACTTTATTCTTTGTGTAAGATCTAGGTTTTCAGCAGCTAGATGAATAATGTCCACATTTACAGATGTGAAGAAAAAGGTTGCAATGGCCCCCTTCGACCCCATGTCGTTTGGTTTGGAGAAAATCTGGACCCTAATGTTCTTGACGAAGTCAACAGAGAACTTGATGCCTGTGACTTATGTTTAGTGGTAAGTGATTTCCTGCTTCCTCGGTCCAAGTATTTTCTAAAAAGTGTACTGAGGTTGTCTACTGGAAAACGAGATGGCATAAAAAAAAATAATCATTTTTTCAAATGATATTATAAACCTAAAGACAGAAGAATTGATGAATAGACAAGAGATAGAGAGCATTGGGAGATAAAAAATGGATAGTTTTAATTACATTAAATTTTAAAAGTTTTATATAAATAAAATCCATGTAGCCGAGATCAGAAAGAAAGAAAGGAGAAAATTTGGGGGGGGGGGGAATTTATAGAGTTTCTCGGAGAGAGTCTAATATCTCAAATATATAGTGAGAACTTTGCCTATTGATAATTGGTCAAAGGATCTGAACCGGTGGTTTTTTGATGGAAAAAAAATCATTGATTAGAGAGATATAAATTAAAACAACTTTGAAATATCTCACAGTTATCAGATTAGCTAAAATAATAGAAGGGGAAAATGACAAATGTTGGTGGGGCTATTGAAAAATTGGGTCACTGATATTATTGGTGTAACTGAACTGATCAAATAATTTGAAGAACAATCTGGATTATGCCCAAAGAGTTATAAAACTATGTATACTCTTTGACCCATCAATACCACTAGTAGGTCTGTTTCCCAAGGTGATCAGGGAAAAAAGAAAAGAATTTATTTGTTCTAAATATAACAGTTCTCCCTGTGGTGTCCAAGAACTGAAAACTGAAGGGGTTCCCATCATCTAGGGAATGGCTGAATAAGTTGTGGTATATGATTGAGATGGAATACTACTGAGGTATAAGAAATGATGAGCTGGTTGATTTAGAAAAAGACTTGCATGAAATATTGAAGAGTGAAATGAGCAGAACTTAGAGAACTTCTATACAGTAACAGCAATATTGTTCAAAGAACAATTGTAAACAACTTAGAGTATCACAAATACTAAAAGACCTAGGATGGAAGATGCCATAAAAGTATGCAGAATAAGTTTTACATATGTACCTATCTATGTCAAATGGTGGCCTTCTCTAGTGCAGAATGGGGAAGGAGAAAGACAATTCAAAACTTAAAATGTAACAAAAAAATTAAAAAATCTTAAAACTGCATCTAAATATAAAATGTAAACCATGATATTTTGTTCCTATAACTTTCTTTTTTTAAATTTATTTTTATTAAAGATATTATTTGAGTTTTACAATTCCCCCCATCTTACTTCCCTCCCCCCACCCCACCCCCCACGGAAAGCAATCTGTCAGTCTTTACTTTGTTTCCATGTTGTACATTGATCCAAATTGGGTGTGATGAGAGAGAAATCATATCCTTAAAGAAGAGACAAGAAGTCTTAAGAGGTAACAAGATCAGACAACAAGATATCTGTTTTTTTCTAAATTAAAGGGAATAGTCCTTGAACTTTGTTCAAACTCCACATCTCCTTATCTGGATACAGATGGCACTCTCCTTTGCAGACAGCCCAAAATTGTTCCTGATTGTTGCACTGATGGAATGAGTGAGTCCTTCAAGGTTGATCATCACTCCCATGTTGCTGTTAGGGTGTACAGTGTTTTTCTGGTTCTGCTCATCTCACTCAACATCAGTTTATGCAAATCCCTCCAGGCTTCCCTGAAATCCCGTCCCTCCTGGTTTCTAATAGAACACTAGTGTTCCATGACATACATATACCACAGTTTGCTAAGCCATTCCCCAATTGAAGGACATTTACTTGATTTCCAATTCTTTGCCACCACAAACAGGGCTGCTATAAATATTTTTGTACAAGTGATGTTTTTACCCTTTTTCATCATCTCTTCAGGATATAGACCCAGTAGTGGTATTGTTGGGTCAAAGGGTATGCACATTTTTGTTGTCCTTTGGGCGTAGTTCCAAATAGCTCTCCAGAAGGGTTGGATGAGTTCACAGCTCCACCAACAGTGTAATAGTGTCCCAGATTTCCCACAACCCTTCCAACAATGATCATTATCCTTTCAGGTCATATTGGCCAATCTGAGAGGTGTGAGGGGGTAGCTCAGAGAAGCTTTAATTTGCATTTCTCTAATAATTAATGATTTAGAGCATTTTTTAATATAGCTATGGATTGCTTTTTCCTCATCTGTAAATTGCCTTTGCATATCCATGGACCATTTGTCAATTGGGGAATGGCTTTTTGTTTTAAAAATGTGACTCAGTTCTCTGTATATTTTAGAAATGAGTCCTTTGTCAGAATCATTAGTTGTAAAGATTGTTTCCCAATTTACTACATTTCTTTTGATCTTGGTTACAGTGCTTTTATCTGTGCAAAAGTTTTTTTTAATTTAATGTAATCGAAATCATCTAATTGGTTTTTGGTGATGTTCTCCAACTCTTCCTTAGTCATAAACTGCTCCCCTTTCCATAGTTCTGACAGGTAAACTAGTCCTTGATCTTCTAATTTGCTTATAGTATTTTTTTATGTCTAAGTCCTGTAACCATTTGGATCTTATCTTGGTAAAGGGTGTTAGGTTGTTCCTATAACTTCCAATACAACTTTAGAGGCATCTTTTCATTTTTTTTAACTTGTATAACTAGAAAATAACTAGAGATTTTCTGTTTTGTTGTTTTTATAAACTTGACCCTTTGTATCTGTTCAACTTTAGTTTTGTCATACCCTGTCAGAGTTTGTGAATCAAGGAGTTGGATGGTAGAAATAAACTAGATGTCACTAATGTAGTAATATTGCCTCTTTGATCTCATTGCTGTCTAGGTGGGAACATCCTCTGTGGTTTATCCTGCAGCTATGTTTGCCCCACAGGTATCAGCTAGGGGAGTACCAGTGGCTGAATTTAACACCGAAACCACTCTTGTAACACCAAACTTCAGGTAAAGGCATGAAACTAAGTGATAGGAGGGATGATATGTGGCTAGGTATGTCTGTGATTATGTCATCATCTCATATCTGTGCTAAAGGAAGAGATTCAACACAAATTGAAGCCCATTTTAAAAGCTAGTCTATATTAGCCTTTATGGAAGATCAAAACCAGTTCATGAGCTGGTGCTTATAGAAACCTTTCTTTCCTGCTTTTCTTCATTTATAACCCTTGAGCTTCTCAGTCTTTTGTTCCTCCTTATGAAATTTATTTATTTTTTTTTTCACTATAAACTATCCCTTTGGAATACTGGCACAGCACTGAATAAGTAAGTTAATTTAGGGAGTATTGAGATGTTTGTTAATTTAGTTCAATCTACAAAGGAGTAATTAATGTATCTTTAGTTATTTAAGTCTGTCTTTATTTCTTTGAAGAGTGTTTTATAATTAGATTCAGATAGTACTTGGATGAATCTTAGTAGATATATTCCCAAATATTTTATAGTTTTTATAGTTATTTTGAATGGATTTTTTTCTTTCTAGTTCTTCTTACTAGGTAGTTTGCTGGCTATAAATAAAAAATACTAATGGTATATATATATATGGTTTTATCATTTATCCTGCAATTTTCTGAAGCTATTATTTCAATTAATTTTTATTTGACTTTCTGGAATTCTCTAAGTACACCATCATGTAATCTGCAAAAAAAATCTGCCAAAATAATCTGCAAAAAAAATTTCGTTTCATTTTTGTCTGTGCTTACTTGCTCAGTTTCTTTATCTTGATGTATATTGCTATAGCCATCATCACTATGTAAAATAGAAGTGAAGACAAAGAATAATCTTACTTTACCATGATCTTATTGGAAAGGTCTCCAACTTTTCACCATTGCCTATAATGTTCACTCTTTGAGTTATATAAATAATATTTATCAATCTATTCATAAGATTTCTAAAGTTCTTCATAAAAATGAGTGTTGAATTTTGTCAAAAGCCTTGTTTCAGGATCTATTGATAAAATCATATGGTTTTTATTATTTATTTCATTCAAAAGCTTTATCATATTTATATTTTTCCTCATGCTGAACTAATTTTGCATCCTTCATGTAAACCCAATCTGTTTCATCGTGTTGTTAAAGCCTATTTCCCAATATTTATTTAAAATGTTTGTATCAATATTCATTAGGAAAATTGGTCTGTAGTTTTCTTGCTCTAATTTGTCTCTCCTCATTTTAAGTATCAAGACCTTATTTGTTATCATAGAAAGAGATTAGAAGGGTGTCTTTTCTTGTTATTGTAAAAAGTTGATGTAATATTGAAATTAATTATTCTTTGAATGTTTGATAGAATTCACATGAAATCCCTCTGATCCTGGAGTCTCTTTCTTTGGAATTTCATGTATGCTTTTCTCAATTTTTATTTCTTATACTGAGTTATTTAAATAGTCCATTTGCTATTCTGTTTTTACATTTTTGTAAATATATGTATCCTAAAAGGCAAAATAGTCTCTGATAATTTCCTTTTAATTTCTCTCCAGTTGTTGTGTTTCATTTAAAAATTTTTATATGAATAATTGGTTTTCTCTCTCAATGAAGTTAGCTGTTTATTTTACTGTTTTTTTAATAGCTCCTAATTTTATTTATCCATTCAGTAGCATTTTCACTTTCAGTTTTATTAATCTCTTTAAATTTCAGAATTTCTATTTTGTTATTTAGTTGAGGATTTTTAACTTGTTCAAGTTTATTTTCAGTTACATGCCCAATCCATCTATCTTTTCTTTTCTGTTTTTGATACTTTAGCACCATCCCTTCAGTTTTATTATGTTATCTCATTATTTGTCATTTTCTTTGATAAAATTTTTATTTCTTTAATTTGTTCTTTGACCCACCAGTTCTTTTAATGCACCCTTTAATATAATTTTTAATTGCCTTGTAATCAGTAAATAATGATTTAAGTATTTCTTTTGGTGAGGACTTTATGCTCTAAAGCAAGGTCAGTTTTGTGAAAGTGCCATGTAGTTTTGAATTATATAAATTCTTTCTCTTCTCATTCAGTAATTTCCAGATATCTACTATCTCTAATTTTTCTTAAGTTTTACTCAAGAATTGAATGTCTTTCTTATTATTCTTTTGGTTAGAAAAGTCTAAGTCTTAAAAAGTACACTAAAGTCCTCCTCTGATATAGTTTTCTTTCATTTCTTCATCTATTTCAATGAGCTTTTCCTTTCTATGTTATTAAGTACATATTGCTTCGAATGTAATTTCCACACTCTCTCTGTTTATCTTATTCATATTTACTCTTTACTTGAACTCATGATTGCTACCCCGATTTTTTTGAGTTAAGCTGAAGAAGTATAAAAGATTTT
Source organism: Macrotis lagotis (assembly GCF_037893015.1). NCBI lineage: Eukaryota > Metazoa > Chordata > Mammalia > Peramelemorphia > Peramelidae > Macrotis > Macrotis lagotis. Next base: position 519,087,755 of record NC_133666.1, on the reverse strand, counting down.
GCTTCAATTCCTCATTTTAACTCTGTGCTTATCTTTTGTGTTTTAGTTGGAATTATCTGTAAACAAAATAGTCAGATTCTGTTTTCTAGTCTGTCCTGCTATATTCACTTTATGAATAAGTGCATCCCATTCACAGTTATGACTGTTAACTGTGCTATTTCACCTTCATCCTGTTTGTTCTCTTGTACTTGAACTTCCTTTTTACTCTCAACCTCCTTTTTTACAGATAGTAAGACAGTAGAAGGAGAGTTTGTCTGATGCTTTGTAGTCTTATAAATGAAAGTCTGTTTATACTTTGTACCAGCTCTTCTTTTTCTCCTTGCCTTGCCACCATCTGATCCCAGGTTTTACTCTTTCTTTCTTTTAATCTCCAACATGTGAGTTTGTTTTGCTTATGACTTTTCTTTGACCTATCCTTCCTTCCCTCTTAGATTTCTTTACCCCTCCTTTATTTCCATCTTCTTCCTTTTCCCTTTTGAATGTAATATATTTCTAGACTGAAATTCTTCAGTGTCTCAGGGCAGGGATAGGGGAAAGATAGATGGAAGAGAGGAAGAAATAAGCAATTATGTCCAAATTTCCTTTATACAACTGAGATGAACGCAAGATTCAAGAAATCTCCTTCTCCCACCCCACCCCTTCCTCCATGAGATTATACTCTTCATCTTATGTATCTCTATTATGCAAGTGATTTCCTTCCCCTTCTTCCTCTTTCTTCCCAAATATAGTCCCACTGTCCCTCCCATTTATGTCTTCTCCCAAGTATAATAAAACAGAACAAAATCACCCATAAACTGTCATTTTAACCTTTCACTAGGACCCTTAAATGTGGTAGGAAAGTCATTTGTTACTTATTTTAATGTGTAGACAATTCATCTTCACATATTTTCTTTCAATTGAACAAATGTTACCTTTCTTTGTTTCTCTTGGAACCTATGTTTCTAAAATTTCTACTAATTCTGACCTTATTACCAGGTATATTTGAAAATCCTCTATCCCTTTAAAGAGCCACCCCCCCCCCCATAGAATTATACCCAGACAGGTTATATATTTGGTTGTAAACTTTTACCTCATGCTTTTCGGAATATAGACAGTTATCACTTTATGTAAATTTGCATAATGCAGATTTAATTCCTTGGGTGTCAGCACCGTGAGCCTTCTAGGGCTCTGGCTCTGGTTAGCAGCAATGGCACCCACAGGGTCTTCTACTCAAGACCTTGAAGGTCTTCTCAATGCAGGGTCCCCAGGCCCTGAAGCTAAGCTCTGGCCATGGGGACTACAGAGCCACAGAGAAGACAGGGTCATGTAAAGTCCCACAAGGAGAAGAGGAGTTCTGCAGGATAGTCCATTGACATTTAGGAAAAACTATGTTCTGTTCTAAGTTCTTCTCTCCTTTTTTAGTAAGGGATGTTAAGTCTTGTGTGATCTCTGTTGTGGCTCCTTGAACTACTTTGTGATCTTTTTTTTGTATTTCTTTCCTTTGATATGAAGCTCTTAATTTTGACTATTTATCAATTTGGAATTTCTTTCCAGAGATACCACTGTGTACTTTTATTTTCACATTGTTTTCTGAGAAATCTTTTTTTGTTGTTGTCAATAGAAGAGGTACAATATGAAGAGAGACAGAGAAATGGATTCTTTAACAATATTATTATTTGAAATTGCCTATCATAAACATTTAACATTTGAGTGAAAAGTAAAAAGTTTGTCTTTAAACTTTGGCCACAAAATTGTTTAGTCAGTCAGATTTCTAAGTGAACTGGAGCATCATTTTGGCCGGCATGCCAAGATGTACTCTTAACCTCATCTTAAAATTGATAATAGTGCATAATAAAAAGGTTGAATTCCACTCTTGCTTCTTAGAACTGCAAATATCACATATCAAAAGTTACTTCTGTAATAACTAGATTGTAAATCCCTTGAGGGAAGAGATTATATCTTACACATATTTGTATCATTCACAATGCCTAGAAAAGTGTTTATTTTTAAAAATTAGATCTCCCTATCTTATTCAGGCTGGAAGTGCTAGGGCTACTCCTAGTCTGGGTCCCTCTTGGATCAGTATAGGGCTTTTCCAAGCTGGACAATTTGCCAATCCTTCTACAATTCAGGTCAAACCATAACTCAATGCCAAACTTCATTTAGACACCCTATTGACTTGACCCCTTGTGACCTTAAACTCCTGAGCTCAAGAGACTTGATAGTCACTTTCCCAGCAGCAGGGAATATAAGCATGTACCATCATGACCAGCAGAAGAGCTCTTTGTATATAACACATCCACAATGAATACTTTTTGAATGAAAATAGTTTTAGTAGAGAAATCTTTTAAAAGAGAGCTCCAACTTTTGGGTTTTACTTTGTTTCTGTATTTGCCCTCCCTTCATTTTTTTCCTATAAATATCTGTAGTAATAATTAAACTTAAACTTAAAATTAGGCTAGTACATTATGAAAGAATCCATGAAGAACTTCACTATGATTTACAGATAGTATTAGAAGTCTATTCTGAAAGACATTAACCTACTCAGAGTAATATTGGAACATGCATAGATTTTGTCTTTATCAAATGGGTCTCAGTATATTTCTGCTACTTTTTCACAAAATAGTGAATAATTACAGAAACTATGTTATCACACTTCATCTTTGTCTCTCACTAGCCCCAGGCCCATGTTTTACTATATTTATATAATAATTGTTTTTTAAATACTATATTTAAGAGAAGAGATTATGCAGAGGGACTAGACAAAGAGTTGACCTCAGATTCAGAAACAAGTAATGTCCCTAACACATACTTGGTCTTTAACTTTGGGTAAGGCTCTAACTTTCGTGGCCTGACTTAAGAGATGGGCTTAACTCTCTTAAGAATATAAACTGTTGGGGAGGCTAGGTGGCGCAGTGGATAGAGCACCAGCCCTGGATTCAGGAGTACTTGAGTTGAAATCCCACCTCAGACACTTAATAATTACCTAGCTGTATAGCCTTGTACAAGCCACTTAACCCCATTTGCCTTGCAAAAACTAAAAAAGAAAAAAAGAAAATTAAAAAAGGGATATAAGAATATAAACTGTTGGGGCAGTTAGATAGTGCAGTGCAGTGGATAGAGCACCTGGGGTCAGGAGGACTTGAGTTCAAAACCGAATTCAGCCACTTGATGCTTACTAGCTGTGTGAACTTGGGCAAATTACTTTAACCCCATTGACTTGCAAAAAAAAAAAGGAATATAACCTGCAGAAGAGTTTACTCATTGGAAGTTCCTGACACCAATGAAATCAGAAGTGCAAAGAAGGAAAAGAAATTTTAAGAAAGGCAGAGTAAATCCAGGAAGACCTGGGTTCAGGTTTTGCTCCTTCTGACCCTTAATAGCTTTGTGACTATCAGCAACTCACTTGACCTAATATTGTGCTTGGGCAACTCTTTATATAAATTACAAATGAGTTGCTGGAATTAATTTCCATTCTTGGATTTCCTTATACTGATTAAATTTATATGTTGGGGGGGGCGGCTAGGTGGCACAGTGGATAAAGCACGGGCCCTGGAGTCAGGAGTACCTGGGTTCAAAAACGGTCTCAGACACTTAATAATTACCTAGCTGTGTGGCCTTGGGCAAGCCACTTAACTCCATTTGCCTTGCAAAAAAACCTAAAAAAAATGTACATGTGGGTATTTGGGTGTTAGAATCTGAGAAGCCATTTCCAAAAGGTTGTTTTCTGATTTACCCAGTGATGATGATTGATGATGATGTTTGTCCTTCATTTTCCAATGTGACCATTATTACATCAGGGAGGTGATACCAGCAAGCAAATAAATTGGATTTGATTGAGGGGTGCTGTGCTAAGTCACCAGCCTCACTTCCTCCTCCAGAACCATCTCAGTCCAGTTGGCCTGGATGTGAGACAGGGTTAAGTGACTTGCCCAAGGTCACATAGCTAGTAAGTGTGAAGTATCTGAGGTCACATTTGAACTCAGGTCCTCCTGACTTCAGGGCTGGTACACTATCAACTGTACCAGCTGCCCCAAACAACAAAACAAACATACTCTTGATTTGTAATCTGGTGCAAACCACTTTGCTAGTCACTAGTCAGTCATTAAAAGAAAGAATCTTTGGTCAAAATAGTATGAGTAGGGGCAGAACAGCCTAATTCTCAGATATACATTCCAGAAAAAATCAAAGTAAAGAAAACCACAATGAATAATGATCAAGCAGTAGAGAAAATGACAGTAAGTGGCACAAGTGGCACAGTGGGTAGAACACCAAACTCTAGGCCTGGAGTCAAAAAGACCTGAGTTCAAATCATATTTTGGATTCTGTGATCCTGCTCAAGGATCCTGTAACCTGCCTGCCTCAGTTTCCTCAACTGTAAACTTGGGATAATTAAAGCTCTTACTTTCACACTTAAAAGTACTATATAAAAATCAGAAATTATTTTAATTAGTATAAGAATTATTTTTCTTAGGGCACTAGGATTAAGTGACTTGCCTAGGATGTCCAGGATGTGTCATAGGATGTGTCTTGATGAACTCAAGGCCTCACCATCCTCAAATATAGTCTCTGTTCCCTCTGTTGCTTTTGGGGGGGGAGGATATAATAGATAGATTTGAATATCAGAAAAGTTCCAAGCTTTATCTAAGACTACCTAAGCTGCAGTAAATGTGCCAATCTATCTTGGTGGAGGGGGTGAAGTCACAGGAACAGCTCTAATCCTATAATAGAAAAGAATTAATTTAAAGAAATATGTGATTTTAGTTTAGTAAAGTGTAATTAATTTCAATATGCTTTATTCTTCTTTCAGGTTTCATTTCTCAGGGCCCTGTGGCACCACCATCCCTGAAGCACTTGTCTGCCATGAATCTGAGAAACTTTGATTTGTAAGCATGAGGAAAAAAAAATCATTCATAAGTATTAGGCTCGGGGCGGCTAGGTGGCACAGTGAATAAAGCACTGGGCCTGGAGTCAGGAGTACCTGGGTTGAAATCCAGGCTCAGACACTTAATAATTACCTAGCTGTGTGGCCTTGGGCAAGTCACTTAACCCCATTTGCCTTGCAAAAAAAAACCCTAAAAAAAAAGGATAAGTATTAGGCTCCAAATAGTTGAACTGAAAGGGGCTGGGGAGAAAGTAAGGAGGAAAAAACCCTAAAACTTACAGTTAAACATGGTGTCCTATCATCAGGTATGAGAATGTAACCAATAAGTAGATAGTCTTGTGGTCAGTCATAATGATGATATTAAACACTGAACTGAAAATTACTCATTACATTTGTGTTGGACTGAAATCTGATTCCTAAATGATTATTCCATGTTTTATAGTTGTGGTTAAAAAGCTATTTTCATCTTTCTAGATTTATTACTCTGTTATTTCAATAGTATTTTGTTGGTTTCTAATGTGAGCATATGAATTTGCTTTTGGGAGGGTCAAGGGCTAAAGCATTGCCTTTCCTCAGTTCTGATGTATACATATACATTCTGGCAGAAAATTATTTCATTGTAATTTATTGTATAAAGAGGTTCACCCATGATTTTTCTCTGTTGGTATACTTGGTATACAATTGGTATACAATTTTGTTTTCTGTTAATGTACTTTAATTGTGTGGCAAATGTTATTTATGTCTGATGTTTATCCTAGCATCACCCTTCCTCTCAGGCTTTTTCGTAATCTAATAGATTGATAGTCACCCTTGATTTTGTCTCTCGCTCTTACATCCAATCATTTGCCACATCCTATTGCCTACCTCCATAGCATCTGTGGAGAGGGTTTCCACAATGGGATCGGAGAGTACCCCAAAGATTAATATATCCCTTTTTCTTTCCTTCACTTAGGAATTAACTTCCAAACTAGCTGCCTTCCTTCTTGTACTAAAACAATAAAGTGGGGCAGCTAGGTGGTGCAGTGGATAAAGCACTGGCCTAGAGTCAGGAGTACCTGGGTTTAAATCCGGTTTCAAACACTTAATAATTACCTAGCTGCATGGCCTTGGGCAAGCTGCTTAACCCCATTTTTGCCTTGCAAAAACCTAAAAAAACAAAAAAACAAAAAAACCCCACCAACAATAAGGCTATCAACTTCAAAAAAATTTAACTAGGTGTTATTTACTTTTTAAACTTTTACATAATTTAATTTTTATTTTTCCAAAAAAATAAATTCTAGAATGGTACCTCAAAAATCAGCATGATATTGCAGAACAGAGTAATTTCTAGAATTACCCAAACTCCCAGTTCTCCCCTACAATCTTAAAATGATTAGCCTCCAAACTCCTTAATCTCCAAAATGCCAAAATTTACTAAAATATTTTAGCAGTTCTACAAACTGTGATTATCTAAATTTATTCTGTGATTCCAACATGACCAATGCTGAAATGACAAGGGAAATGTATCTTGCAGGCTTTTTTTTCCCCCCACTAGCTTACTTTCCTGTGGAAAGTCTGAAGTTAAACCTGCTTCCTACTTCAGGTACTTTAAATATGAAACTTCAGGAGTCTTCTCCAGTATTCTAAACTCTTTGAATGTAGTCTTTTAGCAGTTTTTCCAGGTGGCTACATTTTCTCTTTTAGAAATATCTCAAGGTAACAATCTTACAAACATGAAAGAAGACAAAGATTTTCCTACATTTTACAAAGACACAAAATCACAGACAAAAAACAATAAGACAGGTTGGTTGGTTCTTGTCCTTCATTATTGAAGAAGACCAAAATGACATCATTGTGTCTAAGATAAATTACAGTGTGAACAACCGTGGCTGTCACATTTCCTTTGAGCTACTTGAATTCTGACTTTCTCATAGAGCACAGCCCTCTCACTGATGAGGTTACACCATGCTGGGTGGTCCTGTGCTCTACAATCAATTCTAAAATATTTTTGTTTCGTTTTTGTGCTTTTTTAGATTTTTCAAGGCATTGGGGTTAAGTGGCTTGCCCAAGGCCACAGGGCTAGGTAATTATTAAGTGTCTGAGGCCAGATTTGAACTCAGGTACTCCTGACTCCAAGGCCAGTGCTCTATCCACTGTGCCACCTAGCCACCCAATTCTAAAGTTTTTCAATGAGACCTTCAGGGTGCCTTGGCATCACTTCTTCTGACCCTCTTGTGAGCACTTGTCTCTTTTAGGGGGAGGTGGGCAGAGCCATCAACTGTTTGGCAAAACCAAAAATTCATCTGATCAGAGTTAAGATTTTTCCAGTGATGAGTTTTAATTTCTTTAATTTGCAATAATAATAAGAGTTAAATTAGAACTGACACAAATTACCAGTTAAATCTCTTACAAATCCATCAAATTTCACATAATTCAACTTAAAGAACTAAACTAGATTAATGACTTCAAGTTCCTTATTGATTTTAAAAGGGAAATGCTACATTGAGGTCCTGGCCTCAAAGGCCTCTCCATTCCCTGCCTGATCCTCAGAGTGGGATGTCAGTCTTCCCCAAGGGAGGAGTGGATAAAAGTTTTCTAGGAGAGGAGACTTGGGCTTACAAGCACACATATCTCTGATCTCCTGTTTTAACTGAGGTGTCTGATTGTTCAGGGAAAGAGGGCATTGCTTTGGAGGATACAAATTTGGTTTTCTGCTTCTTTCTTTTCAATCTCAGTTTGTGTAATGTTTCTTTAACAGAAGCTAAAATACTTTTGGTTTCTCATTTGCTGGGTTCAAGTAGCCATTCATTAAAATTGTCCCTTTCAGATATTTCATTTTCTTGCCAGTTTTATTAAAATATTTCTTAAGGTAGTTTATTTTATCCCAATCAAAAGTATCCCAGGTTGGTCAACAGTGAAGGGAAGGGAAGGTGCATCTTGGGTCATTTTCTATCAATTTGTTAAAATACCTGCCAAATTCAGGCATATTTAAGACATATGGCCAGCTACTGTCTCCTTTAGAAGATGTGGCTCAGCATCTTTGGATATTTGATTACATATGGGAACTTGACCAAGATCTTATTTTATTTCAGACTCTTTTCTCATAAAGTAATGTGATCTACCTAAATTAAAAACTGGGGCTTTAATCAGTCTCTAACCCTGACTAAGCTGTAAAACCTGAGACCTATCAGTCTCAATCATGGGGTCTTTACAGGTGGAGCCTGTGGAGTCTTCACTAGTCTTCATAAATGGCCACAAATTCCTGAGTCCCTTGGACCTTAGAAACTGATCTATACAGGCCTGCAGGCCTTCACCAGCCCCAGCATCTTCCAATATCCAAATCCCTTCATCTCCTAATAAATGAACTCAACAAAGAGACAGGAGTTAGGTTTTAAGCCTAGGATGTGAATCCCTAGGGGAGATGGCAGGGTTTGAGCTGGTACTGAAGCTCCTACATCACCCTTTCTGACCAGAATGTAGGCAACCAAGTAATGGAGCCCATAATCTAGAAGTAGGAGCAATTTATGTTTGATGACTATAAAAGGGGAGGTTCAGGGAAGAGTTAGAGTAGAGAATGGACAGTCTTTACAGGGACACAGAAACAGGATAGTTTGAAGATCAGTCAACCACCAGGCCAATTTTGGGCCAGTTTTGAGGGCATAGCTCAGCAAGGTCAGTCAGTGATCACCAGACAAAGGCATCTGGGAATAAACAAGACTTTAGTTCCTTTTGGCAAACAGGTTTACTTTGTGTCCAGTGCACCTGCTTAATAAGATGACTCATAGAAAATAGACATTAATCTCAGGAGTACATTCCCAGGGGTTACTTCTATACTGATGAAATTCTAGGTGGGATGGTAAATAGAATGCTAACTTTGGAATTGGAAGATCTGAGTTCCAATTCTGCCTGAGACATGAGCAGTGTGACAATGGACAAGTCCATTCTGCTATACTCAGTTTTCTCATCTATAAAATGAGGATCAAATCCAGATCTTTCCCATTCCTGTCCTGTCACTTGGAAAGGAGATCTGCTTTTTCTATATTGCCCATATTTATTCCTTTCACAATTGCTTAAACTCCAGTTTGCTTTTTTTAGAAATGATCTAGGTAGGGTTGCTAGCATCACTACTTCAAAATACTACACAGTGAGGGAAGTAACCTAAGAGAACTCCAAAGTTGGTTACAAGTCAGAAATATGATAGAACCTTAACAAAACCTAATATCAGTTAGACTACATTATCACTTTATTCTAGCAATACAAACTGAAAGACCAAAAAGTTTTCAGGAAAAGCTGGCAATGGCTCTGGCCTTTGATCTAAATTTACAGTTTGTTTTATTACTGCCTGAATGAAAGTAGGGATTCATTTTTCAGTGTATGAAGTGAGGTTTTTTTTTGCACGTGTACATACATCATTGTATAGATAATAATAACAATGGATAGCAGTAAATATTTCTATATCCTATTAGCAAAATATTAGATTTAATGCCATCAAAATCCTTTATTTTGGGGAGGCTAGGTGGTGTAGTGGATAAAGCACTGGCCCTGGAGTCAGGAGTACCTGGGTTCAAATCTGGCCTCAGACACTTAATAATTACCTAGCTGTGTGGTCTTGGGCAAGCCACTTAACCCTGTTTGCCTAGCAAAAAAAAAAATCCTTTATTTTGAAAGCAGCTCAAGAATTTACCTGGAAAATATAGGGTGGTTCTGATAGAAGCCCAAATGACCAACATGAATAATTTAGCACAGATTAATTTTTTTTTTTTTGCAAAGCAATAGGGTTAATTGACTTGCCCAAGATCATCACACAGCTAGGTAATTATAAAGTGTCTGAGGCTGAATTTGAACTCAGGTCCTCCAGGGATGTTGCTCTCTATTCACTGTGCCACCTAGCTGCCCTCACAGATAAACATTTAACTTTGTTCCTCAGAAGAAAATGGGGGGGGGGGGGGCGGAGAATGTAGGTTTTGAGCAGAACTTCTTAAGTCAAGTCAGCCAATAAACATTTTGTGAGTAAACATGATTTGGATCCAAAAAAAGTTCCCTACCCTCAAGTAGCTTATATCCTGAAGGGAAAAGACAACACACCAGAAAGATGAAAAGGTGGGAGGGAAGGAGATGGAAGAAAAGGTACCTAGGAATTGGAGAAGATGGAGTAGTACAGCCAGGTGGGAAAGGGAAGACTTGGCTGGCCTGGACTTCTCCTTAAACAAAGAGAGGGGGCCCAGGACCAAAAGGTACTGGTGAGATTTGAATAAAACCATCTGTCGGTTATATGTCAACGGTACCATAGCTGGGCATTCAAAGACAAAAAAGAAAAAGATAAGTAAATTCAAATATTATTAAAAATAATGTCCAAAGTGAGTGCGAATAACTGAGGGGAAGAAAACAGCAGATCTAGGTGTCACCTGATCTGTGTTTTGAGAAGAGACATAGTTGTGGAGAGAATCAATATAAAGCAAGAGGCAGGAGAGCAAACGGCTGTCTGGGGAAGGGGCTCACAAGCTAGTCTGATTAGAAAAGAAATTGCTTGACGGTAACACAGAAAACAGTCTGGAAAAGTAGGTGAGAAGGGAGGGTTTTCATCGATAGTCTTCTGTTTTATTGTTGAGATAACAAAGACTCATTCAGTTATGGGGGTAGGGGTAGCAAGAATGGTAGCTGGCAGCTATTGGAGTATCAATTAGAGAGGGATCTGGAAGGGACGCCGATCGGGCTGCTGCCGGGGCCCAGGGCAGAGCTGACAGGAGGGCACAGCTAGGGCGCGAAGGCGGGAAGGGGCAGGCACGGAAACTGGGAGAAGGGCCGCCTGGAGGCGGTGCCGGGGAGGGAGGGTCGCTGCCCCCACAGGGTCCCGCCCAGGCGCAGGCCAGGCAGCAGGCGTGCTCGGCTGCCCCGGCCCGGGGCTCTCGGCTAGCCCGTGGCTGGCAGACTGGCACCGGCAGAGCCGGAGGCCGCGAGAGCGGGCGGGGGGCGGGAGGAGGAGCGGGGGCGGCGTGCGGGGGGGCGGCGTGCGGGGGGGGCGGCGTGCGGGGGGCGGGAGGAGGAGCGGGGGGCGGCGTGCGGGGGGGGCGGCGTGCGGGGGGCGGGAGAAGGAGCGGGGGGCGGCGTGCGGGGGGGCGGCGTGCGGGGGGGGCGGGAGGAGGAGCGGGGGCGGCGTGCGGGGGGGGCGGCGTGCGGGGGGGGGCGGCGTGCGGGGGGGGGCGGCGTGCGGGGGGGGCGGCGTGCGGGGGGCGGGAGGAGGAGCGGGGGGCGGCGTGCGGGGGGCGGCGCCTCCGAGATACAGCACTGCGGGCTCCGGCCGGAGGCTTCTGACGTTTTGGGAAAAAGTGACATCTCACCACTGCGTCCGGGGCAGCGCCGCGGTCCGCTGACCCCCGCCCTGGCCGAGCTGCGCCCGAATCAAGTTGAGGAGCGGGACAAGCACAGAGGGCGGGGCGGGGCGCGGGGAGCCGGAGGACTGGCTGCGGAGGGCCGCCGGGCCTGAGGGCGGCAGCAGCGCCCGCCCAGCCTCTCCACCCACGTGACTTCCTCCTCCGCCGCCGCCGCTCCCATCCGCTTCCGGGTCGCGGGGCCGCAGAGACGGAGAAAGATGGTCAACCTACGGCCGCGGAGATGCTGCTTCGCCATGGCGGCCAGAAAAGAGTTCGATCTGGGGGACGAGGAGGACACGGAGGAGGAAGACTTAGACGAGGAGCCGAACCTCGAGTTCCTCCTGGAGGGCCCGGCAGCCCAGGCGGTGGAGGAGGGCCAGGGCCAGGGCCAGGTTGAGAGCCAGAGCCAAGAGCAGGGGCAGGGCCAGGAGCAGGAGCAGGAGCAGGGGCAGGGGCAGGGGCAGGGGCAGGGGCAGGAGCAGGAGCAGGAGCAGGGGGAGGAGCAGGGGCAGGGGGGCGATGAGCCTCCGGAAGAGGTGACGTTCGCCAGCGCCCAAGTGGAGGCCGAGGAGGAAGAGAAGCGGCTGCGGGAGGCGCTGCGCAGGTGACACGCCGCCCCCCGCGGGGTCGGGGACGGGAGGGGGTGCGCGGCCCCGGCCCCCTCACCTCTCCCCGCTGTCTCCCCCCAGGGACAAGGAGCTCCAGAAGGAGAAGAGGAAGCGGCGGGAGGAGCTGTTCACGGAGCAGAAGGTGAGGGCGGGCCCCGGGCGCCCCTCCCCCCCCCCGGCGGGCTCCGCGCTGGGGCCCCGGATGCTGGGGCCCGGGCGCCCCTCCCCCCCGGCCGGGCTCTGCGCTGGGGCCCCGGATGCTGGGGCCCGGGCGCCCTCCCCCCCACCCCAGGCCGGGCTCTGCGCTGGGGCCCCGGATGCTGGGGCCCGGGTGCCCCTCCCCCCCGGCCGGGAGTTAACGCAGCCGCAGGCCTCACTGGGACCCTCAACACGGACTTGGTCGAGATGACACTGAGGCCTTTTTTTTCGTCCGTCTGTAGTTCTATTATTTGATCATGATTTTGAGCCTTTCTTAGGAAATAAAAGTAACTTAAAATATATTCTTCCTTTATGGGAAAGTAGCACTTTTGATTTCCCCATAGACCTTCCTATCAATTTAAAGGGGAAAAGAGGTATAGAACAAAGAGGATATTCTCCTTTTCATCTCTCAAAATAATTTTCTTTTTCCTCGAACTGACAAGACAGATTTTTTTTTTGACCAGAGGTTGTGAATCTTGATAAGCAGGTGAAAAATGCCCAGGAGACTGGCTGTTAAAAGTCATCCTTCTCTAGAAAGGTAAAAAAAATGCAATTTAAAAATTTGCATTTTAGCCATTAAGTGGAGTGCAGAATCTCTGTGAGCATTCTCTGATAACTCGAGTCTAAAAGAGAAAGTGTTAAAATTCACTGTAGGTGAACCATAATCCAAACCAAGGTATTTAAACCATGTCCCCATTAGGTTATTCCAGAAAGGGCTATGTAGATCATTTCTGGGGCACGTGTAGACAGCTGGTTTCAAGGCACTATTCATATCGTTTATTTTGCTTTTATAAAGAAAAAGTGACTTGGCCACAGACACACAGATAACAAGGAATAAGAGTTGGAATTTTAACTCATAATACCAATATCACCCTATCATTCAATGTAGTCCTTTGGCTAATGAATCGTGCTCAATACCCTCTGGTAGCAATTTTTTTTTTCCCCTCCAAGAAAAGAAAACTACTTCCTGCCACTCTTCTAGAGGAGTTAACTACAGCTCCCCAGACTAAGTGAGTACAATTTTCCATCTGTAAAAGTTTCTGGGTTTTTCTCATATTTTAATTCTCAAAATGGAGTCAACAATCTAAGGAATGCAAGACAACTACTAGGGTAGAGACAAAATATCCTCATACCTTCCCTCTATTTCTCTGGACAGATGAGTATCCCAAGTATATATTGAGTTAACATAATGTGAGGAGACTGGAGTTGCATTAGGATTATTGGAAGATTGTTTGTTCTCAGATTTCAAAAGCTTGACCTTAAAATTGGTTATGTACTGCCACGTCTGTACACGAATCATCAATAACAAAGATTTGCCCTATTCAGAAATCTTCAGCATATCAGTATCTTATGAGAAAATGCAAAACCTTTAATCTTGCAGCTAAACCTTTATTGTCTTTCTTTTCCAGCCTTTACATTCCTGTTTACCTTTAATTAAACTGGTTTTATTCATTTATTCATTTTCAGACACCACACATAAACATTTACCCAGGTGTTCCTACATAGCTGGAAATATCCCTCACCTTGCCCTACTAGAATCCCTTTCTTCAAAACACTCTCGCTGAAGCATTTTTTGATCCTCTTCAGTTATTACTTACTTTTTCTGCATTAAATTACTTTCTCTATACTTTGTCTTGCATTCCACAAGCAGAATGTGTGCTCCAAGGGATGTGATTGTTAGTTTTTACATGCTCAGTGCTTTACATATGGTAGGGCTCTTACTGAAAAGCCAGGGATTTGGGGGTCCTTGGAGAGTCAGAAAGACTTTTCCAAAACAGGCTGAAGTTTAAAATCCTGTGACGCTTAATTTTGTTGTACCCTCTCATTCATTAGTTATAGAAAATACAAAAATATTGCAGAATTTTTGCTGCAAATCATTCTAATCAATTGTTTGTATGTTTTTGTTTTTATTAGAATAAATGAATCATCACCTACACCGGAAAAAGGTATGAAATAATGTGATTACAGTTATGTCAAACTATATGTTGCATTTAAATATTAAAAAAACAGTAAGTTGGATTTAAAAATTGTTTTCTTAATTGTCCAAGAATGTGATAGGACATAGGCAGATGATAACAAAATATATTTATCTTTTGCCTCTTTTATAAATGTAAAGGGAAATATGTTCCCTATTCATGTCATTAACCAGGTCATAGTAATTTAGATTCAGTTAAATATCTGACTAGAATTCTCATGTTCTTAAAAAGAATGTAGGTACCAAAGGACAAAGATGTTCTTGCCAATGTGCTCAATGTTGTAGGTGGCACATTGGACAAGAGCATTTGGGTCAAGATTAAGGAAGATCTTGAGTTCAAATTCAGCCTATTATGACTGAGTTGGGCAGATCACTTTGTCTACCTGGTTTCTTCACCTACACCCTAAGTATGAAATAATTGTAAATACTTAGCATAGTATCTAGTCATAGTATTACATAAATGTTTTTTTTCCTTCCATCTTACCCACTCACCCAGGTAATACAGAAAGTGAGGACAAGGAAAAAAAAGAAGACAAAATGTTCCCTATACGGTAATCTCTTACTGTATCAAGCATGTGTAGCAAATAGTAAACATTATAAATATTAGATATTAATCCATCATGATAAAGGAAAAAAGGGGCAAGAATTTAACTTGTATGAGCATCAGTTGTGGGAAAAAAAGAAGACAAAATGTTCCCTATATGGTAATCTCTTACTGTATCAAGCATGTCTAGCAAATAGTAAACATTATAAGTATTAGATATTAATCCATCATGATAAAGGAAAAAAAGGGGCAAGAATTTAACTTGTATGAGCATCAGTTGTTGTCTTTTTAATATTCTTTTTGGTTGCCAGAGTAAAGAAGAGGTACATGGCCTGTAGACTAAAGGACCAGGATCTGATAGACTTAAGGCAACAAGCAGCCAAAGGCTTCATCCAGAAACATTTATATGGTAGAGGAAGCAACAGAACAACTGGTAACTGATTTCATATATATTATTTGCATAATCAACTTTTGCTCAAGGAACAGGATATGTTAAATCTTATTTTTTCTTTCAGTAAATAAATCTCTTTCGCTTGACAACAAGAGATTGCCAGTTAAAAAACCTGCAGTTAAGTTTGTGAATAATAATTGGGGTAAGTTGATAATTTGGGTTCTTTCCTTAACCTGCTTTTATAGTAAACAATTTCAGGTGTTAGCTTCTGCCCATGAAAGATGAAACTGTGAACAAAATTTAAAAGGAGGGTTGGTTAAATACCTATTTTTTACAGGGAGAGGAGACAAATGCTCTTGAAAACAGGTCTAAATCATAATTTTTGGACACCAGGTCTATGATTTTGACCATATTGAGCAAATCCTATTATCAGTCCAGGAGACTCAGAGATGTCCATTAACTTAGTCATAGGCAGTAAGCATTGTCAGAGATAGGAAGACTAAAATCTGTCTTCCTGAGTTCAAATCTAGCACTTTATTCACTATACCTCTTACATACTGTAATTTTAAAAATAACAAACATAATAAAACTTAAATGAAGTTGATTAGTAATACCTTGAAAACAAATTATGTATAATTAAACATTGACCTTTTAATAAGCTTTTTAACATCATTTTTGCCCTGTAATGATAATACATTTACAAATGTAAATATGCATTTAGGTTTACAGTAAAATGTGTTTTGCTTACAGTATTCTTTTGAGCTTTATTCTTCTGAACTAAGTGGTAAAATCATTCAATGCTTGAGTTTTAAAAATAAATTTGATTTTCATGTTGCCATGAGAATTACTTAATGTAAAATGTTCTTATAGTATTCAGTGTTTTTTGTTTTAGGAATGGAGAGAAAACAAAGTGCTAAGAAGTTCAAAAAACAGTGGATGCATAAAAAGAAGCTAGCTTCCAGAAGACCAAGTAGCACATAAGTCCCTCTTTTAAATGGTTTATGTTACACTGTTAAAAAACACCATGCAGAATTTATTAAACCAGTTTTTTTAAGAACTTGTTTTGTTCTCTTTAGAACTGTAGACTACATTTTTTTTTTTTTGCATTGAAGTTTCTGGATAATAAGAATCATCCTATTTACAGAAAATTATGGATTAGGAACTTTTCTGATTTTTATCAACAGATTTTATAGGACAGATTTATTGGAAATTATGTCCAATCCCTTTTTACAAGTAAGAAAACTGAAGCCCAAAGATTTTAAATGACTTGCCCAGGATCACATAGTGTGAAGCAGAATTTGAGTATGTATTTTTATGTCTATAAATCCTAGTGCTATGCCCCTTCAAATAAATAAGAACTGGAAAGCATTCTCTAGAGCTTATCATTGGAGTAATTATGTAAAGGTCAAAAGGTTCAAATAAGTGTCAAGTCAATTTTTCCATTGTGCCATGTGTCCCCAGAAATTAAATCCCCAAAGACTTTCCTTTACAGCCTGTATATATAAAGAGAAGCAATTTTAGGTAGAAAAGAAACTTAAAAATGAGCAGAACTAGAAGAACGTTATACACACTGACAACAAAATAACATGGGGTGCTGATCAACCGTGATGGACTTGTGCATTGCAGCAGTACAATAATCATCAAAGACAATTTAAGAGTCTTGTGATGGAAAAAATATTTATATATCCAGAGAAGGAACTGTGGTGTTTAAATGAACAAAGCTTATGATCTTCATTTTTTAAAGTTGTCTTTATATAATGGTTATCTGTAATGTTTTCTTTCTTTTTCTGAATCTGATTCTTCTCTCACAACACCTTCAGATTTAATCTGTGTTTTTTAGCATGGTTAAAAATGTAAAGTCTGTACAGCATGGAAACAATGTAAAGACTGACAATTGCTTTCTGTGGGGGTGGGGGTGGGGGAGGGGAAGTAAGATTTGGGGGAAAATTGTAAAACTCGAAATAAATAAAATCTTAAATGAAAAATGTAGTCTATGACAAATTGCTTTTTCTTGATGACAGGAAGGGGGGGAAATTGTAAAACTCAAAGTTTTGCAAAAAAAATTTGTAAAGACTTCTATGTAGTTGGGAAAAAACAGCTGAGCAAGAAAAGGGATTTTTAAAAAGTTAACAGATAACATTTTGAATTCTCCCTGTGTAAAAGCTAGGAAAAACTACTTTTCCAAAAAAGCTGAAGTAAAAATTAAGGTACCATGATCTTTTATTATGGGTAAAAGTAATTATCAAGGCTGTTACTTGAAATGATTTTAAAAATATATCTAGTTTGCAACTTGCCACTAGTTTTAAGAGAACTCATCTAAAATGGGTAAATAAGATGTCTTAATTCACCTTAAAAGGCCTCAATAAACAAAGCTTTCATTTTCTTTAAAAACATCTGGAAGAAACAATATTACAAACATGTTCTTAGTTTGATGAACTTTTGTTAATGCCAAATAAAGACTTATATGAAGGTTTGTTTTTCTACAACCTATCCTGAAGAATGAGTTTCCCATTTCTACCAATGATTTGTTAATTTATCCATTCCAAGTTTTAGGTTCTAAATTGGTGAAGTAAGCTACTATAGACTTAATCAGTACTCCTTTATACTACAATAGTCATGACCAGACTGTAAAGCAGCATTAATTTAGTTTTTACTTTTTACCCGATTTTAATTTTGTAATTTAAAATTCATACAACTCTAATATCTGTAGAAGTAAATTTTTAATGGCTGGTTAATTATATCACTACATTTTTATTGCAATATAGTACTAATTTAAGCACTTAAAAATGGAAGGTGTACAAAGATTAAATTAAGACACTGTAAGTTGACTAAATATTTGGTTTTTTTATATAAATAAAGGTCATAATCACACTGTTGACATGTAATACTGTTATAATACAACAGTTAAACTTGTGAGTCTACAACAGAAGTTGTCTTCAGTTAAACAGGAAACAAAGTTGAAAAAGACCATGTTAAAACAAAACTACTGGGACTAACAGGTTGGGATTGTAAGTAGCAACAAACATATTCACTCAGCTCCTGAGTATTTCAAGTTTTACAGTACACATTAAAAATGATTTCTTCCATCAACACTATAAATCCAAACTGTCAGGTGTTTATGCACTTTGCAAATTACACTGATTGATCGCTAATAAATGGGAGCAGGGGGGGGTTGGAAAGTCTCCCAATTTGAAGTTTACATCACCCACATGCTAGCACAAACACAACTTGTTCTATAGTTTCTTCCCCCACCTCCCCCCAACCCAAAGAAACAGAATTTTGGGTTTGTATTTTTTTTGATAATTGTTTTAAGAGGGATTTGTAAATGATCAAATTTGAATATCTGAAATTCAGCAATATTTTAACTCTTAGACAACTAAGAGGTTAAAGATGGGAAATAATTTCTCCTAACACTAAGTTAGAAAATCATTTGCATCATGCTGTAAACTAGGAAGCAATGTAAAGCGACAAAGACCTGTCCCCAGTACATAATTTTAAAAAATCTAAATTTCAAATCAGCAGAGCTGGTCTACTTTCATGTTGACTATATGCCACAATATAAGTCTGAGCTCTTGAATGCATAGCTAATGAAGATAGTCTTCCACTGTGGCAAATGCACAGGATCCGATTCCTGATCGGGCCATCAGTCCTAGACATTGCGTGGCTTGTCCCATTGCTAGGGCAAGTGGAGGTTGCTTTGGCAGATTGTGAGTCTCTGAGGGGAGAAAAGAAAATTCAATAATGAAAAACAAAATTAGGAACTTCTAAAAAAGGTATGTTTACCCAAAATCTCTTATCATTGCAAAAGCATTTATTAAAAAAGCACAAAACAGCATTTGTGCTAGGGGAGCAACAGGTACAGGAGAGCCCCCAAGTAAAGACAAACAGTTTGTATTACACAATAACAGATACGAGTAACAGCCAGTAGGCTGATTTGACTCCTGTGGGGAAATGTAGTCAGGATTGCAATCTTTGTATTAATGAATTAGTACAATTTAATACTCAGTTTCAATTTTCCTTTCAGCTGAACCAGAAGAGTTCTAAAAATATACTCCAACTTAACATCTGCCTTCTTCCTTGTAAAGTGAGAACTTCTAGGAAACTTCTTTTTCATCCACTTAATCAAATTTAGCTAATCAGGACTTCTAAAATTTGTGCTCTCTTTTCTAACCAAGCTCAAACACAAGAAGTTCATATCAAAACAAGGTCAAATATTTGGTGTTTAGTTGACAAAACCTAAATGCAGTTGTTCAAACTGATCTGTGCAAAGACCATCCTTGATTCTAGAGGCCTGATGATGAAGCATGGGACTGGCCTCCTGAGATGGTGTCATGGATTTGATACAAAGAATAAAACCATCTGGACTTGGTCAAGGAGGGCCTGTCACTGACTATCTTCTATACAATCTTCCTTAGTGACCTCCTTAGCTCCCACTGGTTCACCAAACAGAAGACAGAGTTAGCTAGTGATAGAGTAGGTCTAATATTAGGAATAGTTCAAGTCTAGCCTCAGACCCTTATGATCTGGACCTGGGGAAATCACTTTTCTGTAAAATAAGAGAAGATAAAAGCACCTACCTCACAGAGTTAGTGTGAAGATAAGTTATTTGTAAAGTACTTACTTAGCATAGTATGCGGAAGGTGCTATAAGTGACTAATTTTTAAATGGTTCTCACTTCTTTGTCCAGCCCTGACTTCTCTTCTGATCATCAGATACACCACCAATTGACTTCTGGACATGCTGTACTAATATCTCACAAGCACCTCAAATTCCACATGTACAAAGCAGAACTCATTATTCCACCTCCACACCCCAATGCACTGAATTTAATGAAAAATCCATCACCCAGGCTGGCAACCTCGATGCCCTCACTCCATCTTTCAGTCTGTTACTAAATCTTATTAATTCGGCCTTCACCACAACAATCTTACGTTCTTTTCTCTCTACTCAGTCATATAACAACCTTCTGGCTGATCTTTTCCATTCTAATCCACCCTCTACTCAGCTGCCAAAATCTCTAAAATCTCTCTAAAATATAGGTTTGACTATATCACCACTATTCCCACTAACACTGTCCTGCCCGGGGTGGATAGGTGGTGCAGTGAATAGAGCACCAGCCTTAGAGTCACGAGTACCTGGGTTCAAATCCGACCTCAGACACTTAATAATTACCTGGCCATGTGGCCTTGGGCAAGCCACTTAGCCCCATTGCCTTAAAAAAATAAAAAAATAAACTGTCCTGCCCTCCCTCCTAATAAATAAGCAACAAACTCCCTATTATTAGCAGGACCAAATATAAAACCTTCCTTTTTAACAAATGACCCATCCACGTACTCTACAATCCTTGAACACAATGCTACTCCTTAAGTCCATGTCTTTCAATAGATTGTCCCCCCACCAGGTTCTCTCTTCCCCATCTCTACCTCTTAATTTCCCTGGCTTGTTCTAAGACTCCTCTCGAATTCCACCTCCTGGGGGAAAAAAGGCTCTTCTCAGTTGCTGAGTTCCCAGTCTCCCTCCTCCCTCGCTAACTAAAAGACAGCATGCTGGAGCATGAGTTTGAGTTATCTGAATGTTGACTTCCCTCGTTGTAATGGGGACTTCTAGAGTCTCCTCAATTTCTTTGTATCTCGTTTGTTTTGCACATGGTATGCACTTAAATTCTTTAACAATTTGTTACTGTAAAGGACATGAAATGCAGTTAAGTGTATAGTACTTTAAAAAATTAAATAATTCTTTTTTACTCTTGATTTCATCTAGTCTAAGACTGAGATGGAAATATGATTGAAGGGCAAATTCAAAGACTACAAGGTCAACACAACTAATTTTCTATACAAGGTCATTTTCTAACAGGTAGATGCTCTCATGTAATTTTTTTCCAGGGTGGTACTGGACTTTCTTATTTAGTCATTTGCAACTCTTTAATGACCCCATTTGAGATTTTCTTGACAAAGACATTGTAGTAGTTTCCATTTCCTTGTCCAGCTCATTTTACACAGATAAGAGAATTGAGACAAACAGGTTTAAGTGACATGTCCAGGTTCACACAACTAGTAAATGTCTGAGGCCAAGCTTGAACTTAAGAAGATGGGTTTTCTTGACTCCAGGTCCAGCACTCTATCCACCACAGTACCTAGCTGCCCCCTTATCTATTTTACCACTCTTAAAATGCTAGCACCCTCTGCAAAGAAATTCAAGGAGTCAATTATGTCCTGCTTTTTAATTTTATTTACCTAGTATTGCACTGTTGAGAGCTGAGCACACAGGTTCTCTTTGTATTGGGTCAAGTTGGTTTCCAACTGGACTGCTCCATGGATCTGAATAAGCAAGCAAACTGAATGCATCCTGTTGAGAAAAATAGTAATGAGTTCACTTTTCAATTCCTATGACTTAGCCACTTACCGTATGCTATCAGTCAGTTCCAAACCAAGAACCAAGGAAAACCTGACTTTAAGAATATGCCAAGATAATGTACTTAATTTATTATTCCAACCCCCCCCCATCCCGGGTATGTCCACCTGCCTAGAAGGCAATTTTTGTTCTGCCATTGTGTTACTGGGGAAGTAAAAATATATGAATTTAATGAGCTTACCTGCTAATGAAAAGAATGACAACACATGAAACATGAAATTATAAGAATTGTCATAAAGCAAAAAGTAGAGATAATAAACAAAGGATTAAAAATTCAAAGAAATCACTTTAAATTAGGGGGCTTTGTGAAGCAGGTGAGACTGCCTGGGGTTTAAAGGACAGAACGCTGACAAATGGAAAGTGCAAAGTAAGAGTACTTTTCTGGGAAGGGGATAGGAATAGGGAGAGGGAAGGAAAGGAGAAAACTACAGAACCCTTGGAAGTCTAGGGATGATACTCAGTTGAGGTGAGATGAGAGCTTCTTAATTAAGGTCAAAGTTACAAAACTGAATTGGATTTCTTTGTGGCTTTCTTCCTCTTCTCCAATTTTGCCCTTCTTCAAAGAGGAAGGCTAATGTTGCAAGTCAGAGTACTGGAACAATACTAAATTTACAGTTGTAAAGACAAAAGCAAACTATTAAAGGGTTATTTCACTGAACTAGATAAAATAGTAACAAAAGGTCAAAAATGCCAAAAGAAATACTGGGGGGAAAATAGGAGTTAAAGCATTACCAGATATCAAACTATAAAGTAGCAATTAGCAAAATTTGTAGTGCTTAAAAAAACACGACTTGTTCAATGGAACATGCTACTTAAGCAAGACCCAGAAACACAGTACTTAAGCTAGGCATTAATTCTTTATGTGAGTCTTGTTTTGAAGACTAGCAGTTCAGTCTAAATAACTAATCTAACTTAAAGTACAAATTTATAGGTTGAATATTCCAAATGACTATCAAAAGACTGCCATCTCACATTCAGTGTGTACAAAATCAAATTCACTGTCTTTACTGTTCCTCCTTCCAATTTATTTGCTGCTCTTGCTATGACCAATTCTAGTTATACAAGCACAAATACTTGGGAGCTATAGGATTATAAAATTTAAGAAATGATACCTTTAGAAAAAACTGAGGTCTATGAAAGCTAAATTACTTGACCAAACTCAAAGATAATAAATGCCAAAGTTAAAGTTCAAACAATTTAAAATTCCTGACTGCAGATTCAGAACTCTTTCCATTATATTCCAATACCTCTCTCTGGATCATTGCTCTATATGCTTTATATGCAGTCAATAAATCCTATCAACTTAGTGTGAATATTTCATATATTCAACTAACCCCTACTGTCACTCCCAATGTAAATAAGCTGCTCATTGCCTCATGCCTGATACTGTATTCTCTATGAGCCAATTTATCCTTCATACTGATGACAAGCTTCTTTTGTTCTCAAGCACTGCTTCCATTCTGTCACTCCTTTGCTTTCACATTTATAGCAACTTTCTACACATCCAAGACTTTAATTAAATTAATCTCATTCTACAAATCTGCACCCTACCTCATACCAGTCTTTTACTCCAAACAAGGAATACAACAAGTTCAAAATACTTATTTCTAATTCTGTGCCTTGGCTAAAACCTAAAATGCCCTTTTCTGTCCTTATCTCAAAAACCAAAGTTCCTAGGGTATACTTTAACCCAACAAGCCATAAATTTTACCTCACTGTCTTCTGCTCCCAGCATTCCTGTAGTATCTCCTGGATCATGCCTGAGCTCAGTGCATTTTACAAACATCTCATTAGAATCTCACAACAATCCTGAATTACTTTCATTCCATCTTACAGCTGAGCAAACTAAAAAGAGAGGTTAAGAGTCTTGCTCAACTAGTACATATCAGATTTGAACTTCGGTCTTCTTGAGTTCCTGTTTACTTCAGGCCCAGTTTTTAATGCACTGTGCTGCAGCTTGGAACTGAGTCTTTTGACCTCAACTCTGATTCTGGCTACATTACTTTCTTCAGTGAACAGCCTATAAATTCTACTTAATCAAAATTAATTACTTGATAATCTTCTAAATTATACCATTTTCTCTAACTACAAATATGAAAAAAAACACAGGACCTTCAAAACTTTTATCTAGTTCCACTTAAGTGACATCAACGTAAGTGGATAAAAAGTCAACACATTCAATGTGTACATTTAAATGAAAATGCCAGTCAAAAACAGAAACACAAAAGCCCATAATTTAAAAACATAAGATTTTGAAATCCAAAATTCCTGTCTCCAAGACATATATATTCATAAAACAATTCACATCTATTATCTTATTTTAGCCCCACAACAGCCTGAGGTGCCTAAGTGTTTGAAATGGGACATGAATGGAGGCCTCCCTCCCTCTAGTCACTCTTCTCCACCAGGCCAGGTTACCTCTCCATCAAGGTTGAAAGACCAGCTCTCTTCTCTAACCATGGGAGCAACTCCTTTATTGTCTCTCCTCAATTTCTTAAGTAAAAGATGAGGATGAATGACTTAACAGGTACCTTTGTGTTCTAGATCCAAAATACTAGAGATTCAAAGCAAAGTCTGAGAATGTAAAATGGATTTCTGTAATACTTGGCAAAAAAAGGTTAAGTGATGGATGAAATAAACCAAACAAGTACAGTAAAACCATTGATCATTCAGTCTTCTGAGAATCTAAAACTGTAAACTGAAAGGGAAAAAGGACATAAAAAAACTTCTTTCTGTAAATTTAACAAGCCCAATACCATAGATTTGCAGGTATGACATAGGAGAAAGGAGAGCAAAAAAAAAGAAATGCTGATGGGGTAGAGCTAAGGACTCTAACTAAATTTTGGAGTGACAGAACCCACAGAGGGACCCAGAAAGGCAGTTCTCCTACTCAAGGTGACCTGTCAAAGAGCAGAAAGGCTCTGCTCCCCGGGGTTGGAGGGGCGGCCCACCAGAGGGGTGGGCTGCCAGAGCGAAAGAACTTCAGCCCCCCGGAGGCAGCCCCAGGGCACTGGGAGCGGCTGCTGCGGGGGAGTTTCCTGACCTACACCTTGGGGAGCACCAGACACAACTTGGGGGACCAGCAGGGGACCTCTGCCAGAGGGAGCACGTGAAGCCCAGCCCTCAGGGCACACAGCATGGCCACAGCAACCCAGATCCAGGAACAGGAAGCAGAAGCTGGTAAGCAGGAGCCCCCGGGCATGAGCTCCCTGAGCCTAGGGAGGGAGCAGACAGAGACTGCTGAGCTCTGTCCTCTATCCCTGGAACAAGGACTCCGGGGCTCTGACCAGATTCAGATCCTGATCTCAGTCTAGGCCCCCCCATAAAACAGTAGGGCCCCCCCTACCTCAGCCCCGTGGCAGAGGGCGGCGCATATGGTCATTCGCAGACCAGGAGGGAGGACAGAACCTCTCACACTGAGACCCTTGTGGGAGTGTCCCAAAAGCTCAGGAAGCACCCCAAAACCAGGCCCAGGCTGGAAAAAAGAGTAAGCAGAGTAAAAGAGGAACACCATGGAGAAATATTTTGGCTGTGAGCTCAAGAAGGATCAAAACACTCAATCTGAAGATGAAGTGCAAGCTCCTGCATCTAAAGACTCCAAGAAAAAACAGAAATTTGGCTCAGGCCATGACAGAGCTCAAAAGACTTTGAAAATCAAGTGAGGGCGATAGAAGAAAAATTGGGAAAAGAAATGAGATGCAGGGAAAACATGAAAATGAAGTCAGCAGCTTAGACAAGGAAATCCAAAAAGATGAAAAAATAGCATGCTAAAAACCAGCTTAGGTCAAATGGATAAAACAGTTCAAAAAGTTATTAAGTAGAAAAATATTTTAAAAAGCACAACTGGCCGGATGGAAAAAGAGATAAGAAAGCTATCTGAAGAAAACAAATCCTTCAGACAAATAACAGAACTCAGGGAGATTGCTGATTTTACAAGAACTCGGAACTCAATACTTCAAAATCAAAAGAATGAAAAATTAAAAGAAAATGTGAAACATCTCAATGAAAAAACAACTGATACAGAAAACAGATTTAGGAAAGATAATTTACTCATGATCAGGAAAAGAGCCGTGACATTATTTTCAAAGAATTACTACAGGAAAATTGCCCTGATATTCTAGAAACAGAGGGCAAAACAGAAATGGAGAGAATCCACCAATCCCCCTGAGAAAGAGATCCAAAAAACCAACCCCCAGGAATATTATAGCCAAGTTCCAGAACTCCCAAGTCAAAGAGAAAATATTACAAGCAGCCACAAGGACACAGTTTAAATATCGTGGAGCTGCAGTCAGGATCACACAGGATTTAGCAGCAACTACAATAATATACCCGAAGGCAAAAGAGCTTAGAATGCAACCCACAATCAACTACCCAGAAAAACTGAATGTCCTCTTCCAGGGAAAAAGATGGACTTTCAATGAACCAGGGGAATTTCAAATGTTCCTGTTGGAATGGCCAGAGCTGAACAGAAGGTTTGATCTTCAGATAAAGGACTCAGGAGAAGCATGGAGATTGGAGGAGAGGGGGGAAAATATGAGGGACTTAATGATGATGAACTACATGTATTCCTGCATAAAAAAATGATACTGATAATACTCATATGAACCTTTCTCAGTTAATAGAGCAGGTAGAAGGAGCTTTTATAGATGAAGTACAGGAGAAAGCTGAATTTAAAGATAAAATGTGGTGTAAAAATGGAGTCAATAGAAAAAAGGTAAATGTAATTGGAGAAAGAAAAAGGAGAGGGGGAATAGGCCAAGATATTTCATATAATAAGATTTTTCTTTATTACAATGAGTTATTGCAATGATATGGAAATGGGAAAGGCAAGGGGGAATAAGGGAATCTTTGCTCTCATCAGAGGAGGCTAAGAGAGGAAAAAGCATATTGAATACAATGGGGTATAGGCATCTGGAGTAAGAAGAAGGGGGAAGGGGGGGGAGTGAATAAAGGAGGAGAGGATGGACCATGGGGGGAGAGTGGTCAGATATAATGCATTTTCTTTTTTTACTCCTTGCAAGGGGCTGGGATTGGAAGGCCTGTCCAGGACCATAGGGATGCTGGGGCCTAAGGGGTGGTAGAGGGCTCAGGGCCTCTTGGCCCCAGGGTGGGGGAATCTGTCTGCTGCACCACTCAGCTACCCTACAACAGAGTGAGAGTGAAAGGAGAGAGAAAATATAGCACATGGAATTAAAGTAAGTAATGGGCAGAGCCAAGATGGCGACAAGAGAGGAACTCTCTTAGAAGCTCTCTCAAAATTTCTAAACTAAGGACTCTAACTAAATTTTTGAGAACCCAAAGAAGGACCCAGTGAGGCAGCTCTCCTACTCAAGGTAACCTGGAAAAGAGCAGAAAGGCTCTGCTCCACGGGGTTGGAGGGTCGGCCTGCTGGAGGGGCGGCCTGCCAGAGGGGTGGCCCGGCAGAGTGAAAGAACTTCAGCCTCTCTGAGGAAGCCCCAGGGCACTGGGAGCCACAGCTCACAGCATCGGGGGAGTTTCCTGAGCTATGGCCCGGGGAGCACCAGGCACTAAGTGGGGGAACAGAAGGGGAAGCTCTGCCAGAGCGAGCACATGGAGCCCAGCCCTCAGGGCACACAGCAAGCAAGTGGTCTTGAGGCAGCCCAGATCCAGGAACAAAAGCAGATGGAGCCAGTAAGCAGGAGCCCCCAGAGTATGGGCCCATTGAGCTGAGGGAAGGGAGTAAAGAGAGAAACTGCAGAGCTCTGTCCTCTGCCCCTGGAACAGGACTCTGAGGCTATGACCACATTCAGATCCTGATTACAGTCTAGCCCACCCCACCTCAGCCCTGTGGCAGAGGGGGGCGCATATGGTCATTCACAGACCAGGAGGGAGGACAGAGCCTCACACAATGAGACCCGTATGGGAATGTCCCAAAAGCTCAGGAAGCACCCCAAAACAGGCGCAGGCTGGGAAAAATGAGCAAGCAGAGAAACAAGAGGAAGACCACTGAGAAATATTTTGCCTGTGATCCCAAGAAGGATCAAAACACTCAGTCTGAAGATCAGGAAGCACAAGCTCCTGCATCTAAAGACTCCAAGAAAAACAGAAAATGGGCTCACGCTATGACAGAGCTCAAAAAAGACTTTGAAAATCAAATGAGGGAGTTAAAAGAAAAACTGGGAAAAGAAATGAGATGCAGGAAAAACATGAAAATGAAGTCAGCAGCCTAGTCAAAGAAATCCCAAAAAATGCTGAAGAAAATAGCATGCTAAAAACCAGCTTAGGTCAAATGGATAAAACAGTTCAAACAATTATTGAGGAGAAGAATGCTTTAAAAAGCAAAATTAGCCAGATGGAAAAAGAGATAAGAAAACTCTCTGAGGAAAATAAATCCTTCAGACAAAGAATAGAACTCAGGGAGATTGATGAATTTATGAGAAACCAGGATTCATTACTTCAAAACCAAAAAAATGAAAAATTAGAAGAAAATGTGAAACATCTCATTGAAAAAACTAATATGGAAAACAGACTTAAGAAAGATAATTTAAAAATTATTGGAATACCTGAAAGTCATGATCAGGAAAAGAGCCTTGACAACATTTTCAAAGAATTACTACAGGAAAATTACCCTGATATCCTAGAAGCAAAGGGCAAAATAGAAATGGAGAGAATCCACCGATCAATTCCCCTAAGAAAGAGATCCCAAAAACCAACCCCTAGGAATATTATAGCCAAGTTCCAGAACTCCCAAATCAAAGAGAAAATATTACAAGCAGCCAGAAGGACACAGTTCAAATACCACGGAGCTGCAATCAGGATCTCACAGGACTTAGCAGCAACTACACTGGAAGCTCGTAGGGCTTGGAATATAATATACCAGAAGGCAAAAGAGCTTAGAATGCAGCCAAGAATGAACTACCCAGCAAGGCTGAATGTCCTCTTCCAAGGGAAAAAGATGGGACTTTCAATGAAACAGGGGAATATCAAATGTTCCTGTTGGAATGGCCAGAGCTGAACAGAAGGTCTGATCTTCAGATACAGGACTCAGGTGAAGCATGGAGATTGGAGGAGAAGGGGAAAAAATGAGGGACTTAATGATGAACTGCATGTATTCCTGCATAGAAAAATGACACCGATAATACTCATATGAACCTTCTCAGTTAATAGATCAGTTAGAGGGAGCTTTTATAGTTGAAGTACAGGAGAAAGCTGAATTTGAAGATAAAATATTGTGTAAAAATGGAGTCAACAGAAAAAAAAGGGAAATGTAATGGGAGAAAGAAAAAGGAGAGGGGGAATAGGCCAAGACATTTCATATAATAAGTTCTTTATTGCAATGACATGGAAGGGGGAAGACAAGGGGGAATGAGGGAATTTTTGCTCTCATCAGAGGCAGTTAGGAGAGGAAACAGCATATATACTCAATGGGGTATAGACATCTGGAGTAAGAAGGGGGGGGGGACAGGGGGAAGGGGTGGGGATGTAAATGATGGAGGAGAGGATGGACCATGGGGGGACAGTGGTCAGATACAACACATTTTCTTTTTTTACCTCTTGCAAGGGGCTAGGATTGGATGGCCTGCCCAGGACCATAGGGCCTGGTGGATGCTGGGCCCAAGGGGTGGTATGGGGGCTCAGGGCCTCTTGGCCCTAGGGCCAGGGATCTGTCTGCTGCGCCACTCAGCTACCCTACAGCAGAGTCACAGTGAAAGGAGAGAGAAAATATAGTACATGGTAGTGGAGAAATACGAAAGGAGGAAGTTGCAATCAGCAATGGCAACGCTGGAAAAATATGGAAGTAACTTTTGCAATGGAATTACCATAAAGAATGTGATCGGGGCGGCTAGGTAGCGTAGTGGAAAAAGCACCGGCCTTGGAGTCATGAGTACATGGGTTCAAATCTGGTCTCAGACACTTAGTAATTACCTAGCTGTGTGGCCTTGGGCAAGCCACTTAACCTCATTTGCCTTGCCAAAAAAAAAAAAAAAAAAAACCCAACCCTAAAAAGAATATGATCCACCCATGACAGAGTTGTTGGTGTTGGAACAAAGACTAAAGCACATTTTTTATTATTATTATTTGGGGGGTGCAGGGCAAATGGGGCTGGGTGGCCTGCCTGGAGCTGCATAGCAGGGTGATCATTGGGTATCTGAGGCCAGATTTGGACCCGGGTGCTCCTGGCTCAAGGACCAATGCTCTGTCTGCCACCCAGCCACCCCTACTATTATTACTATTTTATTTTATTTTGGGTCTTTTTTTTTTCTTTTGGCTTTTGCAGGGCAGTGGGGTTGGGGTGGCTTGCATGTCACACAGCTGGGTGATTGTTGGGTGTATGGGGCCGGATACGGGCTTGGGTGCTCCTTGCTCCAGGGCTGGGGTTCCGTCCATTGCACCACCTGGCCATACCTTCAATTATTACTATTTTTTTTTAAATTTTCATTTTTCTCTCTCCCCTTTATCACTCAAGCGAGTCTATATTTTGTGAGGGAGGGGTATTGTGTTTACTCTTAAACAAGAATATTTTATTAATGTATAAAAAATTATTTGTACAAAGAGATTAAAAAAAATTACAACCAAAAAAAAAATGAATGTGATCCACCCGTGACAGAGTTGGTGGGATGGAAACACAGACTGAAGCACATTTTTTAATATTATTATTTGGGAGGGGAGTGCAGGGCAAATGTGGCTGGATGGCCTCCCTGGGGCCACATAGCAGGGTGATCATTGGGTGTCTGAGGTCAGATTTGTACCCAGGTGCTCTCTCCGTCACCTGGCTGCCCCTACTATTATTGTCATTTTATTTGGGGTCTTTTTTTTTTTTTTGGTTTTTGCAGGGCAATGGGCTTGGGATGGCTTGCATGGGGTCACACAGCTGGGTGATTGTTGGGTGTATGGGGCCGGATCTGGGCTAGGGTGCTCCTGGCTCCAGGGCTGGTGCTTCATTCACTGCGCCACCTGGCCATACTTACAATGATCACAATTTTTTTTAATTTTTAATTTTAATTTTTTTCTCTCTCCTTTACTTTATCCCTCAAGTGAGTCTATATTTTTTTGGGGGGAAGAGGAATTTGTTTACTCTTAAACAAGAATATTTTATAAATGTATAAAAAACCATTATTTGTAGAAAATGACAATAAATAAATAAAAAATAGAAAAATGAAAAAACCCCTGGTATTTCAATATCCTGACATCATATGTATCATTAGAATTAGGTGGGATGAAACTCATTCCTAAAATGTGGTACTAGAATGTAACAGAAGAAGAGTTAAAAGGAAGGATGGGACAAGAAATGTATTACAAGTTTAAGAAAAATACATATTTTTGTGAGGAAAACTTAAGAGAATGCCAGAGCAGAGAACATCTAGATGATCCATCCAGGGTAGAAAGAAAAAATGATATTATTGGAGGGATAAACTATAGTCCATCTGAACAGGAGGACGCATTAAATGACAAATTTAGAAAACATCAAAAATCAGGCCCAGAAATATTTCAATTATGGGAAGCTTTCAAATACCTACAAACGAAGCATTCAATTCAATAAAACACTCATTTAAAACAAATACTTCAACCAATTATAAATATATGAGGTATTGTGCAATGTACTAGAGATGAAAAGAAGCAAAATAATCCTTTCCTTTAGGAGTTTTCATTCTACTGGGTTGCATGGAAAAAATTTATGAAAATTTTGTTCTTAAAAAAAAAGGGGGGGGGGGTTGAGGGGGGCAGCTAGGTGGCATAGTGGCTAAAGCTCCGGACCTGAAGTCAGGAGTACCTGGGTTCAAATCCAGTCTCAGACACTTAATAACTACCTAGCTGTGTGGCCTTGGGCAAGCCACTTAACCCCGGTTTGCCTTGCAAAAAGCTTAAAAAGGGGGAGGGGGGGTTGAGAGGAGGATTAGTAAGAGAAATAGTTGATAAAATATGAATGACAGTAATCTAAAAAGCAACTAATCATTTCTACTATAGTCCATGAAAGCACTAAACAAGAATGCACTCTACACATTGGGGGAAAAACAAATTTCAAAAGGTTCAGAGAGGATTCAGAGACGAAGTATTTCGAAGCGAAAGTTTGCTCAAGAAGTACAAGTAACACTCAAGACTGAATTCAAAAGATAAAATCAGACTGAGTGCAATGTAGAAAAGGGGAGTTTCTTGGAATAACCATCATGGATATATTACAAGGAACAATGACAAACTCAGGTTTTTGGGGGGGTTTTTTAGGTTTTTTTTTTTTGCAAGGCAAATGGCGTTAAGTGGCTTGCCCAAGGCCACACAGCTAGGTAATTATTAAGTGTCTGAGACGGGATTTGAACCCAGGTACTCCTGACTCCAAGGCCGGTGCTTTATCCACTATGCCACCTAGCCACCCCTAGGTTTTTTTTTATACACAAAGATGTAAATACATATGGGAAAAAGGAAAGATAGAGAAAAAATGCAAATGAGTTATATTGTCCTGTTAATATTGCATAACACTAAAGCTAGGGCTGGCAAAGAAATTAAAGACAAGAAAATGAGTTACACAAGGGGAAAAGAAGAATACTCAGTCAATCATGGTTAACAGGAAGATAATAAGTAAGTTAAACATCTCATTTTATTTTTGATTGGTTTCATGAAATAGAAATCCAAGGTAAGTGACAAAATGGTAAGACAATGTATCACATCCTGATAGAAGATGTCACTGCTGACCACCATCAAACAGGAGAGATGACAAAATTGGAAATAAAGACACCAAGAAAATAAAGAAATTGGGCTCAGACTATGACAGTGATCAAAATAGACTTTGAAAATCAAATGACGGAGATAGAAGAAAAATTGGGAAAAGAAATGAGAGAGCTGCAGGAAAAAACATGAAAATGAAGTCAGCAGCTTAGTCAAGGAAATCCAAAAAGATGCTGAAGAAAATAGCATGCTAAAAACCAGCTTAGGTCAAATGGATAAAACAGTTCAAAAAGTTATTGAGGAGAATAATGCTTTAAAAAGCAGAACTGGCCAGATGGAAAAAGAGATAAGAAAGCTTTCTGAGGAAAATAAATCCTTCACACAAAGAATAGAACTCAGGGAGACTGATGAATTTACAAGAAATCAGGACTCAATACTTCAGAACCAAAAGAATGCAAAATTAGAAGAAAATGTGAAACATCTCATTGAAAAAACAACTGATATGGAAAACAGATTTAGGAAAGATAATTTTAAAATTATTGGAATACCTGAAAGTCATGATCAGGAAAAGAACCTTGACATCATTTTCAAAGAATTACTACAAGAAAATAGCCCTGATATCCTAGAAGCAGAGGGCAAAATAGAAATGTCTCCCGATCCCCCTGAGAAAGAGATCCCAAAAAACCAACCCCCAGCAATATTACAACCAAGTTCCAGAACTCCCAAGTCAAAGAGAAAAATATTACAAGCAGCCAGAAGGACACAATTCAAATACTGTGGAACTGCAATCAGGATCTCACAGGACTTAGCAGGAACTACATTAAAAGCTCGTAGAGCTTGGAATATAATATACCAGAAGACAAAAGAGCTTAGAATGCAACCGAGAATAAACTACCCAGAAAAACTGACCATCCTCTTCCAGGGGAAAAAGATGGACTTTCAATGAACCAGGGGAATTTCAAATGTTCCTGTTGGAATGGCCAGAGATGAACAGAAGGTCTGATCTTCAAATACAGGACTCAGGTGAAGCATGGAGATGGGAGGAGAAGGGGAAAATATGTGGGACTTGATGATGAACTGCATGTATTCCTTCATAGAAAAATGACACCGATAATACTCATATGCACCTTCTTAATTAACAGAGCAGGTAGAAGGGGATTTTATAGATGAAACACAGGAGAAAGCTGAATTTCAAGATAAAATATGGTGTAAAAATGGAGTCAAAAGAAAAAAGGGAAATGTAATCGAAGAAAAAGGAGAGGGGGGAATCAGCCAAGATATTTCATATAATAAGATTTTTCTTTATTACAATGAGTTATTGCAATGATATGGAAGGGGGAAGGCAAGGGGGAATGAGGGAATCTTTGCTCTCATCAGAGGTGGCTAGGAAAGGAAACAGCATATATACTCAATGGGGTATAGACATCTGGAGTAAGGAGAGGGGAGCAGGGGGTAGGGGTGGGCATGTGAATGAAGGAAGAGAGGATGGACCATGGGGGGAGAGTGGTCAGACATAATGCATTTTCTTTTTTACTTCTTGCAAGGGGCTGGGATTAGATGGCCTGTCCAGGACCATAGGGCCAGGTGGATTCTGGGCCTAAGGGGTGGTATGGGGGCTCAGGGCCTCTTGGCCCCAGGGCCAGGGATCTGTCTGCTGCGCCACTCAGATACCCTACAGTAGAGTCAGAGTGAAAGGAGAGAAAATATAGTACATGGTAGTGGAGAAGGACAAAGGGAAGGAGTTGCAATCAGCAATGGCAACGGTGGAAAAATATGTTAGTAATTTTTGTGATGGACTTGTCATAAAGAATGTGATCCACCCGCAACAGAGTTGGTGGTGTTGGAACACAGACTGAAGCATATATTATTATTATTATTATTATTATTGTTGTTGTTGTTGTTGTTGTTGTTGTTGTTGTTGTTGTTGTTGTTGTTGTTATTATTATTGTTATCATTATTATTAGGGGCAGGACAAATGGGGCTGGGTAGCCTGCCTGGGGCCTGCATAGGAGGGTGTTCATTGGGTGTCTGAGGCCGGATTTGGACCCGGGTGCTCCTGGCTCGAGGGCCAATGCTCTGTTTTATTTTATTTTGGGTCTTTTTTTGGTTTTTGCAGGGCAGTGGCATTGGGGTGGCTTGCATGTCACACAGAGCTGGGTGATTGTTGGGTGTACAGGGCCGGATATGGGCTCGGGTGCCCCTGGCTCCAGGACTGGTGCTCCATCCACTGCACCACCTGGCCATACCTACAATTATTACTATCATTTTTTTAATTTTAATTTTTTTCTCTCCCCTTTATTTTATCGCTCAAGAGAGTCTATAATTTTTTGGGGGGAGGGGGGTATTTTGCTTACTCTTAAACAAGAATATTTTATTAATGTATAAAAAACATTATTTGTACAAAATGAGAATAAATAAATATTAAAGACAAAAAAGAAAGGAATAAAATCACATTCCTCAGATTTACAGATAATACAAAGTATGGAAGGGGAGTTAACTGGATGAGCCAGCATCTGAAAAGATCTTCAAAAATTACCACAATGGGCCAAATCTTTGATGGAATATAATGACTAACTTTAATTATTTCCAAGTTATCTTAAATATAGCTCATTTGTACTTAGTGTTTGCAACTTATCTCATTTAGTCAAAAGAGTAAGGATCTTCTGCTACCTTTTCTTCTATTCCCAGGGCCTGGCAATTAATAAATGGATCCTGATATAATTTTTAAAAAATCAACTTCACAAATGCAGAATCAACAATTTTTGAACCTTCATTAGATGCTAGAGATAAAAAAAAAACACAAAAGCAAAACAGAACTCATATCCCAGTGAGGGGAAAGAAATGGATCCACATTCACAGATATGTGAATATATATTACATATAAAATAAAAATATAGTGACTGGGAAAGGAGAACACTCACAACTAGGGAGAATCAAAAAAGTTCTCTTGAAATACATGATACTTGAGGTGGACAGTGAAAAAAGCCAAAGAGGTCTATGAAGTGGAGGTAAAAAAGAGCACTCCAAGCATGGGAACAGCCTGCCAGGCAGCTGAAATACAGAATATGTGAAGGAGAAAAAGACAATCATTTTGTAAAGAGAGAATGAAGTCAGAGGGTAAAGATCTACAAGTGACAAAGGAGTTTGTATTTTATTCTAAAGGCAACTGAAGGGTTTGGGGGGTGGGGGGGACCTGAAACTTCTTAAACCAGGGGTCATATAGTCAGACTTCTACTTCAGGAATACTATAATGTGGCAGATAGTATGAAGCAAGAAACCAACAAGGAGATGATTGTGATAGTCAGGAACAGGGGTGGTTGATGATTGGACAGAAATTAGTGAGCAGAGACAAACTACATGGAGGCAGAATTTATAGGACTTTGAATTAACTGGAGCAATGGATATCAAACTATATTTTGAACCTGAGAAAGAAGGCAATATTCTCTGATGGGGTAGGTTTGAAGCTCAGAAAAAAAAAGGACTGGATATCCAGATAAGAGAGTAATCTGCAAAGATATGATAGTCGAATCCATGAAATCTGATGAGATTATGAAGAAACAATACAGACAAAGAAGATAACAAGGTCCAGCATAGAGCCCTGGGATGTATGGAGCACAAAAAGTTCATGTTTCTGCAAAGGAGACCAAGAAAGACAAGTACAAAGAGAACCATGGGGTTTCAGGAAAAACTCACTGAAGATAGCATTTCAAGAAGGAATGGGTGTTTTCAAAAGTCAAAGGTTGTATGTAAAGAGAACAAAAATTAAGACTGACAAAAGGCCATCTGTAATCCTGAGAAGCAGTTTTCAGTTGACTGGTAGGGATAGAAGCCAAAATGCAAGAGTATCAAACATGAGCTGGAAAAGATTAAATAGCAGTAATATGTCAATAGCTTTTTCTAGGAATGTGACTGAAAGGAGATTTATAATTTAAATTTATAATTTAAATGAGATTTATAATTCAAGAAAGGGAAAGAGAATTGTTCTGCTACACTCAATCCTGGTCAGGCCATATAACAACAATAAAGATAGCATTGTACAAGTTTTACTGCCCAATTTTACAAGATAAGGAAAGAGATTAAATGACTTGTAAATATCAGAGGACAAATCTGAACTCTACCTAATTCCAGAACTGTGTTCTATCCGGTATGTCACCTAGTTGTCATATCTGGACTGGTGGTTCCAGAAAACTGGAGCATGTGGAGAGTGGCAAATAGACTGGAGAACATGCCACACAACAATCAAATGAACAAACCTGGAACATTTAACATGGAAAAGAAAAGACTTAAAGAAGATAAGTATCTGAAAGATAGTAGAAGTAGAAGAATTATTCATTTTTTTTAAAACCCCAAAACTAGGAACAATAGGTAAAGGACAGATTTCAACATGGCATAAGGAATAATTTCTTTTTGATTATACAAATCAAATGAATGAGCTGCTTTTGGAAGTGCAAATGTTGGAAATGTCTGAAACTTCCAAAATCTTTTCTAGCTCTTAAGATTTTGTGAATTTATTAACTTGATAACAAATAATAACAATCTTCTTTCTCTTAAACATGTATGTGAATATTATACTATAAACTATTCTTCTAAACTTTATAAGTCTTTTTTATGGGGTGGCTAGGTGGCGCAGTGGATAAAGCACTGTCCCTAGAGTCAGGAGTACCCGGGTTCAAATCCAGTCTCAGACACTTAATAATTACCTAGCTGTGTGGCCTTGGGCAAGGCACTTAACCCCATTTGCCTTGAAAAAAAAAAAGTCTTTTTTATGCCTTTAATCTTTATCAAGTCACTTTTATATAAGAAGTGTGTCACAAAGGCTGTTTTCATGTATGAAAGTTTTTTCATCGTTTAATATCTAGATTGGAATTGTCTAGAATTTACCACCTCCTACATACCTCTACCACCTCCCAAATGGCTAATGAATGACATAACCTTTAGAGCCTTGCCTCCTCATGTATAAAATGAGGGGGGGCTAAAGTTGGACTGGATGACCTTGGATGTAGCTTCTAGCTCTAAATTCATGATCTCTATGATCACATAAAGAGATTAAAATGAAAAACAAAAAAGAAATGAAATTATTTCTATAATCCCTTGAAGTCAGGTTAACTCTGCAAAGTTTTACTGAACTTGTTTTTAATGTCAGTTCTTTTGCTATATATTTCTTCCCACTCCTTCCCCCTAAATCACCAAATGATACCACTGCCCCTCTTCCCTTGCAACAAATGACAATGAATTAAGCAAAATCTACCAGCATATAACAATTTATGTAATATTCTATATTCTACTCTCCCACTCCCAGTTCTCCAAGAAAAAAGAAGGTAGGTACAATCCCTCAACTTTTCTTAAGATTAATCATAAAAATGTTATTGTTTGGCTTTTTATTAATGGTCTTTTGTTTACATTATAGTTGTTATTTTATCCAAGTTATGTTTCCTTTACTATGCATCATCACATTAGTCTTCTCATGATTCTTTACCTTTTTATATTTATCATTTCTTATAAATGTAATGAAAATGTCATTTTCTAATAATATTCTATATTCTTCAATTCATTCAATACTTCCCCAAATCATTTGATGTGTTAAAGACTACAAATGTAGTCTTTAACAACCACAAAAGTGTTGCTATGAATATTTAATTTAGGAATAATATGGGACCTTCGTTTCTGTTTTTAAACCACCTTGGATATACCATAATGGAATTTCTAGATCAAAATACTGTAGCCTAAAATTTAGTAACTTCTTGCAAATTCTTGAATTGTTTCCCAGAATAGTTTTATAAATTCAGAGCTCCATTAAAAGTATAGTGGGTGGCTAGGTGGTGTAATGGATAAAGCACCGGCCCTGGAGTCAGGAGTACCTGGGTTCAAATCCGGTCTCAGACACTTAATAATTACCTAGCTGTGTGGCCTTGGGCAAGCCACTAACCCCATTGCCTTGCAAAAACCTAAAATAAAAAATAAAATAAAAATTGAAGATTCTGGCAATCTTTATGTAATCCTAAAATATTCTTACAAGTTTGTGATTTAAAATATTTTAAATGATCTAAACTAAGATAATGAAAAACCAAATCAAAAAAGATAAAATGATCTCATTATCATCATTTAATTTCTTTTAAAAATTAAACAGGGCGGCTAGGTGGCTCAGTGGATAAAGCACGGGCCCTGGAGTCAGGAGTACCTGGGTTCAAATCTGGTCTCAGACACTTAATAATTACCTAGCTGTGTGGCCTTGGGCAAGCCACTTAACCCCATTTGCCTTGCAAAACCTAAAAAAAAAAAAAAAAAAGAATTAAACTACAGTATATTTTTATGGCAAACCAATTAGAAGATTACGGATTAGCTTTAGATCATTTCTAAGAATACCTAAATAACAGAGGTCTGCCTAATAAATGGTTTCTTTTCGTTTCTTCTCAATTTCTCTATAGCAAGTTATTGTACAAATCCATTATTTTTCCAAATACTCTTACTGATTTATTTTCTGTATGAAGAGATTAAATGACATTCATGAAACCTATAATCACTACACAATTATACTCCTTATTTTTGAAAAACAGATCAAATTAAACTCCAACAAACTAGAACCAAGAACAGAAACTCTACTGAATGAACAAAATCTCAGTGAACTGAGTGAGTCATTCTAGATTAGCTGAAGACCAATAATTTTTTTTTCTAATGAAAATCTTTCTAAATTATATTATTTTTCTACTTTCTGGCCATAATGAACATATTTCAACATTTTCCTTGATGACTAATATCAATGTAGATTTAATGGGATATTGAACTACAGTCCCAAAGATCAGTGACAAGTACACCCTTCCACAGGCTGAAACAAAAATCACACGTTTTTTCCTTGGTTTTTTTTTTTTTGGTTTTTGCAAGGCAAATGGGATTAAGTGGCTTGCCCAAGGCCACACAGCTAGGTAATTATTAAGTGTCTGAGACCGGATTTGAACCCAGGTACTCCTGACTCCAAGGCCCGTGCTTTATCCACTACGCCACCTAGCTGCCCCTTCTTGGTTTTTCTTTACCAGATATTTCTTTTTTTCTTTTTTAAATTAATTTTTATTAAAGATATTGTTTGAGTTTTACAATTTCCCCTCCAATCTTACTTCCCTCCCCCACCCCTCCACGGAAAGCAATCTGTCAGTCTTTACTTTGTTTCCATGTTGTACTTTGATCCAAATTGGGTGTGATGAGAGAGAAATCATATCCTTAAAGAAGAGAAGTCTAAGAGGTAACAAGATCAGACAAAAAGATATGTTTTTTTTCTAAATTAAAGGGAATAGTGCTTGAACCTTGTTCAAACTCCACAGCTCTTTATCTGGATACAGATGGTATTCTCCATTGCAGACAGCCCAAAATTGTCCCCGACTGTTGCACTGATGGAATGAGCGAGTCCTTCAAGGTTGATCATCACCCCCATGTTGCTGTTAGGGTGTACACTGTTTTTCTGATTCTGCTCATCTTGCTCAGCATCAGTTCATGCAAATCCCTCCAGGCTTCCCTGAAATCCCGTCCCTCCTGGTTTTTAATAGAACAATAATATTGTTCCATGGCATACTTATACCACAGTTTGCTAAGCAATTCCCCAATTGAAAGACATTTACTTGATTTCCAATTCTTTGCCACCACAAACAGGGCTGTTATAAATATTTTTGTACAAGTAATGTTTTTACCCTTTTTCATCATCTCTTCAGGGTATAGACCCAGTAGTGGTATTGCTGGGTCAAAGGGTATGAACACTTTTGTTGCCCTTTGGGCATAGTTCCAAATAGCTCTCCAAATGGGTTGGATGAATTCACAGCTCCACCAACAGTTTTTACCAGATATTTCAATACAACACCCCCCCACCCCCACCGCCAAAAAAAAAATCCTGTTTCCTGAGGGGATGCCCATCAATTAATCAATGGCTGAAATGAGGGACAGGACTTCAGAAAAGTCTGGAATGACTTACATGAACTGATGCTTAGTGAAATGAGCAGAACCAGAAGAACAAACAACAACATTGGGTGATGAGATCAACTATAATGGACTTATTCATTTGAGCAGTACAATAAACAAAGACAATTCTAAAAAAAGGCTTGTGATGGAAACTACCATCCATATCTAGAGAAGGAACTGTGGAGTTTAAATGCAAACCAAAATTCACTATCTTCAATTTTTAAATGTTGTCATATATTATGTTTTATATATTACATTTTTTCTCTTGTATTTTTTTCCTTCTGTTTGGATTTGATTCTTCTTTCACAACATGATTAATATGGAACTATGTTTAACATAGTTACACATGGGGCTATATTAGATTGCTTTCTGTCCAAAAGAGGGGCTAAAGAAGGGAAAGAGGGAGAAAAACATAAAATGACTGGTGAAAACTGCTATTCTATGTAGTTGGAAAAACAAATGACATTTAAATGGAAAAAAACCTATTTCCACTATATTGAGGTATAGCACAGATAACTATGCCAGCACCTCAATGACTTCCTCTACTCTGAACCTAGAAACACATGAGAGACCTTAATTTAAAAGAAATCTGACAGATTGCTCTCCATACAACTGAGATATATTATGCCTCCAAAGGCATAATATTTGACAACCCAGGCTTCTAGGAGAGCTCTTTTGTCTCCTTGCTTGTCTGTTCCTCTGCCTTTGGGACCCATTCCTCACAAACCCCCTCCTGATATCTCTGTGACTCTCTTGCTTTTTCTATTTTTCTGCCTTCTTTTCTTTTCTGTTTTCTGCTATGTATGAAGCCATGAAGTCTGAGAGAAAAGGTGAGCCTTTTATAGTCTAGGTCGTACTTACTACTCAGGTACAAGAGCACAGGTATTGATGAAGCGGTATGGCATGATGGGAAAAGATATTCACAGTTTGGGAATAAAGAAACTTGGTTTAAATCTGGCATCTAATACTCACCAGTGTGATCTTAGGCAAAGTGCTTAAGCTTCCTGGACTTTATTTATCTTCATTTATAAAATAAGGTTCCCATTATATTTTAAACATGTATAATTATTCAGGTTCAGTTATTCTAGAACACTAGAAAGCAAATATTTTGTTAGAGTAATAATAGTCAAATAATAGATTTCCATCTCTATTTGACTTTTTAGGATAAGTTAACTGCAATAAAACTAAAAAACTAAAACCTTCTAGGACATGCCCTGGATCAGCATACATTTATCCCATTTTGTATCCATTTGCATTAGATCAGGGACTCAGTAACCCTTGGTGTATATGGAACTGCTTTTTCTATACACTATCAAATTCAGGATCAAAAGGAGGCAGCAAATATGCTTCCTTTTTCCCCTTCTTCCTTTTCCGTACCTCCAGGTGCAAATATCAAAGTTACAACAAATGTCACCACTTTCTTTTGCAAGGCAATGGGGTTAAAGTGACTAGGCCAAGGTCACACAGCTAGGTAATTATTAAGTGTCTGATGCTGAATTTGAACTCAGGTCCTCCTGACTCCAGGGCCAGTGCTCTATCTACTGTACCACCTAGCTGTCCCCATCATCTTTCTTAGATAAATGAGAGTTAACAATTTCTGAGTACAATGGATCATCTTTAGAAAGCTAATATACTGCATTAGAAAGAACACTTGGGAATCAGAAGGAATCTGGTTTTCAAAAGGCACTTCAGAAACTGACAGCCATGCTATTTGGGCAAATCACTTAACCTCTGTATTTCCTTCTTAGTAAAATGGGGTATAATAATAGCACCTTCACTTCATGTGGCTTCTTTGAGGATGAAATGAGGTAATCCATGTAAAACACTGAGTAAACCAGGAAAATTTTACACACACACACACACACACACATTAACTATTGATTTTATGAACAATTTGGAATTCTACTATAAAATAAAATGATAAAAATATTCACATCCTTTTAACTTAGCATAGGTCTTTCTGTCAAAGCCAGAAAAGTCTCGTATCAAACTTTTTATGGCAGTAAAGAAGTATAATCAAATCAAAACGGCTAAGCAAATTGTGGCATGATTATAACGGACTATTGCCTCACCAATCTGAAGAATTTTATAAAAGTGTGGAAAAACTTCTATGGACTAATGAAGAGAGACAGAATCAGAACCATGAGAAAGTACACACACATACACAGAATGCACTTCCTACCCTTCATTTGCAGAATAGATATGAAATAAAGCAATACTGTAAAAGTCAACTGATATAGTCATTGGTTTTGCTGATCTACTTTTCCCACACTATTTTTTTTTTTGTTACAAAATTGGCTTATTGAGTAGGGGAAAAGGGAGGAAAACACTTTGAAATTAAGGTTATATAAAAAGAGTTCTCAATTTTTTAATAGAAAATTATAGGAGTATCCTTGATATCACATACCTTCTCTTATTTTTAAGAAGGCAGTAATATAACCATGATGTTTCAACAATTTAGACACAGACCACTTCATCTGTATCTATCCCATTTATCAACTAAAGAACACATCATGCCTGCTCTCATGGAATTTGACTTCTACTGGGAAGAAGCCATAACACAGTTAAATAAATATGCAAAAAAAAAAAAAAGGCAATACAAAGCAATGGTAAGGTAAGCCACATGCCAGGTTGGAAATAGTTATTCCTTCTTTAGAAAGGGACTATGTTTTGAAATAACTTAGGGATTCTGAGGCAAGAAAGTATTCTATATACAAACAGCCTGTACAAAAGGGCTGGTTAGGAAATGGAGTTGTCATGACCAGAAAGGAGCAAGTTGGCCAGTTAGGCAGGAGCACTGAGCACATGATGGCGGGTAAAATGAAATGTCAGCAAAGATCAACTTGAGCCAGACTATGAAGTATTTTAAATTGCAAAAGACAGCAAATGTATTTGATTCTAGATGCAATTAGAAATCACTGAAAAGCATCAACTCAGCAGCTATGTAGAGAACATACTGAAAAAATCAGAACTTTAATTCAATGAAACCAAAAAGGACATTGCAATAATCCAGGCAAATGGTGACAAGGGTCACAAGGAGAACAATTATGGTTCAAATAGAAATAGGGAGATGACAAATGCAAGGAGCCACTGTGGAGTTAGAAATGCAAGACTGGACCACAGACAGCCTACCAGGGAATAAGGAAGAATAAAGAATCAAGAATAGGTTCTAGACCTTGTAACTAAGTTATTAGACAGATAAGCATATTCTTGACAGAATTAAGGACACCTAGGCAGAGATGCAGAGATCTCCAGCAAACTAGTAGTCACAGAGCCAATAGAAAAAAATAATGAGGTCCGGATATACACATTTGTCAGTCATGTAGAAATTGATGAGATCATCAAGAAGTCACTTAAAGAAAAGAGAACATGGCCCAAAACAGGGTTCTGGGGTACAAACACAAAAAAAGAGGGAAAGACATAAATAATAATCTAGTAAAGGAAACTGAAAAGGAACAGTTGGATAAGAAAGACACCACAAAGCTATGCCATGAGAACCAGAGTGCAAACA
This sequence comes from Macrotis lagotis, assembly GCF_037893015.1. Taxonomy (NCBI): domain Eukaryota; kingdom Metazoa; phylum Chordata; class Mammalia; order Peramelemorphia; family Peramelidae; genus Macrotis; species Macrotis lagotis. The sequence goes on along the minus strand of NC_133666.1, from coordinate 519,044,342 downwards.
GCCTATAAGTGAAGGGACAGTTAAACACTGTCAATGGTTGTAGTATGGTAGAGAAGAACAAAAAAAGACTATTGATGAAAGTCTAGATATCTGTCTCTAAGAGTCGGCTAGAACGACGAAAAGAGAAAATCAATAGCTTAAGGGGATAGCAAGGTTAAATGTAGATTTTCTGACTTCAGGAAAGATTTCTAGGTAGCAAGGAAGGAAGGAATCACTGGATAAAGAGAGATTAAAGATGAAAGAAAGTGGACAATAGAAGGGGTAAGCTCCCAGGAGACTAGAGCAGATGGAATCAAAGGAAAAATTAGAGGGGCTGGCCTTGGCAAGGATCAGCCAATTCCTTGAATATGGAATAAATGAGTGGGAATGATACTGAGAGGATGTGAAATATAAAAGTAATGAGGTAGAATTGATGGCACAGATATGGTTATATTCTCTTCATCTACTAATAGGTTTGAGAGTGAATTTTGGAAAGATTCCCCAAGACCATCAAAACTTTACAAAGCTTGACCTTCAAGGGACCTGGACCTACCTGTCAACACAACTCAAGAAAGATGCAAATTTATATAAGGACACTATGCCCAATTGATCTTTACCTTCAGGCTAGAAAATATCTTATTATGTATTTTAATATTATTATGCTAATGAAAGAGAGCCTAATTAAAAGTCTTGGCATTCCTTCTTAGAAAGACAATCATCTTCTCTTCACTGCTATATACTTATGTACACTGCCCAATAAAACAATTCTTGACTCTCGACTATGGCGGGGAAAGGTTTGGAGGGAGTATAAGGGGGTGGTATCACTGACAAGAGAAATTTAAAAAATAAAACTTAGCAACAATTTCAACCATAATGTTTTCCCCACTCTGACACCCAAGATAAAATAACTCACTTTTAGCATTTTTTTATTTGCAGTGTTCTTGCCACACTCTCTCCTTAGTTGTTCACTCATAGCTTGTAATTCTCTTCCAAAGTGGATCATTCTTTCAATGGCTGCTTGACTTCCTCCACAAAGCTGTCTCCTCAAGTGACTTGAATCAACTTCTACAAGAACAAAGACCTTCCTTCCATCAATAATAATACAAAAAAATTTAAACCTATTAGTAACCTAATGAAATTGACAAGATAATCAAAATAATTCCACTCACAAAACATACCCTGCATTTCAATTAAGAAACATATACCAAGAAGTCTAACTTAGTTACAACTAACATATAACATTAATAGATACATTCTATCCATTTATAAAATCAAAAAGGAATCCAACGGATAAGCATAAAATTAGGGATGAGACTCAATTATCTTTTCAATTTTATTACTGATTTCTGTGTAACCCCTGAACATCTCATTATGTTGTGCTGTGTTCCTTAATGCTGTATTCACCTTTTCCAAGTCAGAAAAGCTTAAGCTATACACACAAGTAAATTCTAAGAGGGCAATAGTAAAACTTTGGGCATAATGGAAAATGTTATAAGTTCCCAAGGAGCTTGAAATCAAAAAAGGTTACATTATATGTCATGCTGCTTTAAGTACTATACAGGTTAATAATGAAATTAATTTTTCCCAACAAAGTAAAAATAAAATTTTTTTCTGGACACCAAAGGTGTAGATAATTAACCCTTGAACAATCTCACTACATCTCTATTAAGGCCTTATACCTAAAAATGAAAAAAAAAAAATCATGATAGAAATGGTCCTACCATAATTATCTTAAGTCCAAATCACTTCTTAAAACAAAAGATGTTCGTCCAAAGCTAAGCCTATCATTAACATATAGAAATTGTAGATGCTTTTAAACTAGATTTTTCTGCTTTATTTTTAAAAGGATAATACATAGCCTTGTGATTATAAAACACATTTCCTTATTAAACACTCTAGGAGCATGTGTTTCATTACCACCAACTGAATAAATGTGTTTACTTCAACACACTGAAGAAATCCAAAGCTGCCATGGAGTTTCTGCTTAATAAACCATTTAAAGCATCAATAATTTTAACTCTTCCAACTGTGGAGAATACTGATAATCACTGAACTGTGTGGTACTGTTTGCAATATAAGGTTAACACAACAATACAATTATGCATGCTATTAAAATTTAGAAGGACAGCTCAGATATGGAGTTCGGTCTGACTAGGAAAAAAGACCAACAAAAACTTATCTCTATCCAACTTTTGACTTCTGGGTTATATCTAAATAAACAAGACTTTTCACATCCCCTACCTTCACATATACACAAGGTTTTTAAATACTAATTTGCAAATTGCCACTACTGCCAACAACTGCAATAACTTTATCTAGAACAATGAATTTACTTAGGTATATAGCTCATATTATTTCATGAGGAAAAAATACTAGATAATTGCTTTCCAAAGGAATTATTAAAAAGAGAATGGTAACTTGCTTCTGTAATCTTCAATTTCCTCTAGTAAATCCCCCTCTAAAATCCAGAAAGATTAAATATATTACTTTAAAATCCAAAAAAAATGTATTTGTAAATACAATTTATATCTGTAAGCTGTGAATGAGCACAATTAAGAGCAAAACTTTGCAGCTATGATTTTTATTAAAAATACAAAAAATATCACTGCAGACCCATTTCGGTGTCACATTCTTCCATTTCGTGGTCATGCTTAGAGCTACCATTTAGGAAACCATTGGATGAAGTCTCTCCAACTCCATTGGAATAGTGATCAGTTTCCATGTCTACATCATTGCTGTAAAAGAAAAAAAAGTCTAATTACAAGAAATACCATGCTTGTAAAAAAGTTTGTTTTAAAATAGTCTTGCTCAACCATACTTCAAGTCATGTTACTTCATAAGGTAATACAGCACAACTTTAAAAGTAGTCAAAATAAATATATTCAAGACAAATACATGGTTGGCTCTTAAAAAGAACTAGATTTACTAAAAAGAAAAAAAGCATTTTTTAAAAAATTATTTTCATATACATTTTCATTCAATCCTCGTAATAATCACTACAGCTGTTCCTAGCTAGTAACAAAACTCCAGGTCGGACATGAAATGTTATCAGTCCCCTCAGTTTTCAAATTCCTTCCTATGTATATACACACTATCCAGCCCCATCTTCCATTCTTAAAAACGCACCCCAATAAAGTTACTCATTTCTTACAATTATATCCTAATTTATCAAACACATTTGATGCTTGAATTACTGTTCTTCTTCTTCTTCTTCATAATGTTCTCAATAGTCTAGTATTTTTCTTTTCCTTCTTCCAAAACACTCTCAAAAGGCTTAAAAAATACTTGGAAGTCTCAGGGATTAAACTTAAGTCTCATCCTTCCAGATCTTTTTAACATCCTCTCCTAAGCTACCTAAATTCCATGGCACTATCAAACCTTGATTTTTAAACTAACCTTTATAATATCCTTCCCATTCTATTTGATAACAAAACCAACTAAGTCTATGAATTGATCCCCTCAAATCTTCTTAAATGCTCTTTTCCATGGGGAAATAATACAGTATCATAATTTTCAATTTGATTTTGAATGGAATTCTCGAAAACAATGTTTTCATTTTTTTCTTCCTTATTAATTTAATGATCTGCTTAATTTCAGGATAGCTCATTCAGGATGCTGCTACCTCAAATATTAAGACAGAACATGTCTCCTTTCTATTCAGGGGGTCAACATGGGACTAGAATCTAGGTCACCTTATTTGTTTGTTCAGTGCATTTTCTATTTTTGGGCTTGATCTTCCTTGCAGATGGGGAAATAGGTTCTTGCTGTATTTCCTATAACATTTCCCCACAAAAATAGTAACACTAATGTTTATTAGGATCCCAGGTCTAGTATCCATTGCCAAATTGTGACTACTTCATGTATGTAACACCTTGATAAAGTCAATTAATCTTTCTATGGAGTCAGTATGACTGACTCTCATCAAACCCACACCCACACTCATTCCTCCTACCCTCAGGCTCTACCTCTTCTTCCCTGATTCTAGATTTCTAGATCCTGATCTGGTGGAGAACCCAGACAGATCTCCACCCAAGATCAGGCTTATAGTATATGCTGCTACTAGCAACTAAACTATAAAGCCTAGAATGACCACTTACCTGGTGAAACTATTAATTTGTTGTGATCTTGACACATTTATACTATTCAGTTCTGGTACATTTAAACTGGTTGACTGATGTTTACTATGACAATAAGATTGATGTGCTTTATTTGATATTACTCCATTACTACAACTTTCAAAACCTAAAGAAAACAGTAATAAAATAAATGAGGAATAAAAGATTTAATAATAAAAGGATAAAGTAAATTAATTTGCTTATGAGGTCAGGGCCTAAATTAAATTAGCATAACAGTCCACAATCTGTATTAGTCATAATGTATAATCCAATAAAAACCTCACAATACAAAACAACAAATGAAAAAGCATTTATTGTCTTTACTATATGTAAGACACCCTATTAAATAACAGGTTTATTTAAGAATGTAAAGATTATATAATGAGAATTGCATCACTGACAACAAAGTAAAGCCAATTTTACTAATGAACTCAAACTTTTTGAAAAGGGGTCAAAATTTCAAACATTTATTATAAGATTCCTACATCAGTAACCAAAGTATTAGTACATATTCTCTAGTGAAATGCATGGTAAAGTTATTCAAAAGCTGTATATGCTCAATATAGATTGCACTGTGACATTTTATTATGGATTTTGGTGGATTTTATCATAAGTAAAAATATATAAGATGTTCCCTGCCATTTATACTACAAAATATATAGAAACATAAAATTAAATTTTAATTAGGTACTACTTTACGATCAAGCTTAACACTATAATATGAAAATATTTCTTTAAGTGATCACCTATATCTACAAAAAGTTTGGCCCACTTAGTTATTACACTATGGTAAACTGTCATCCCTATACATTTTTGCACACATTTGTTTGGTATATATACTTGTTACATGGGTGTTTCCTTACCCCCTGGACACTTTTGGAGAAAAGATGTGAAGGGGGAAGAAAATGCTTGTTAATTGGATTGGGAGGGTGGAAGTGGGAAAAAAGAATCAATAAATTGTCACTTCCACTCATCTGCTAAGTTTTAATGAAAATTTATATAGTAATGTTCCTATAGACATTTAACTTGCTTGATTGCCACCTCCATGGGATCATATATTTACTGTTCAAATAGACATTGAAAGTTTAACCCTATTTTTCAACTAAGACAACTGAGGTACAGAGGAGTGAAGTGACTTTTATAAGGTAACTAAGCAACTGAGGTGGGCTTTGAAATCAGATCTTCCTGACTCCAAGTCTATATATATAGCATATCCACAACAACAAATGTCACTGACTTCTTCCTATGCTGAAATCAAAGAATGCCAAATGACTAAAAAAATAGCATTTAATATTTACTTTTAAAAGAAACTTTCTGCAAAATGTTTATGGTATTTTTACTCTCTTAATAAAAATTATAAAGAAAAGCAAAATACCAAAGTTTCTAGATGAACCATACCAGAAAAATGTGTGGCGTTTCCTTTGCCTGATGCTAAACTGTGGATATTCATTCCATGGCTGGGGCTCATGCTTGGACTACTAAATGGTCGAGGACTAACAGGATAACTGTCTTGAGATTTTGGACTCCGACCTCCTAAACACCTTACTTCACTATCGGTACCATTCACCATTTCTATAAACTGCCGAACTCTGAAGAATAAAAGAAAGATGGCATTATTGCATAATATTACACAAAGGCATTCAACTTGGTGCTTTATCCTAATATATTTTACAGAATCTTACATAGTAATAAACTGATTTTAAGTGAAAAAATTTTGTAAATAAAATTTTCACCATTTTGCCAAAATTTTATATAAATACAGGTGGAAAGATTAGGGGATGGAATCGTATTCTTTTTCTTACAAGGAATTAAAATAACCAATAATTTGAAATGATTAGGTTAAGCAAAATTTTAAAAAAATTAGATTTTATTTTAAATAAGTCATTCTCTAAAAATGAGGTTATCTTAAAGAAAATTAGTATCATTTAAAATGAGTCTATAGAAATTCTCTCCTGCAGGGAGATTTTCTATGAGGAATATAACTCAAAAACTGAGATTTTTTTTAGTGTAAAAAAATAATGAAGAAACAAGTTAATTTTTTGCTTGATGTATTACAAGGGGATATTTAAAAAAATTTTTTAAAGGCAAACAGTTTAATCATAGCTCATACAATGAAGAATTACAGAAGCAAAATACAGAAGCCAGATATCAAAATATTATATTTGTTTTGTAGCAATACATGTTGTCATTAAGGAACTCACTTTAATGTGAACAGAAGATTAGGATTTCTTTCAAGTAAACTTGGATATAACTGTTGTGTTGTTTCAATGGCTTCCCCCATTCTTCCTGCTAATACCAATTTCTGAATTCCTGTTTATTAAAATGAAGTAAAAAAATTAATTGTTTAAAAATTAAAAGAATAAAAGACACTTAAAAGTCTAGTATATGTTTATTACTCACAACGATAGATTTATATTTTTCTCTTTTAAAAGCCTTAAGTCTCAAACAGAAACAAGAAGCTATACACTTTGTATAAGTAAATCAATATCAAGGGAAATAAATTATACTAGGGATCATGTAGTAGCCCAAGTCTCCCAAAAATGTGATTCTGTGTCAGTCAGATTAACATTACAGTAGTCTTTGATTATCAAGCTGTAAATACTGCAGTTTCAAATGCAATTAATTATAATGACTGAAGAAGCATAAAACAAAATTCTTTATTAGGCTTTCACTCCCAACCTGATTCTTGTCCAAAAATGAAGTAAGTTTTACAAAGTTATTTGGCTTTAAACTGAGCAGTTTATCAAAATCAGCAAGTGTACTCATGTCAAATTGCCTTTGTTATAAATAAAACAAACTCTGATATAGTCCAAGACCCCTAGAGACAAAGTAATCTGTCATTGAAGCAAAAAGCCTAATAGCCTTAGTATCATTAGCACCAATACCCTCTCCAATTAAAATCATTTTATTTTAAATATCTTTTATATAAGAAGCTCTTACTTTCAAAGTTAAGAGAAAACATTTTTTTCTTTAAGTACAACGGGTTTTATCCATCAATCAGAAAGACTTTTTTTTAAATTAAGGCAATGTGACTTGCCCAAGGTCACACAGCTAGGTAATTAAAAAGTGTCTGAGACCATATTTGAACTCAGGTCCTCCTGACTCCAGGGCTGTTGCTTTATTCACTACATCACTTAGCTGCCTCCTTAGAAAGACATTTCTTACCAAAAGGTTTTACAACATTATTTTTGTATCAATATATAGACTTCTATGGCAATTCTTTTTCTTATTCATTCTCTTAGAAGCTGACCATCAAAATGTTTATTAGAATAAACTCTGTAGATATAAAATCATTCTAAAACCATGCAAATAAATACTTTGAAATGAAAAGCATTGAAGCAAACTTCACAAAAATCACACAGCTTGAAATTTAAACCCTAAATAGCATACAATAACCATATTGCACTGAATCCTTACTTTGTCTATTCTTAATTGAAGCTAATTCTTCTAGTACGGTCTGGTCTGTAGATCTGGCAAATGCTTCTGCTGTGGCACAGTACCCATGATGTACTAAGTAAGATGAAACCATTCTTTAAAAAAAGAAGAATGAACATATCCTTAATTGAATAAATATATATTTCATTCTATAATTTTGGTGTTCAAAAATATTTCTTAATAAGTCTAAATAACCAAGTGTCATACATCTAGGTAGCTAAAAGGGGTGGGGGTGGGGAGGAAACGAAATGTTCCAAAGGTCAAACATTTTTAAGCTGCTACTTACCAGAGGTCTTATAGGCATAAATATCATCTTTTTTTCCTAAATGCTTGCTTCCCTATCTCACCAGGGTCTGGAAGGGACTAGAAAGTCACCATCTCCCTTTCCATCACTTTACATGGATTAAGAAAACTGGGGTCCAAAGAAGTAAAGTACTTTGCTTGAGGTCACATAGATCATGTGCAGTTGAGGCATGATTCAAACCCAGAACTTGACATCAAATTTAGAGTTCCTACCACTGACCATAATCTTTCCCTAAATTCTATTAAAGTATATTCAAAATGTATATATTCAAACATAATCTCTTCTACCCTGTGATTAGCTAGTGTTATTGGGGATAGAGCAATAACCAAATTTCATTCCACATTTACTAAGTGCTCCCAATATGCAAAGAAGGCTCAGTGATAAGGAAACAAATTCCAAAAACAAAAAGGAAAATTGTCCCTGACTGCAAAGACATTCTGCTGAAGAGGCTGGGACACGAGCACACCTAAGTGTAATCCACAGTACTATGGAAAAAACACTTTAAATCCGGGGCAAATAGAAAAGAAAAAGGAAGACTGATTGGAAATGAGGCTAACAAGCAAGATAAAGAATCTAAAAGACAGAAAATGAATAAGGTCTTCATTTTGAACTACGGAAGAACGCAGAGATCTTAGATGTAATGTCAAGTCAAGGATCAGCTAAATTAGAACTAAAAAAATTACATGGAAAATTATGTGCCTGGAAAGATAGGTTGAAACAGAAAGAACTGAATGCCAGTCAGGTTGAAAGTTTGTGTTTTATACTGGACTTGTGCCTTACAAAGTCAATTTTGGCAATTACTTAGAGCTGAAAAGAAACAATAATCAGAAGAAGCCCAATTTCTGGGCTAATTCTACAGTCCAGGCAAGTGGTTATGAAGGATTGTGGATGAATGAATGCAAACAAAAAGACAGAAGATGTTATCAAGACAAATGAAAAAGTTTAGAAGAGGAGTAAGCTTTAGGAAGGTGATGGGAGTTCAGATTTCAAACATGTTTCAAGTATTGATGGAATAGCTGTTAATGACAGACAATAGATAACTGGAAATGTAGGGCTAGACATTAAGACTTGATATGTAAATGAGTCACTTGCCAGAAGAAAAAAAAATCAAACCCAAGAGATCTGATAAGATCTTTATGGGGAGACAATAGAGAGGAACATTAAGTGAATATGTGGACAATGAGAAAAGGTTCCAAGACAGAGGCTAGGGAACATCTATATTTCATAGACAAGAGAGGGCTAAAAAAAGGAGTTAGAAAGTTGAGGGTTGCTGCCATAAATCAAAAGGGAATCCTAAAGGTTGGAAACAGGGAATGATTCACAGAACTAAAATCTATAAAAGTTAAATGAATTAAACATTAAGAAAACTATCAAAGATGTAGCAGATAAGAAGTCACTGGGAACCCGTGGAAGAGAGGGGAAACCAGAAAATCTAAGGCAAAAAAAAAAAAAATCAGTTAATAATCCTAAATAGGGGGCGGCTAGATAGCGTAGTGGATAAAGCACTGGCCTTGGAGTCAGGAGTACCTGGGTTCAAATCTGGTCTCAGACACTTAATAATTACCTAGCTGTGTGGCCTTGGCCAAGCCACTTAACCCCATTTGCCTTGCAAAAAAAAAAACAAAAAACAAAACCTAAAAAAGAGAATCCTAAATAAGAAGTTGCTAATGTATATTCCACTTAGGTGGCTGGTGAGGGATTAATCTTCTATACAGTGGAACTGCATGGACAGATAAATATTACTGAATTATATTAAATACAAATTCAATTAATTAATAAAAAGATATAATATAATCAAGATCTATAGTTAATTAACACTTTGTGCTCTTCTAAAATATATACTAGGACCATCTTTTGCTTTCTTAAGGCAACTAGATGGCATAATTGAAAAAGGACTGGATCTGAAGTCAGGAAGATCTGAGTTCAAACTCAGCCTCAGAAACTTACTAGCCATGGGACCCCCTGGGCCAGTCACTTAGCCTCTGATTGTTTCCTCAACAGCAAAAATGGGGAAGATAATAATAGCACTTTTCTTGAAAAATTTTGAGGATCAAATGAGGTGAAAATACTTGTATAATACTTTAAGAGTGCCTGACTCATACTAGGTGTTGTACAAATGCTTAATCTCTTCCCCTTAAAGTAAACTAAAGGTTTTACCAAAATTAAATGACCTTACTTGACATTCTTTTGTCAATTTTTCTAAATTGTGTTTAATTTACCAAAGGGAATAGTTTCACTAATAAAACTATCTTCAGGGGCAGCGAGGTGGCACAGTGGATAGAGCACTGGCCCTGGAGTCACTTAACCCCATTGACTTGCAAAAGAAAAAAAACCTAAAAAAAACCTATCTGCTATTTCACCAACTTATCTATTCAAATTCTTTTATTAAAAACCCCACAAAACTGCTTAAAGCTAAGAGATTATTAATTCTCTTTTTTCCTTTTACAAGAATGGTTCAAGGAAACTTAATATCATCATGGTGCTATTTTTATGCTAAGGGATCAGTAACGAATTATGATCTAGAAAAATCACAGAAACTAACAAAGCTTTATTTATTCCCTTACAAACCTCTAGCAGTATCCTAACAATCATCCTTTAAGTTACATGGCCCTAATTTTATAATAGTTCCGTTCTTTTCATTTTTTTACAAGGCAACAGGGTTAAGCAACTTGCAGCTAGGTAATTATAAAGTGTCTGAGGTTGGATTTGAACTCAAGTCCTCCTGACTCCAGGGCCGGTGCTCTATCCACTGTGCCACCTAGCTGCCCCATAATATTTTCATTTTTGGTGCACAAAGTTGGAGGGTCCTGCTTCTTTAAGAGTGCTAATCATTCTAGGGGTGGCTAGGTGGCACAGTGGATAAAGCACTGGCCCTGGAGTCAGGAGGACCTGGGTTCAAATCCAGTTCAGACACTTAGTAATTACCTAGCTGTGTGGCCTTGGGTAAGCCACTTAACCCCATTTGCCTTGCAAAAAACTTAAAAAAAAGTGCTAATCAAAGCTGCACTGACCCTGCCATTCTATGAGGCAAGGGAACTAGAGAAGCAGTTTCCCTAGAAGCAGAGGTGCATTTTTAATATTACTTTTTTTGTAAATACCATGTTTTAAATGCTAGAAAATTCTGCCCTCCGTGGCATACTATGAGATAAACTACACTAAATATGTGAAAGCACAAAGTGTCCAAGGGATTGAAGCCTTACCTACGGCACACAAATCCCTTGTCCAAGTTCTCCTCATGAGCTAAATTGAACTCAGTCCTGCCAAATAATTTACTACCTAGCAAGATGGAACAGTGGCAGGGTACTGGACTACTCTCAGACTCATCAACACTATAAAAGTGAACAAGTCACTTCTCTTGTTTGCCTCAGTTTTCTCAGCTATAAATTTAACATTTCTTTTTTTTACTTTTTCTTTTAATTTATTTAAGGCAATGGGTTAAGTGACTTGCCTAAGGTCACACAGCTAGTCAATTATGAGGCCAGATTTGAACTCAGGGTTGGGAGCCAAGATGGCAACAAGAAAGGATCCTGTCTTAGGCGCTCCCTCATAAAACTCATAAGCTAAGGACTCTAACTAAACTTTCTAGAGACAGAATCCACAGAGGGACACAGTGAGGCAGTTCTCCTACTCAAGGTAACCTGGAAAAGAGCAGAGTTGTTGATGTTGTAACAAAGACTGAAGCACATTTTTTATCATTATTATGGGGGGGGGGGGGGTTCAGGGCAAATGGGGCTGGGTGGCCTACCTAGAACTGCATAGCAGCATGATCATTGGGTGTCTGAGGCCGGATTTGGACCCAGGTGCTCCTGGCTCAAGGGCCAATGCTCTGTCCGCCACCCAGCCACCCCTATTATTACTATTTTATCTTATTTTAGGTTTTTTCTTTTTTTTTTTTTGGTTTTTGCAGGGCAGTGGGGTTCGGGTGGCTTGCATGTCACATGGCTGGGTGATTGTTGGGTCTACGGGGCTGGATGTGGGCTCGGGTGCTCGTGGCTCCAGGGCTGGTGTTCCGTCCATTGTGCCACCTGGCGCAAATATTACTTTTATTGCAATTATTACTACAATTATTACTATTTTTTTTAATTATAATTTTTTTCTCTCCCCTTTACTTTATCGCTCAAGCAAGTCTAATATTTATGGGGGGAGGGGGTATTTCGTTTACTCTTAAACAAGAATATTTTATTAATATAAAAAAACATTATTTGTACAAAATGAGAATAAATATTAAAGACTAATTAAAAAATAAATTAAAATTAAATTAAATTAAAAAAAATTTGAACTCAGGTCCCCTGACTCCAGGGCTGGTGCTCTATCCATTGTGCCATCTAGCTGCCCCTTCTCAGCTATAAAGTGAGGATAGTAATGGCAACTACCTCCTAGAACTGTTGTAAGGATCAAATTGTAAAGTACTCAGTACAGCTCCTGGCACATAATTAAGAGTTACATAAATGCTGTTTGTTGTGTTGTTACTAAATGCAACCTGCCATATGTATGACTGAGAGTGCCATGCTTATATTTATATATCTAAATTCCTAAACCTATACTATATATTCTATGGAATTAAATCATCTGAAGATGATATATAACTGCTCTTAATGTTTTTTAAAAAGGAAAAATTTGGATATAAGTAATTTGAAACCAATTATGATTCAAGAATAACATAGAATTCTAAAATCTGTGAAGCCTGACAAGTTGCCTTCCAAGTATATTTCTATTTAAGGATTTATTATATTGTGTAATTCAATAATGTTTGTATTATCTTACAAATTTCAAATTTGATTCCATAACAGCTTGCTAGGGGAACAGAAAATTAGCTCTATCTAAAATCTTAGTAAATATGATTTCACATTAAAATAAATGCGTAATCTGATTATATTGCCTAAATTCTATTTCAGCTCATGAAACTATCAGAGGAATCTTCACTACTACACGCAGTTACATCAAAATGAACCACAATTGCCAGCACCCACACATTGAAGAATTTTAGCTGGTTATTCACTCAATCAATGATATGTCCAACAGCAGGTAAGGAAACATACATTTCAGCCCAATAATTTAGGAGTGGAAGGCTCTAATCTGACTTGTTATTTCTAGTTGCCTACAATCCTATGTATAGCTACCATGTCATCCAGACAATGTTACCTACTTTTCTCTGTCAATACTACTACTAAATCACATGCAGAAAAATAACTCATGGACTTTGAATACAGATCAAAACATATTTTTTCAATTACTTTATTCTCTTTCATAGTTATTTTTTCCTTTTGTTTCTACTTTCATAACTGAGACAAATATAGAAATATGTATTACAGGATATCCCATGTATAAATTGCATCAAACTGCCTAACATTTTCAGAAGAGGGGAGGGGAGGAATTAAGGGAGAAAAATTTAGAACTTGAATTCTTGTAAAAATGAATACTAAATAGACCTATTTTTAGTACAGTTATATATTTATAGCCTATATTAGATTGCTTTATGTCGGGGAAGAGGGAAGGGCAATAAGGGAGGAAGAAAAATATCAAATAGAAAACCTTGCAAAAAAATTATTTTTGAAAACCAACCAAGTTAAAAGAAAGCTAAAATTCTTTGTATGTAGTTGCAAATGTAAAGCCTATATCACACTGCCTTCTGTTGGGGAAAGGGAGAAGGGAAGGAGAAAAATTGTAAAATTCAAAACCTTGACTTTGGGCAAGTCACTTAACCTCATTTGCCTTGCGAAAAAAAAGCTCAAAACCCTGCCAAAAAAAAAAATGATTGGTAGAAATGACTACTGTATGTAATTGTAAAAACAAATAATATTTATATGATTAAAAAATGCTAAAATTTTCATGATATGTAATTGGAGGGAAAAAATAAAATACTATTTAAGAGAAAAAAAGGTGGGCACACCCAAGATTTAAACCCAACCACTCACTATTTTTATCTTAGTCTTAGTTGCTGTACAGTCATTTTTCAGTCATGTCTGACTCTTTCTGACCACATTTGGGATTTTCCTGGCAAAGATCCTGGAGCGGTTTACAATTTCCTTCTCCAGCTCATTTTACCATTGAAGAAACTGAGGCAAATAGGGTTTAGTGACTAGATAGGGGTCACACAGCTAATGTCTCAGGCCTGTTTTGAATTCAGGAAGATGGCTTTTCCTTATTCCAAGTCCAGCACCGAATCTACTCTGTCTAGCTCCTTAGCTAGTTCCAGAATTAAGATAATTACTCTGTGAAAGAAATTCAAAGTTCATCACTAAGGTGATCTTAATTAGACAACTTTGCTCTGAAGATCAAAAGAATATAAGTGCCAAAATAGTTTATAAAATGAAATTTCCAAAAATTATCCAAACTATTTCACTCTTACTTTTGAATCATAGTCTGCCATTCTCCTTCTCTATCTCCAATGGGAAACCGGTCTATTTGTGCCTGTATTTTGGTTCTCCATTCTCGCATATAGTCTTCTATATCAAACACAAAGGGATGTTGCCCAAAATTGGCGTCTACCACTTCTCCTGGTGTCTGAAGTCCCACAGTAGGATACAAGTTTGGCTGTAAGATAATATATTTCATTAGCTTCTTTTTTCTATTTTCTAATTTAATAAAGTATTTCTTGGAAAGAATATTTCAGTAGCAACATTTTTTACCGTAAGAAATTAACTTGGTTTTTAAGAAGCATAAGTGAATTTCTTTTAAATATTTACAACTACTAATTAGTACAGGTTATCTAAATTATCATCAACTGTTTTAGTCCCAAAGCAAATCATAAGAAATATATAGAGAATTAAAACAATTAACAAAATCAGTTATGCAGGAAGGTGACAAAGTTTTTCTCCTGATAAAAATGCTTCTAAACAGTTCTCTGAATCATCAGAAACTATCTGAGCACTTAAGTATGTCTATAGCATTTTAATTACCTGAAGAGATAACTTCTGGCCTCAAGGAACCTATATATGTCAATATACAAGTGAAATAATGTGTATAAAGCATCCTGCAAATTCTAAAGATCTACATAAATGTGGGTTATTGCTATGGTTATTTAAGTATAGATACATTCATACACACACTTGCCTAAGGAGAGATCGCTTGAATTTATTTATTTTTAAGAACAGGTCTCTCAATTTCACCCAGATTTACAAGTGGAGACTGACCTAGAAAGCCTCGAAAGACTTACATGAATTGATGCTGAGTGAAATAAGCAGAACCACAAGAACAAACA
This sequence comes from Macrotis lagotis, assembly GCF_037893015.1. Classification (NCBI taxonomy): domain Eukaryota; kingdom Metazoa; phylum Chordata; class Mammalia; order Peramelemorphia; family Peramelidae; genus Macrotis; species Macrotis lagotis. The sequence continues at coordinate 519,029,308 of NC_133666.1, read as the reverse complement.
ACATTAGGAGATGATCAACTATGATGGACTTGTTCATTTCAACAGTATGATAAAAGACAATTCTAAGGGACTTGTGATGGAGAAAACAAGTCAGATCCATGGTAGAAATTGTGCACTTTGAATGTAGGCCAAAGTTTACTAGCTTCAATTTTTAAAATTGTCTTATACTTTGTCTTTTCTAATGTTTCTAGACCCATTACAACCTGATTAATATATATGTATATTTAGCATACTTGCTCATATATAAACTCAAAACCTTACCAAAAAAAAATGAAAACTACCACTGCATGTAGTTGGAAAAATAAATATTTTCTTTTTTAAAAATTATGCACAAATCTTTGAAAAAATCTCAATAGTACCATTAAAAGTGAAATTTATAAATATTCCAAAATTTAAAAAAAAATTATAATATTTATTTTTTTAAATCCTCTAAATAATCAATTTACAACAAAAGAAGAAATAGTAAAATTGTTCAGTCCAGTGCCTACATTCAGGTAGCAATGACAGAAATGTAATCTCCTTGACTAGCATAGACATGGTATCTATATACTACACATAAACACACATATACAAATGTCTTTCTATCGCAATTTTATATACACACACACACAAAACACACACACACACACACACACACACACACACAAAACATGCTCTAAAAAGGTATCTTACCGGTAGGTCTGTGAAGGCTATACCTGCAAAACACAAAAACAGTCATATTAGAATTGCATTTCATAAAATCAGAATGCTATATATACACCTGGGTGATCATCAGTTTATAAAACTAAACAAATATTGATCCCAATATGACAAAGGGTGGTATAATATAGAAAGAATTCAGCTCATGGAGTCCACATGTGACATGATGTAAATTTCAGCTGGCTTCATCTGTAAAATAAGAGCAACACTACTAGTACATACCTTTCTCTCACTGTGTAAACTCCCTATCATTATAAAAATTATTATTATGACGATGCCACTGATCAAAGTATTTTTAATTCCACTTTAGAAACTACTTTTAAATCCTAGAAAGCAGTTCCAAAGAAACTAAGTGGTAAGACTGCCACCACCATATAGTCCACAGAATAAACTCTAAAAGCAACAAAGGCTAATTCTAAAACATGCTTCAAAAAAAAGCACTATCATAGGAATAAAGATATAGACTATAACAAGGTGATTATAAAGAGCAACATTCATTTGGATGTCTAAGTACTGGTATTGTTACTTTAAATTTTTTAAAATCTTTATGTAATTATCACATTACATAAATTTAGCTAAAAAAGGGTACAAATTGTTACAAGAAAGTTTCTGAATTCAGAACCCCTTCCCCTCCCCAACACTATTTTTATAGAACTTAAAAAAATTTTTTAAATAAAAAATTTTCTTGCTGCTTTGGCAATAGAAATATAGAACCACAGATCATCTACATCTTATACCAACAAATATTAATTTCAGTAAAAAAAAACTCTACACCAAAGAACATGCTTTCAAATACTTCAGAAATCTAAAAAAGGAATGTCAATTAACGCAAAACATTAAATTTTAAACTATTATTTTCTAACATAGATACAACACTGATAAGTTCTTAAGAGGAATTCCCCTATCTTCTTTGCAGACATCAATAATATTATGACATGAACATTTTCTGATAATCTTTTGCTTTACTAAAGACAAGGCTGTTGACTGAAAGCTTTCCAAACATTTCCTAGAGATTCTAATAGCAAATCTATCTTATTTTAATTTTACGGAAGAAAAAAAATTTAAGATTTTGTGAAAGGTAACAGGTATCAGAAAACAAAAATCTAGCTCTATACAATGAACCTCATACACACACACACACACACACACACACACACACACACACACACACACATTTACACATGCACATTTCACTTTTAAAAGTTGGTTATGTTTTTAAACAATTTTAAGTAACCCCAATTTTTAATTCATTCTCAGAGGAAGGAAGTACTTTTAAAATATTCAACTGACAATTATAAGAAAATCATTTAGTGCAACTTTTAAAAATAAATACATGAATTGAGTATTAGCTCATTTACCTTTAATATTCATTGCCAATTTTGAAAAAATCAATTTAGTCTATATAGAAAAGTTTTCCAATAGACCAGGTTACAAAAAATAATCTACCAAGGACAGAAATTGGACTTCCTAAGAGATATGACTGAACAATAATTAAACATCATTTGCCTGGTCTGGAAGAAATGCCACAGATGCTGCCCCAAAGTGCTCAAATTATTTTAAGTAATTAGGACATGATACTATTGAAAATCCTGTTCTTCCCTACCACTTTTAAATGCTTAAGGGAAAATATATTCAAACTTGAGACTTGTAAACATTTGCTAGAAGCTGATAAATCAAATGGAGTCAGTCTCCTTCCCTTCCCACTTGCCCTTCAAAAAATTGTTTGAGATGAAGCATAAAGGTTTAATAACCTTGACTAAAAGACTACTTACTGCCAGTAATTTTTTTAAATTTTAGGAGAAAGCATTCATTATAGTTTGACATGCATATCTTTACATACAAAGTTATTTTCTTCTTCAACAGATCATTATTATACATTCAACCAAACACACTAAAAAAACTACAACTCTAATCATAAAGTTAACTTCTTTAAGTTTAGAGCCAACTGTCTCTTATTAGATGTAGTCAAATCTCTAATTTCATTTTCTCCAGTTTAATATAGTATAAAATCAATCTTGTACATTCAATTACATCTTGAGATTCCAAATCAAGTAGGAACACAAAGACTAACTGTTTTGATGTTTGCATTAGAATATTAACAGCAAACAAATAAAAGGGAGCTTATTTTCCTAGGAAAAAATCTTAGCCATTACAATCACCTCGAACCTTTAAGAAACATATATGTAATTTCCATTAGTGGCCCTGATCAAAATCCCTATATGGACAGCCATAAAACAAGCATCCTTTGTGATACAAAGGAGGCAGAGACAGCCCTTCCTACAGGTAAGATGCCATAAGCACTTAAACAAATTCATAATCACATAATAGTAATTTGAATTTTTAATTATTAGAGTATGAAAAGGAACCACAAATCATACACACTCAGTAATAACAAGACAGTTCAAGGAACTATTGTTATTACTAATATAGCTGGGGATTCAAACATTTCCTGGAAGAACTGCTATGTTACATTGGAAGGATTTGTAAGATAAAAAAAGAAAAACTTGTATATTTTGATTTTTAAATTCTATTTCTTTGTTAAGAGCAATTTCTTCCAGCCTTCTTTTCGTAGTTAAAAGAATGTATTTATCCTATTTTATTTTTGCCCCCTCCCACTTCCCCCGAATAGAAATAATTCCTTGTTAATAAAGTACCTGTTTTTATAGCTTATTGAGTTTTGGCTGTTTTTTTGTGGTTATTCTTTGAAGTATGCACTGAGGCTGTCCCCAAGAAGGGCGTTACTACCAGTCCCAGTCTTCATTCTGGAAGAAGGTAAATTGCAAGTGGAATTAATTGTAGGTTGGTGGCCTAAGCAATTGTTGGTAATGTATGAGCCAATTCCATGATTTTAGGCCAAAGTAAAATTTCGGCAGCTAAGGAAGTGTAGAAATTCATGAAGGTTTAAGAGCTGTAAAAACCTAGAATTGGAATGCATTATTTCTAGCCTTGTACCTAGAATATTGTTTATCTTTTAAATGCTATAAAATTACTCAAACTGCTAAATATTTTTTTTTAGGTTTTTGCAAGGCAAACGGGGTTAAGTAGCTTGCCCAAGGCCACACTGCTAGGTAATTATTAAGTGTCTGAGACCGGATTTGAACCCAGGTACTCCTGACTCCAGGGCCGGTGCTTTATCCACTGTGCCACCTAGCCACCCCAAACTGCTAAATATTTTTAAAGTGCTAGGCTTGTTCTTAGAAAAGTTTGTAAAATTCTGCTTCTGATATGAAAAATATGGAATAATACTGCAGCTTACATTCAACTTTAAATGTGTTATGTGATGTGATCTAAAAATACTATTTTTACCATAATTTTTTAAAGTTTTAGGTTTATCCAATCCTTTCTAATCCTTTTTTCTCCCTTATGATCCCTCTATTTTTTTTTAAAGAAAATACCTACTCACCTTCATGTCTCTATATTGCAGCCACCATCCTTCATCCATCCTTCTTTAGCAGGACTTCGTAACATATTAAAGCCATTTATTTGACTGGTAGTAATTAATCTTTTTCATTCATACTTCCTCCCGCCTGCCCAAAGAGCTAATGATGCTGCATGAGCATCAGGAAATGCACCATAAAATAAACCTAAATTATCCTATACAGTGTAGAAAATTCACTAATCTAGATATTTTGTGCTATAGAGTAATTTTAAATAAAGTAAAAATTTCCACAATTTTGATAAATTTACTTGCCTGACTAAATCACACAACCCTAGTATCTACTGCATCTACAAAAGATAATCAAAAATCAAGTATAACTACTGTTGTAAAGATGACGAATGCAAAAAAGAACCTGTTCTAGAATCAGAACATTTGCTTATTTTACATGCAATAAATTATCTCAGTACCTAAACTATGTCCATTCTTTGTGTAGAAGCAGGTATTGTTGATAAGGTTTACACAACAGCCAATGACATCACCAGTTGTAAAAGTTGGTCCATAGGGTTGTCCCGTTCCAGAAGAACAAAATGAATGTCCATCATCTCCATGGTAACCATATGAATGTTTATCCCAACCTAAACCGAAAGCAGTAATTTATTTATTGTACTTCATTGTTTTATGGAAGGAATTTAGTTTCTTTGTACTGGATTTATTCATTTAAGATTAATGATAAATACATAAAGCCCATTAGAAGAATACAGAAGTGCTACAAGAAAACCAATTCTCATTTGAACATTTAAATCTCTAATCACTGTATTAGAATGTTTTTAAAACATTATAATAGTTTTGTGCTAAAAAGTTATAGATATGAACTTTCACATGACAAAAAATACACATAAATGTATTATTTGCAGAATAATTTTCCCATGTTCTTTTCTGAAAGGATGTTTATATAAATGTTATGTTTTGCCTTTCACATGATATTTCAAAACATCCAATAATGAGAGAGAGAGAGAGAGAGAGAGAGAGAGAGAGAGAGAGAGAGAGAGAGAGAGAGAGAGAGAGAGAAATGTTCTGTTCTACTCTTGGACTGGTTTTGATAATAGCAGATCACCTTGGTTAACTAGGTGTCTTCAAATCTAAAAGTATTTTGTGATCCTTCAAGCAATATTACTTATAATGTCAAACCATTTGAACAGCACCAGAACTACAAATTATTGCTATCACAATGCTGTATTTACATTATTTATATACCGCTCATTTTAAACAATGAAACATTATTCAAAACATACCACTATGGTCTTTGGATTTTGTACATTTATTATTATACAAATGCTGTTAAGATACTCTAGCAAGTAAAACATCTGAACACAATTTAAAGCCAAACTGAACAGGCTTATGTTAAAAAAAAAAAAAAAAGTAGTTAGTACAGCTTTACATTAAAGATTTTAATTTCAAAATTTCAAAAAACTCAACTCAGTTTTGCAAATTAATAGGAGGGAAGAATGGTGCAGATAAACATAAGAATTACTAAGTTACATATTTTGGCGATATATTTGCCATCCTATTTATGCTTTCCTTAAGACAAAAATGAAAATTAGTTTATATTCCTGAGTATACACCAAATGGGTGAGGTACTTTAGGGATTTATTAGTGATTGTGAAAGCCCACATGCAGAAATAGAACTGAAAAAGTTCTGATTTTGAAAGTCAAAAGACTATAAAAAGATATAGTGATAAACTCTTAGCTTTGCATTAGCCTAAATCACTTCTCAGGTCCATTCCAGCTCTAAATCTATGATCCTAAGTATAAGTTACCCTTTTCTTAATCTGTCTTTAAAACAATCCAACCTCCCCTTAGAATCCACAGCTTAAGACAATCAACTAAAATAAATATTCTTTGTTCTTGCCCATTTAAAACTGTCACTAATCCCAAATATGAAGACAAATAGCAGCTACCTGTAGTGCTACACTATACTTCAAACACAAGTATACCTGGTAGTCTATTCATGTTCACACCTTGAGCAGAAAGACCAATTCCCATGTAACTGTAAAAAAGAAAAGCAGGTTATTCCTTATGTAAACAAATTATGAACAGTATATGACACAATCAGAAACATGCTTAAGACACATGGAGATTGATATAGTGCCAATAGATTTGCTGGGCTTATAGGAAAAAAATCACATTCCAAGTCATTGAATTACAAAAAATAAATAAAACTCACCCAAGATAACCTGAACTATGTAAACAATAAAATTCACTCAGTTTACAAGAAACCAAAAATAGCAATAACAATTACTCCTTTCACCATATTGATAAATTCCTTCCTACTAACTTATTAAGGATGATCTTTAATAACATCCTTATCTGTCCAGTCAAAAATACAAAATCCTTTTTGGAAGGAAGAAAGTTTTCAAACAGGCCATATAGAACAAGTATAAAAAAAAAATCAAAGGAAAAGGCACTCTTATATAATAAAAAAATTAACATTTTAAAATTTCATTAAAAAATGATTTTGAAAAATTTTTGACAAATTGACAAATCCAACACAATAAAGCCCCACCAATTCAATTATCAAGAATATGAGGAAATCAGAGATTCTACCTGAGTAATCAGGACTATAAGACAAAAAAATGACATAAATATCAGGGAAAAGTAGAAGGGAGAACAGATTTTGTTTTTTTATTGACATTTCTATGTACCATATTCACTGATAAAATTTCTTCCTTTTTCTATCTCTATGTAACTATGCTATGGATTCTCTCACTCTCATATACACACACACACAGATAGACACACACATACACACACAAAGAATAATGGATCTGGAATCAAAGAATTTAGATTTGAATCCTTATTCTATTTGCTATGTGATTCTGGTCAATCACTTAAGCTCTCCTTCCTGGGTTTCTTCATCTGAAAGTTGGGGAGAAGACAATTTGAGGATCCAAACTAAATGATCTTGAAGTCTATCAATAAAAAGCGTTTATTTATTAAGCACTTCCCAAGTTCCAGGTAGGTTGTAGGTACTACGGATCCAAAGCAGGAAGAAAAAAGGAGAAGAAAAGAGAAGAAAAATAATTCCGATGTTCTATCAAGGAAGACAAGATAATAGACCTAAGTAAATACAGAATAAAAACTAAATAGTGTGTTTAAATATAGACTATATTTATAGTCTATTATAGTCCAGGAAAGCTCTAGCAATGGGGTCGTGGGGTAGTGGTGGGTTTGAACTATGTCTTAGGGGGAAAAAAGGAAGAGGGAAGGAGTGTAATGTGTAATTAAGGTACTAAAGTGTCTTGTATGAGAAATGGCTGGAAAACCATTCAAGGGTAGAATGCAAGGGTAGAGAGGTAAACTGAGATTGGAAAGATAGATAGGGATCACACTATGAAGGGTTTAAAAGGAAAAAAGTTTACATTTTATCCTAAAAACTACCACTGGAATTTACTGAATAGAGGAATGACATGGGGAGAACAGCTTCAAAAAGAAAAACACTGTGACAGCTATATGGAGAAGAGTTTGAAATGGGAGGAAATATGAGGTAAGGAAACTAATTAGGGGATCACTGAAATAGTTCAGATGACATCTTGAACAAAGGTGATACCTATGTAAACAGAGAAAAGAGACTGGAGATGAGAGAAGTAAGCAAGGGGTTTTTAACCTAGATTTCAAGGAATCCATCAACTTGAGTGGGGGGGGGCAAAACATCTATTTCAATATAACTGGTTTCCTTGATGATCCTATGTGTATTTAATTATGTGCATTTAAAAAACATTATCTGAGAAGAGGTCCATAGGTTTTATCAGATATTCAAAGGGATCCATAACTCAAAAAATTTATTAAAAACTCCTACTACAGAGGTAGAATCAGCAAGATCTGGCAACTGATTGGAAGTATGAAATGAGAGAGAATTAAGAATTGAAAAAACCAAGATTACAAACTTGAGAGACACGGAAGAATGATGATCTAAACATACTTACAGAAGTTTGGTAGTAAGACAATGATTTATTTGGGACATGATATAATTGAGAGAATTATGAGAAATCTAGTCTGAAAGGCCTAACAGATATCTGGTGATGGTAAACTAAAGATTTCTACTGGCTATATAGAACTGTGAGTCAATCAGTCAATAATAATAGAGATGAAATAGCTGTTGATGTTTGTCCTTCATTTTCAAAGAAGACCACCACATCAGGGAGGTGATGCCATGAGAAAAGTACATGAAATGAATTTTGAGGGGGTGTTATGCTAAATCACCAACCTCAGTTTCTTCTCTAGAGTCATCTGAGTCCAGTGGCCAGACATGAATCAGGGAGATTGGAGATGGCCCTGGATGTGAGGCAATCGGGGTTAATTGACCTGCACAAGGTCACACACAGTTAGTGAGTATTAAGTGTCTGAGGTTGGATTCAAACTCCTGTCCTGACTCCAAGGCCAGTGCTCTGTCCTCTGCATCATCTAGCTGCCCCTAGTTAAACCCATGAAAGTTACTGAGAGCAGAGAAAGAAAAAAAGCACAGAACAGCTATACGAATACCCAACAGTTAAGTCATAATGTAGATGATGAGACAGTAAAAGAATCTGAGGAGTCATCATACAAATAGGAGAACCAGAAAATAGTAGTATTATGAAAACTAAAGAAAGAGAATCTAAGAACAGTGTGATCAAGTGACAAATGCAGCAGAAGTCAAGAAGGATAAGAATTCCTATAAGACCATTAGATGTGACAAATTCTAAGATGTCTGGGGAGAGTGTCATTTGTCTAAGAAGCAAGAATGCAAGTTTAACAGTGAGGAAAGAAACTAAGTTTAGATACTTTTCCCCACAAAAGTATGGAAAAGGGAAAGGGAAAAGATGTAAGATTGCAGTCTGAGGGGATATTAAGGTCTAATGAAAAGCTTTTGACCAATGGAAAGTCTTGGACACATTTAAAGGCAGCAGGGAAAAAGTCAGTAGAGAGGTAGAGGAAGGGAAGGTGGGAGATATGATTATAAGGACAATCTGCTGGAGAAAATATGAAATCAAGGGAACTAGTTTTAATAACAACAGACACAGCTCATTATCAGAGATGGGAGGAAAGGACATGACTCTTTCACCTAAGCACATGCCTAGAATCCTTTATTTAAGAGAAATCTCCTAAGAATGCGGTGGGGGCGGGGGGGGGGGGGGAGCAGTAGTTGAAAGGTGACTGAAACATGGTGTTTCTACTTAGATTTCTCTTTTTAAATTTGAGAGTACCTCTACTCTAAGAATGTAAAGGAAAAAATTACCTACTAGATGCCCAAATTTATTTTCTTGGCCTAATATCTACTGGAAGCTTTGGCAAAATACTTTTATCTCAGGTACCAGTCAAAGAGAAAACAGGAAGCCAGTCAGTAACAGAAAAGTAATTATAACTCATTAATCATAGTTCTACCCTAAGGAGACTATCTCTCCCTTTTTTTCAAGATAGCCCTTAGGAAAGAGTAGATTTGATTGATTTGTTACTTCTTTATCATAAACAATTCTGTAGTTCCTTACAGTTCATTCCCTTCCCTTCCACCTATTGATTTCCTGACAATCTGTTCAAGGTCAATCAGTTAACCTACTCTAACTTCAATCCAAATTTATTTAATTCGATTTTTTTGGTTTAACATTATAGTTTTCCTCCTTGCCATTTACAATGCAATCAGTACACTTTTATTCAGTATTCTTTCTGAGCCATTTTGAAAATGAAAACTTGCAGCACAAGATCATAAATCAATCAAGGCTGAACAAAACTCCAAAACATGTTTAAGGGCACACAAAAACGGGGGGATCTATCAGCACAATGTAAGCTTATCATTAGTTTTGAGGGTTCATTACTTCAGTATTACAAATACTCAGTAAACAATCACCAAAACCACAAATCTACTGAGGAAAGTTTTTTTTAATTTAGAGCATTGGGTTAGGAACTATAGGTAACACAGTGATTAAAAAAAAAAGCTGAAAAAAATGTTACCTACTTCAAACCCTGCATTTTGACAGATGAGGAAATCAAGGCATAAAATGATCTAACCTGACTTGCCCAAGGTCACAGAGCAACTCGGGTTTTTTTTACTGGCAGAGCTACCAAATCTCTATTTGAAAAATTCTTTCTACAATATAGCTACAGTGTACAAAATAAGATCTAGAAATAAAATCAAATGGGTGGTGAGGAAAAAAACAGATATAATCACTATATACATAAATAAAAACCTACTTATTTAGAAAATTCAGAATAATGGATTGCACAAATTCAGAAGCTTGGGAGGGTGGGGGGAGCATTGTAAAACTAAACAGTTTAAATGCAAAGAAATCTAATTTGAGATTTTAATAAAGCAGTAAAAAAATAATATTTCCAACAATACTGTCTTCATCTTTTTAAGAGCCTGAAACAATACATGGAAACCTCAGCAACATATCAGTAATGCCCTCTAAAACCTTAAAATACAGTGCTCATCTCTGTATTCCATGAATTCCTCCCCCTGCCTTTAGTCTGGTCAATAGGAAAAAAATTGTTTGCTAGCAACAGAAAAAAAAATGTGTTTAACTTACTAACTCCCTCCCATCCCTCCCCCTCAGAAAACAGAGAAAGAAAGGTGAATTTACAACCTCTGGCTTTAAGCTGCTCTAGTATGAATTTTGCACTTGTGCTTTACTCCCATATAAACACATACCTGTGTGTTTAACCTGTCATATATCACCAATTTATACTATTATAATACTGTTCCTATGAAATTTCTTCATGTCACTCTATGAATAATACTGTTTGGCCAAATATGTTTCTGACAAACCTATTATCAATAACAGGCTCTGCAAGTCTCCTTTTAAAATGCTTACCACCCTGTAGCTGTCCCAAGTATTATTTACACAGATGACTCATGCCCTCTAATGCCACCTCTGCCTCAAACCCCTGAACCCATATCTCCACCACAAAAATGAAGCTCCTACAACTTATTCAATCAATGTTGTCATCTATGCATCACACATACAGAAGGATACTCTCTAGTTTTGTTAGTACTGTTAGGCTAAGGAGGAAAATTCTTTCATTTGCACATAAATAAACCAACCAACAAGATTTACTAAGGGACAAAAGTTAATCCCTGTTCTCAAGGAGTTTATATTCTAGGGAATAGAGATAACTGAGTTTGAATTCTGTTCTTGACCAGATTCTGGCTGTATGACTCTGATGAGTCATTTAACTTCTCTGAGTCTCAGTTTCCTCATCTGTAAAATGGGAATAGCAATACCTCCCTTACAAAAGCTGTCGGAAAATTAGAGAACCCAATTCAACAAGAAGTTACTGAATGCCTCCTGTATGTCTAAAGTGCTGTGTAAATATTAAAAAGTTAAAAAAAGTCATTATATTTTTCTGCAAGAGACTCTTAAGAGACAGAAATTTCACTGCAGAGACCATCCATTATTTTGTTCTCCTCTATGCAGGTTCCCAAGGCTGGAGAAAACTACTTGAACATATAGGAGTGAATGTATACAAACTACTCCCTCCATATAGAAGTGTTTTTACTTTAGGTTCTGCTTCTCACTTGTAAGAACATGTATTCAAATGGTTCTAGGATCTAATCCATGTGTCAATTCCTCCAATAATCCTTACCTAATCCCTACCAATCTTGGTAGGGTCCCTCAGCTTATAAGTAAGGTTTCAATCTACTCCAGAACCAACCTCTCCCTCACTTTCTGGCCCTGTCCCCAAGTTCTGTGTAGCTACCATAACAATCTATACTTCGAAAGAGACCTGCATTGACCCCTTTAAATGTTATATTTTTAAATAACATTTTTCCCAATTATATTCAAAAACAATTTTTACCATTTGCTTTTTTTTTTAATTTTGAGTTCCAAATTTTCTCCCTCTGTGGCCTCATCTCTCCTTTCCTAGAATCTAAGCATATTTTTATATAGGGTTATACATGTGCAAGCCTGCAAAACATATTTTGTATTAGTCATGTGAAAGCAGAGAATTAAAAAAAAGAGGAGATACAATGAAAAAGTAATTGAAGAATAGTATACTTCGATTTGCTAGACTGTATCAGTTCATTCAATGAGGATGGAGAGCATTTTTCATCAAGAGTCCTTTGGACTTGTTTTGCATGTCTACTGGTGAGAACTGTTAAATCATTCACATAGGAGCTCTGTACATTGTTACTATATACAATGTTCTGGTTCTGCTCACTTCACCTGCTTCAGTTCTTGTAAAGGACTCCTTTAATTGCTCTCTGAAAAATTACTGGAGCACACTGGTTGTCTATCTCATTGCCGTTAACCTTTGCTCTAAATAGGTTCACCTCCTTTTCTAGTCTTATATGTCTTTGATGCTACTTTTTATACTCAAGTTATCAACCATAACAGCAACAGTATACCAAGTAGTCTCTCTCTGAAGTCTGGAAGCAACTTCACCAGGCAAATCCATCACCTTAAAACTGTCATCTCTCCTCAGACCCTGGGAGAGATAGTCTAGCACCCTCAAACCAAGAGCTGTTCTGCTTTTCATTTAGCCTCTAGTCATCATTTCAGGAAGCAGGCCCCAAGGACATGTGGCTCAGCAACTTCCACTGATGGGAGCTGCAGTCCAACCTCTTTAGCACCCAATTCTGGAGTCTCAGAGGAGAATATTCCCATCACCAAGGCCATTTAACAACATCAAGTAGTTCAACATCAGAAATAGATAGGATTTATCAGTGGAAATTAAAGAGGACACTTTGCCATCTAGTTTCCTGATGTTCCCTAAGGACCATAGGACCTTTCCACCTGATTTGCAGCTGATCCATTATAACTGTTGACTCTCCAATTAGAATGAGTTCCTTGACTGCAGGACAGTTTCCATTTTCTATTTAGCATAATGCTTTGCCATTAGTAAACACAGAATAAATAATTTTTCATTCATTCATTCATTCAGTCTTTGTGTTGCCTTCACAGTAATCATTCTTTTTCATTGGGTTAATATAAAAAAAACTTAATTGAAAAAGGGGGAAAGTGTTAATGTTTTAATTCGTCTGAAATCATGCTATTCCATGATTTACAGACATATATCAACACAGGGAAGAAGAGTTAAAAGATTGTTTTGTGGCAAAGATTATCTTAGGATCGCTTTTACAAAGATCAAATGAGTTAATTGGCTTTGTAAAACTTAAAATATAATGTAGATAAGCTTTCATCATTTTTAAATAAATTACTGAAAGTGTTATAAAATTTCCCAAATATTATCCAGTTTGATCTCTTCTCAATTCTGTCTTCAGATTGCTGCCCATTTGCAGTTCCTATCTAAGCTCTGTATTGCTATTCTAATTCAGGGGGTTGTCAGTTTTTATGAACTGTAATATACAGGATTCATTTACTTGTGTCCCCCCCCATATGAAAAGCCAGATCAATCTCTTTTGAGTGGAGTGCTTCTGAGTTTGATGCAATGAACATGCTAGAAATATCAAGAAAGTCTCATATGAACTCCTATTTTAAGATCAGAATAAGGCATTGTTTTTGGATTTCAACTAGTACAATTTAATTGCAAAATTAGGTACTAAAATGCTAGTATTTCAAGAATAAATTGCTCTTATAAAGAACTCATCTAAGTTATCATTAGCCATTCTTAATATTAACATATCTCGCTCATTTGTTCAAATGCAACTTGTCCAATATTTATCTTGAGTACTTCAAATAAAATGCTAAAATTCTTTTGGAAAATGTAAAGCTTGAAATTTCACATTCTCTCAAAACCAACACAAGTAGGTTGGTTCTGTTATGGCAGACATATCATATTTGACTCCATATGCAAAACCTTCCCAGTAAAGTCTTACTTTACTGGGGCTTGGACTCCATTGAGCCAGCCTTTAAGAATCCAAGGTCACATCCTCTGTTCCAAGGTAAAGCACTGGAATAAGGCTTTTGATAACTCTTTCCAAGTACCAACCTAACTAAATTCATATAGGCTAATCACCAGAAAGCTGGCCACCAAGTGATGAGTATTTTGGGTCAAATTAAATCATGAATATTATCTAAAATACATGCAATCTCTATCAATGTTGTTTGCAAAGCAATAGTATATGTAAAAGTACTTTTAATACAATGGTGTCAAACTTAAGTAGAACTTTATCCTTTTGGGCTGCATATTAACTTCTCCCCCCCTTGAATTTTATTTCTTCCCAATTAAATGTAATAATTTTAACATTCATTTTTAAAATTCTGAGGTCCAAATTCTCTCCTTGCTTTACTTAAACTCCTCCCTACAATTTGATATGGCTTATACATGTGCAATCAAGCAAAACATATTTCCACATTTACATATTATCAAAGAAAAACACACACACACACACACACATACATACACACAAAAAAAAGGTGAAAAATAGAATGCTTCTATCCACACTTAGATTGTATCGGTTCTTTCTCTGGAAGTGAAAAGCTATTTTTTCATCATGAATCCTTTGGAATTGTCTTGGATCACTGTATTGCTGAGAAGAGCTAAGCCATTCACAACTGATCAACATAAAATATTGCTGTTACTATGTACAACGTTCTCATTCTGCTCAATTCATTTTGCATCAGTTCATGTAAGTCTTCCCAAGTTTTTCCGAAACCATCCTACTTGTCATTTCTTATAACACAATAATATTTCATCAATCATACACCACAATTTGTTCAAGTATCCCCAAATGAAGGGCATCCCCTCAATTTCCAATTCTTTGCCAGCTACTATAAACATTTTTGAACAAACAGCTCCTTGCCCCCACTCCCAGTTTAAAAATCTTTGGGGGATACAGACCTAGTAGTAGTAGTAGTAGTAGTAGTAGTAGTAGTAGTAGTAGTAGTAGTAGTATTGTGGAATCCAAGGTTATCCAATTTTATAATCCTCTGGGCATAATTCCAAATTGTTCTCCAGAATAGTGAGATCAGTTCATAGTTCCACCAACAATGTATTAAATGTCATAATTTTCCTATTAACTCCAACATCGGTCATCTTCCTTTTCTGTCATATCAGACAATCTGAGAGGTGCAAGGTGGTGCCTCAGAATTGCTTTAATTTGTATTTCTCTAATTAACAGTGAAAAAGAAAATATTTTCATGACTATAAGCAGTTTTGATATCTTCTTCTGAAAACTGGCAATTCAGGAAATAACCCCGATTTTCAACTGGGTTTAAAAAAAAGAAACTTAACTTTTCTGAATAGAAATGGTTATAGAATGTTTGTGAAGATAAATTTCATCACTCATTTTCAGAAGACTACTACAAAAGCTCATTTTGTTGTACTATGCTTTTGTTACTATAAGCATAAATTGATTTAGCACCCAATTTTATAAGAAAAATCATTTGTTCTGAATATTCCATTCACAGACAATGCCAGAATTAACTCCTTTTTCAAAGAGCTGAAGAATACAGTTCAGATTTTCACTCTACCTTAACTCCTATCATCATACCATAAGGACTTTTGATACACAGGATACCCTCTTGACCATCAATCCAATTTCCTAAATTCCCATGTTCTTCACTTTCACATCACCAGACAGACACACACACACACACACACATACACACAGTTATACACCTGTTCTGCCAAGTACCAAAAACTGTTTCATCTCCATGTTGTCAGAATAGTCCAACTCTTCTGTCAAATCATAATAGCCACTAGGTCTTTTGTCTCTGACTCACCATTGCTAAATATATTCTTAGTACTTACCATAATCTAATCATTCCTCTGAGACCCTCTCCCTCCCTATTCTCCGAATCTATCACTCCTGTTCTGATCTCATTTACCTCCTTTAATGGTCATAAAACCTAGGACAACCAGATACTATCAGCTACCCTTAATCCTTGCCACCTTGTCTTAGTGCCAATCTCACCTTCCAAACCTGAGTTATAGTCATTATGTACTTTCTCTTTTTCTACTTCCATGCTATTGAATGCTCCGAGTCAACCTTAGAACCCCTGTATATTTATTTAATCCTACAGCAATTGTGACCTTATTTTTATTCATAAATTGGCAATTGTTTTATTTATTCTTGATGACTATCAACTTCATCCTAATGACTTTCCCAACTATCTCTATTCAAACTTTCTATTACACTTTCTCATTCATTCACTCTTTTTCAGCATTAGAATTCACAATATGGAAAATACAGAAGAGGCAGAGACAAGATGATGTAAGAGCAGGAACAAGTTCAGCAAACTTCACTTCAAAAAAAAACTATTCCAAACAGATCTAGAATTGCACCAAACGAAATTCGACTGGGAAATCCAAGAAAAAAAAAAATCAGTGTATCATTTTTCCAGGCCAGATCAGTAAAGAAAGACAAAAGTCTGTGAACACTGAGAATAAGGGTCTGTCTAGTAGATTACTGTATGGTGCATTTTAACCCAAGAGGCTATATATACTAAGGTAGGAGGAGGGTCCCAGATCCAGTGGGGGGGGGGGGGGGGTTCATCTTGTGTACAGTATAAGAATAGGCTCCAGCTAGTAGATCTATCACTCACCAATAAGTTTTAAGTCACAAATCCAGGACAAACTGAAGGAGGTATATGTGGCCTAATGCCTAATGGAGATATTCCAAGATGAAAAAGGCTGCAGTCCATTTACTGAGCAAGGAATGAGTTCAGAAACAAGCATTGTGTGGCCCAGACCATAGGAGCAGTTCCAGCCTCCAGTCAAATTTGAAGCTTAGAGAAGAACTGTTACAATAATTTTAGAACAAAGGGGAGCTACAGTTCTGCCATTTTGAACCAAGAGAGCTTTCCAACGAAGTTCAAATGCAGTCTACTGAAGCTCCAATTAGGGCAATACATAGGCATGAACAAAGAATCATAAACTAAAAAAAGGTCAAACTATTTACATTAATAGAGGGAAATGACATGTGTTCCCTTCCTACTTTTGATCTGGGGTCACAAAGGAAAGTCTCTAGACCTAGAAGCCTTAGAAAAGTTTATATTATATCTTGATAATATTAAAACAACAAGAAGAAAAATATACTACAGGAAGAAAGAAAATTTTTAGGGAAAATAATCTCATAAAATTAAGGTATGTTAGCAAAAATCTTATTTATAACAAACAAGAAATTGGAGGGACACCTCACTTAAATTTTACTCCTCTGAACTGATCAAAGAAGTGAATTAATTTGGATGTGGAAATAATTTTCACCCAACAGGGAAATAATAAATGGGACTGAAGAGTCAGAAGACAGAAGGACAGTTTAGTTGAAGGATTAGTCTTAGGAAAAAACTTCTCTAGATAAAGGATAAATAAATTCATTGTTCTTTTTATGGAAACAAAGAATTAGAAACTGAGGGGACCCAACAACTGGGTAATGGCATTAATGGGACGAATGATGTTATGCTGAAAAATATGATGATGGAGATAGTTTCAGAGAAACTATAGGATCATAACCTTCAAGAGTGAAATAAGCAGAACAAAAAGAACAATTTATACAGTAACAATATTATGGGAAAGACAACTTTAAGGACTCAGGAACGCTGGATACTCTTGTGGGGGGTGGAGCCAAGATGATGACAGGAGAAGATCCTCACACCTAGAAGTTCTCTCCATAATATTTCAAAAATCTTAAAATTATAATTCCAACTAAATTTTTGAGAGACAGAACCCACAGAAAGATTCAGTGAGGCAATTCTCCAGGTCAAGGTAACCTGGAAAATAGTGGAAAGGTCAAGAGTGAAAAAACTTCAGCCTCCCAGAGGCAGCCCTGAGCACCTGGAAACCCCGGCTCACAGCAGCTGGGGCAGTTTCCTGACCTACACCCTGAGGAATACCAGATACAACTTGGGAGTTCAGTGGGGGTGACCTCTGCCAGAGTGAGCACACGAAGCCCAGGCCATCAGGGCAGTTGATGTAACCAGTGTCCCAGAAGCCCAGAAGGCCCTGTCAGCCCAGATCAAGGAAAAGGAAAAAGGTTTGGAAGCAGCATGCAGGAGCCTCCAGGGAGCTGAAGCCCACAAGGTAGGGGAGACTTCCAAGATTTGTCCTCTGTATCTGAAACAAGACTTTGGGGCTCTGACCACATTCAGATCCTGATCACAGTCTAGACCCCCCACCTCATCCCCATGACAGAGGGGTTCACTTGTGGTCATTCACAGAACAAGAGGGAAGTCAGAGTTTCACACACTGAGATGGGGGGGTCCCCAATAATACTCAAAAAGCTCAGGAAGCACCCCATACTAGGCAGACTGGAGAAATGAATCAACAGAGAAAAGAGTAACACCATTGAGAAACACATTGTCTATGATCCCAAGAAGGATCAAACTACTCAAACTGAAGATGAGGAAGTATAAGCTCCTACATCTAAAGACTCCAAGAAAAATAGAAGGTGGGCTCAGGCTATGATACAGCTCAAAAACGATTTTGAAAATCAAGTAAGGGAGATAGAAGGAAAATTGGGAAAAGAAATAGGATACAGGAAAAACGTGAAAAAGAAGTCAGCAGCTTAGTCAAGGAGATCCAAAAATATGCTGAAGAAAATAACATGTTAAAAACCAGCATAGGTCAAATGGATAAAACAGTTCAAAAAATTGAGAAGAATGCTTTAAAAAGCAAAATTTGTCAGATGGAAAAGGAGATAAAACTCTATGAGGAAAACAAATCCCTCAGATGTAGAATAGAGTTAAAGGAAGTTGATGACTTTGCAAGAACTCAAGATACAATACTTCAACACCAAAAGAATGAAAAATTAGAAGAAAATGTGAAACATCTCATTGAAAAAAAATTGGAAAACAAATTCAGGAAAGATAATTTTAAAATTATTGGGATAACTGAAAGTCATGATCAGGAAAAGAGCCTTGACATCATTTTAAAAGAATTCCTTCAGGAAAACTGCCCAGATATCCTAGAAGCAGAGGGCAAAATAGAAATTGAGAGAATCCACCTATCTCCCCCTAGAAAGAGATCCAAAAAACAACCCCCAGGAATAGTATAGCCAAGTTCCAGAACTCCCAAATCAAAGAGAAAATATTACAAGCAGCCAGAAGGACACAATTCAAATGTCGTGTAGCTGCAGTCAGGATCACACAGGATTTAGCAACTACATTAAGGGCTCATAGGGCTTGGAATATAATATTCTGGAAGGCAAAAGAGCTTGGAATACAACTGAGAATCAACTTACCCAGCAAAACTGAATATCCTCTTGCAGGGGAAAAGATGGCATTCAATAGTGCAGGTAGAAGGAGCTTTTACAGATGAAGCACAGATTGAATTTGAAGATATAATATATTGTAAATGTAGAGTCAATGGCTAAAAGGGAAACTAACTAGAAGTAAAAGAAAGGAGAGGTGGAATAGGCTAAGTTATTTCATATAAAAGATTTTTTTTATTTTATTGCAATGAGCTATTGCGATAAAATGAAAGAGGGGAAGGCGAGGGTGGAATGAGGAAACCTTCACTCTCATCAGAAATGGCTCAGAGAGGAAACAGCTTGTATACTCAATAGGATACAGACATCTAGAGTAAAAAGGAAAGGAGGGAGAAAGGGGAAGAGGGGCATGTGGGTGATAGAGCAGAGTAGATCATAAGAGAGAATAGTCAGATGTAACACATTTTTTTTTACTTCTTTGCAAGGGGCTGAGATTGGGTGGCCTATCCGGGACCACAGGTGATCAGTCCACTACGCCACTCAGCTACCCTACAGAACATTTTAGAAAAGGGATAGAGTGAAAGGAGAGAGAAAATATAAGGTAGTGGGGAGATATGGACAGAGGGAATTACAATCAGCAACAACAGTGGAAAACTATGGAAGTAACTTCAGTGATGGACTTATAAAGAATGTGATCCAACTGAGACAGAGCTGATGGTGCCTAAACACATATTTTTTTCCTCTTTCTTTTACTGTATTTCTCATAAGGGTCTATATTGGGGGGGGGGAGTGGATATTATGTTTACTCTTAAGCAAGAATATTTTAGAAATATATAAAAAATCACTTATACAAAAATTAAAAAATATTTTGATAAAAAATACTTAGGAACTTTGATTAGTATTAATCACAATTTCCAAGTAATAATGATGAAACCCATCTCTTTATATTTACAATGGGGGGGGGGGAGTAGCAGGAGGTTATAAAAGAAAAGGCAGAGCATTTGCTGACCGAAAAAAAAATTCTTAAAAATAAAGGGAATAGGGGTGGCTAGGTGGAGCAGTGGATAAAGCACCGGCCCTGGAGTCAGGAGTACCTGGGTTCAAATCCAGTCTCAGACACTTAATAATTACCTAGCTGTGTGGCCTTGGGCAAGCCACTTAACCCCATTTGCCTTGCAAAAGCCTAAAAAATAAATAAATAAATGAAAATAAATTAATTTCCTCTCCCCTAGGTCACACTTTTCATCATACTCCAATCTTTTCTTTAAAGAAAATGCTTTATAAAATTATAATTTAAACATTTCAATTAAGCATATAAAATATTTTGACATGCTCCAATAAAATAATCTTTCAATTCCCTTATTAAAACATATGCATCCCTATTTTAGAATATATGAAATGAAACAAGGACAATTTTGTTTCTGAGAATGCTTCAAGAAAATTTTCTGAATATTAATCCAGATAATTATTAGGTACATTAAAAGACCAAAATTCAAACTTTAAGCACATTAGTAGTTTTGTATATGCCAAATATTTTTTCAAAATAAACTAATCCTTGGTATCTGAACCACTAAGTAAAATAGATTTATGTCCTTAATTGGCAAAATGAATAGAAGTTTTATAAATCTAAAACTCCTAATTTTCATATCAGCCACGAAAAAAATGAAAAAGGGACCTACAAGCATACCTACCTAAACATAGGTATATAGCCAGCAAAAAGATAGAAGGGTAAAAGAAATCCAAAGTACTATATCTATCCAAGAACTAGTCATGTCAAAGATATACAACATTTTAAGCAGGATTTTTTAGTTCCAATTCAAAATTCAACTAAAAACTACTCATTTTAGGTGAGTGGAGCACTTAGAACTTCTAAGGTCTTATTAATGTACCTACTTTTTATTTTCTAAAATTATCTATGTACTATATGAATTATGTTTATAACTAATACATGAATATGCATACACTGATTATTTCCTTTTTCCTCTTTCTACAAAAAATATAGTGAAGGTATAGTACAGTATGTGCACTTAAGTATTTGTTACAATGAATTAAAAAGGTTGTGAAATCTCTAAAATGTACTCAGTGCAAATAAGATGAAACTAATAATATCACTTGAGGCCCACTTTGTGCAAAGTTTAAATCAAGTTCATAAATTAAGCAAATTTATCACAAACCAGACTGTTGCAAAGCAGGAGACATCATGAAAACAATCCAAAAACTACTGTCACTCTATCACACATTAACTCAAAGATTACTCAAATAATTTCTTATTTTTCAAATATATGCTACTGTGTGACTATAATAAGTTTCTATAATTAAATCCCAAAATAGTCTAAGATATAACAAAAAAACCAACCACAGTTCTCTTTGCTAACAATAAGTGTCATTATAACTAAAACACCCATCATAAAAGTTTGTAGAAAATTTCTAATTATGAGAGAAAAAAATATCTAATCCATGCCCTTTGATCCTGAGGTGTCAGTAGGCATATACTTCAAGAAGATAAAGATAGAACTAATATTTCTCAAATATTTTTGTACTTCTGTGTAACAAAGAAAGGAATGTCCCCATTGTTGGTGAAACTGATAAGCAGATGATGTTAAGTCAACATAATGGATTATCACTGAGCCATAATATATGAGATAAAATGAGTTTCCTCATCTCTAAAATGGGGATGAAAGTATCACCTACCTCCCAGGATTATTGTGAGGATCAAAGGAGATAATTGTAAAGCACTCACAGCACAGTGCTCAGCACAGAGTAAGTGATATATATAAATGTTAACTTATTTGAAATGATGAGGATGAATTCAAAGTACAGGAAGATATGAAGTAGAACCATGAAAAAAATACACAGACACAGACACAGACACACACACACACACACACACACACAGAGATAATTATATCAAAGTAAATGAAAATAATAAAAACTAAGTTCAATTCCATCAAAATAGCTAAAGTGCCAAATCTTTAGACAGGCAGGGTGCTGAGCACTTGTAATTACAAAAGAAAAGGAAAAAACATCTCCATCCACAAGGACAATTTACACATCTACAAGGTAGCTTTGGGAAGAGCACTAGCAATTGGGAGGACGAGGATTATCAGGAAAGATTTCCTGCAGCAGATGATGCATGGGAAAGGAAAATTAAGATTCTATTGTTAGCAAAGGAAGGAGGGAACACATCCCAAGCTTGGGAGGTCAACCTGTACCAAAAGATTGGAAACAGAGGAATATCCTGTGTGAGGTGCAATGGATTGCTAAATTTGAGATGGAGTAATTTCCAATGAAGTTGGGAAAATAGGTTGGCTACAGGTTGTGTAAAATTTAAACAGAGGTGGTTACATTTCATGCTAGAAGAAGCCACTAGAATAGGCTGAGGTGAGGAATCACACTTGTCAAATCTTTATTTAAGGAAAATGATTTTGGCAGGAATCTATATAGCAGCACTGTCCAAAATGTGGCCCAAGGGCCTCAACCTGAAGTGTGATTTTATGTGGCCCACCTGTGGGTTTACTAAATGCTTTAGTAAATGAAGCTGAGCTGAGCACTAAATGTCAAATTAAATATACTGTCAATAAAAATTTTAAAAGATTGGACAACCCTAATCTATAGGAAAAATCCAGGTGGAGAGAGACTTGAGGCAGGGAGAACCAATTAAAAGCCTACTGAATTCTAGGTGAGATCCTAGAATTTAAACTGAAATGGATAACTATGTGAGTGGAGAAAAGAAGTGTGGTGAAGGTAAGAAATCAACGACTTAGCAACTCCTGGGGTAAGAGAGGTTAAAGGGAATGTAAAGTCAAAATAATACAGTTTACACAAACTAAGACAGATGTTGGGTATCTTCAACAAAAAAAGTAGTTTGAAAGCGAAGTTTTTATGTTAAGAATAACCAATTCAATTTTAAACATGTTGAGTGCAAGACGTGGTTGGAACATCTAATCTGATATGTCCAAAAAGCAGTACTGATAATATGGGACTGAAGCTGAGGTAACAGACTAAGGCTGGATAGAAAGGGCTAGTAGTCAACTGTATAAAGATGGGAGCTAATGAGATATTACCAAGACAAAGAGTATCCATCAGAATCTTGAGAAAATACCCAGTTAGGAGGTGTGACATAGATGATATAGCAGCAGAGAATAGTCAGACAGTAGAAACAGAACCAGAAAACATTACCAGGAAAATTCAAAGAGAAGAGACTATTAAGGGTGGTCAACAGTATTAAATGCATCAGAAAAGTCAAGAAGGGTTAGAGGGTTAGAAAAAACCAGTCTCAGGAATACAGAGAACACAGGCAAATTTAAAGATAGAAGATTCAGTTGAAAGATGAGGTGAGAAGCAAAATTATAAAATGATGAAGATGTATCCCTAAGTATAGGCTGATAGTATAGCTAACTTTTTCAAAGAGTCTGGCTGAGAAAGAGAAGAGAGATATAGAATAATAGAGCTTGTATGAATGATATCTGTCTAGTTATGGCTTTTTGAAAAGATGGAGGAGACACCTCTTAAATCACTATGTATTCTGGGTGTGTAGGGGTGGAATGATTTTGACTGTATTCTGCTGGAGAAAACAAGAGAATATTGAATCAAGTACACAAACATTAAGTTGCCCTTGGCATTAAGGACTACCTCTTTGTCGAGAGACTGAGGGGAAAGAAAAGATGAAGAAAATTAAATAGAAAAGTCATATCAAATGACCTCAATTTTTTTTTTTTGGTGAAGAGGAAAAGTTCTCAGTTGAAAGAGAGGTGAGGAGGAAGTTGAGAGTTTAAAGGCAGAATAGTTTTCTGTGGTGAATGGGACAGGGAATCAATTTAAAAGTTAGAAAAGAAATACCTTATGGTCATGATAATTATACCAACCAATCTTGGCCTTTAAGAAGAGAAAGGAAATTTGCCTACCTACTTTATGGAGGCAGAGAATTTGTATTAAGAGATTACTGCCATGGAACTTTGCCCATGACTTCAACTGCGACCAATCTGTCATGAAGTGTATATTTGTTTAACTATGTTTTTCTCTGTTACAAGGGGAGGTACACTGGGAAGGGGGGTTAGGAAATATCTGGAAGCAAGAGATAAGAACAAAAAAGGCAGAAATAAAACTTGAAGATATTTGAACCTAGAAACCTTAAATATCAAATCAATAACTGACTAGTTAATGAAGCATAACAAAATTCGAATCCAAAAGAATACCCTTATATTCTTTGTAATAAGATTTTAGCAAAGGAAAATTAAATTAAATTAAATTAAATTAAAAAGAAACAATCTTATTCTTTCTTCTTTGTCAACAATTTTTCTTCCTTTTTAAGTAGACTATTCATCCCTTAACAGTAATATTAAACAAAGTAAAAGAATTTGATCATTTTTCTATCATTAGAAATCTAATTTCCAAATTTGAAAAAGAAAAACAAAAACTTGACTTCCTAGTATTATATCCCATGAGTATTCAAATTCTCACAAATTACTATAATTTTTCTTTCTTTTAATAAAGCTACTCTTAAAAAGTTGGGGTAGGGTTTTTGTGTGGGGTTTTTTTGTTTTTGTTTTTAAATTGTCTTTCTTTGTGGGAGAAAATAGCCTAGTTCCTAGCCAAAGCTAATCATATGGAAAGCAAAATCATACAAAATTAAATCCTATTTTTCTAACTTGCATTTTAACAATCTTCCCATTTAAGTCTTAGGGTCCTCAGTATAAAAAAAATGAGTCAAGCACTTTCTCATCTCTGCAATAGAGAAAACAGGGATTTGCCAGTTGTGATAGAAAATATGCTAAAAAATAGCAAAAAATAACAGAAAAACAGACCCAGGATTATGGGTTTTAAAACAAGTACAAACTAATTTATATAAATTCCGGGAAGTTTTGTAAATTGTTGTCAATTAGATCACTTTCCTACTGACTTACATTAAAATTTCAGAGGTGCTTTATCTTCATTTCAGATAGATCTTCAATTGGCAATGACCTCCTAACACTTTAGCCTTAAGTTTTTCTGCCCCTCAGTTTCTGTCAAGTTGCTACTGATCTGTAAACAAACACTTAAATTTATTAGAGGAGCTCACTATTTAAAAGAATCCTCTTGTATTTCACCACCTTTTATTATCTCTGTTCAAGATCAAATCTTCAAATATTAGATTCCCCTAAAAAGAATACTTTAAGAATACTATATTCAGGATACTACACGTGCTTATATTTAAGAGGGATATGTCAATATGATTCAAATCAACAGGAAAGTTATAGATTCCAAAGAATATAGGTACATTTTATATATTTCTAAAACACTGTAAAAATCTTGCTTAAAATGCACCACAGAAACTCACTAGTTTAGTAAGAAAAACCTCTTAAAGTAAAAAAACTTTTAAATTACAAACAATCATTCATTGCATGTACTCTATAAAGGTTTGAGTCTTCATTGGGAAGTATTTGGCCAAGGCAAAATTTATGAATAAAGCTAAATTTTTTTAAATTTCGGCCCTTAAGTGATTTTTTTTTTAATTTAAGGCAATGGGGTTAAGTGACCTGCCCAAGGTCACACAGGCAGGTAATTATTAAGTGTCAGAGGCTGTATCTGAACTCAGGTCCTCCTGACTCTAGGGCTGTTGCTTTATCCACTATGCCACCTACCTTCCCCCTTAAGTGATTTTTTATTTTATTTTGGTATGTTCATTGAAAAAAATACTCGAACACTTTGATCAATAAGCTATGTAGGACAAAAACTCCAAAACAAAATTAAATCTTTTTTATATAATTATGCAAGTAAAATTTTGATGAATTCTTTATTACTCTCACTTGTAAGTTCCTAGTAAACTTGTTTTTTTGAGTCAACATAAATAATAAAAGTTAAAACTACCTTTAAAAGTACAGTACTTTTATTTTTAATACCATTTTCTAAAATGACCAAAAAAATGCATTTATTTAATATTACAAGTTAGCACATTTACATAAGCAAAAGAAAATCACTTTATTCTAAAGATTTATATTTTTAAGTGTTCCTCACTGTAACATATTTTCCTTAGAAGTTGTCAAATCATTTGAAATATACGATAAATATTATCTACTTAATCTTACTTGTGAAATTACTGCAAAAAATGGAGGTTCACTATAATTTAAACCATATAAAACTGGGTATTCATATAAAAATACAAGTTCAATTAATAGTAAACCCAATTAAAGGCAGAACAGTCAAAGAGTGCTGGAATTAGAAGAGTTAGAGGAGATCATGATTTGAATTTTGCTTCTAACACTAGCTGTAGAATGTTTATCATACTCCTTAAACTGTGAACTCCAATTTCTACCATATCAAAAACAAGAATAAAACTTGCAGTACTGTTAACTCATAGAGTGATGAAATAAGAACTTGGCAAATTTCAAAGAACTATTACATAAAAAATGACTCTTATTTCCTCTATACATACTTGACTTAAAAGAAATGTGGTAAGTGACAAGAAAATAAACAAAGAGCATGAATCTAATCAGAAAAGGTACTTCCTGAGCCTGTTTCAAGATTGGTATACATACTTTAAAGTCCAAACTCCTATACCTATTTACATTTAAAATAGCATATACTCAGAAATATAGTCAGAAAGATGCACATCAGGTACTAGGAAACTCTTGACTCATCAAATATTAATTGTATTGAACACAATTGTTGGAACATAACTTTACCTGGATCAGAAAAGTGCTCTGACACATTAAAAAGAAAAAGTAAAGATTTTCAGGGCAGCTAGGTGGCACCAAACTTGGGAGTCAGGAGGACCCGAGTTCAAATGTGATCTCAGGCACTTCATAATTACTTAGCTGTGTGTCCTTGGGCAAGTCACTTTAATCCCATTACCTTGCAAAAAGCAAGGGAAAAAATATTTTCAACAATGTAAAAGAAATAGGAGATTTTTTTTTCAGTTTTTGTTTTGTTAAGTCAGTTTTCAGTCATGTCCAATTCTGTACATTTGGAGTTTTCATGACAAAGATACTGGAGTAATTTGCTATTTCCTTCTCCAGCTCATTTTATAGATGAGAAATTGAGGCAAAAAGTGTAACTTGCCCAGGTCACACATTGAAGAAGTATCTGAAGCTACATTTGAATTCATAAAGCTGAGTCTTTCTGACTTGGGGGTACATGCACTTCATCCAATGTACCATGTAGCTGCCCCTTTTCCTAGATAAACCTCAGTTAAACCAGAAAATTAACCAGAACTAAATCTAGGTAAGCAATTCAATTTAATGAACATTTACTAATAAAATTTCTGCCATTAAAAATATACCTCACACATTTGTTCAATAAAATAAAAAAAATCAGTATAATGTGATTATTGAACATTATGAATGAGGCTTTCAAAGGTTTAGAAAGATAAAAATCTTTGACTCAAAAGAGTTTTCAAACTAGTAGGCCAAGAAAGTTATTCACAAAAACAAAGTTGAACATGATAACTGTCTAAAACATCTAGGAGAGCAAAGCAATAAAGTAAAAAAGGTGTTGGGATGAGGAGCTGGTTTCAAATCCAGGCTTTACCTTACCTGCTGCTCCCTTTGGTAGCTAACAATTATGGGTCTCAGTTTCCTCATTTGTAAAATAGAGGATTATATCACTTAAGGAATGGCAAACTGCTATATAAATGAAAGAGTATTACTGCATTATAAGAAAATAAACCATGAGGAATTCAAAGAAGTATAACAACAAAACCAACATGTACAATGCCTAAGACAATATGAACTAAAGAATAAAAACAATCTGAATTTGTGTAATATAAGCCTCAGATGAGAAAATATACCTATTTTTTGAAGAGTCTGGGGGAAAGAAGGTTATGAGTATGCAATGCTGTAGCTCAATTAATGTGTTAGTAGGTATTGCTAACTTAAAAATCTGGATTTGTTTTAATCTTTGTTACAAGAGAAGACTTACTACAAAATGAGATATATACTTAGAAATGTATAAAGTCATTCCCCAATTGATAATCAAAGGATATGAAAAGGCAATTTTCAGATGAAGAAATTAAAGCCATCTACAGTTATATGATAAAATGCTCTAAACCATTATTGATTTGGGAAATGCAAATTACAACAGCTCTTTGAGGTACAACTTCACACCTGTCAGACTGGCCAATATGACTAAAAAGGAAAATGATTGGGGGGGGGGACTACAACTGGAAAACTGATGCATTGTTGGCAGAGTTGTGAACTAATCCAACCTTTCTGGAGACCGATCTGGAATTATGCCCAAAGGACAATAAAACTGCATACCCTTTGATCCAGCAATAAATAAGACTACCAGGTCAGTGTCCCAAAGAGATCATGAAAAAAAGGTAAAAAACACACATGTACAAAAATATTTATAGTAGTTTTTGTATAATGGCAAAAAAATTGGAAATTGAGGAGATGCCCACAATTGAAGAACGGCTGAACAAATGCTTAATTTAATGTTCAATAATCACATGTATACTGATTTTTTTTATTTTACTGAACAAATGTGAGGTATATTTTTACAGCAGAAATTTGATTAGTAAATGTTCATTAAACTAAATTGCTTACCCAGAATAGTAGAAGTTGAATGTTCTGCTTAATTTTCTGAATGTGATGAAACATGAGGGGCAGGACTTCAGAATAGCTTGGAAAGTTCAAGTGAAGTAAACAGAACCAGAAGGACATGATACATACCAACAACATTGGGTGATCAACTATGATGGGCTTATTCACTTCATCAGTACATTAACCAGACAATTCTAAAAGACTTGTGACAGAAAACACCATCCATATCCAAATATCTGTGGGGTTTAAATGTAGATCAAAACTTAATATCTTCAACTTTTAAATGTTTTCATATATATTATGTTTTTGCTCTCTATTCTTTTTTCTCCATTTTGATTTGATTTTTCTCTCACAATATAAAACGGGTCTATGTTTAACATGATTATACATATAGGCCTATATTGGATTCCTTTTTGGGAAGGGGGGAGGGGAGGAAAGGAGGGAGGAAAAATGCAAAACTCAAACCCTTACAGAAAAATGATTGTTGAAAGCTACCATTTCATGCTGGAAAAATAAATCCATGTATCTCAAGAAAAAGAAAAAAATTGTATAAAAACAAACAACATCAACAAATTTTTTTTTTTAGGTTTTTGCAAGGCAAATGGGGTTAAGTGGCTTGCCCAAGGCCACACAGCTAGGTCATTATTAAGTGTCTGAGACCGAATTTGAACCCAGGTACTCCTGACTCCAAGGCAGGTGCTTTATCCACTGCGCCACCTAGCCGCCCCATCAACAAAATTTAATAAATAAAATTAAGGGCTATACTAGATGGCTTCTAAAGTTCCTTCCAGCTAGACCTATGACCTTTGAAAATACCATAGAAATTCAGGAGATATTACTGAAGGTTTATAGGAGGAGGGAAATATCTTCTCAAAAAGAAAAGAAATAGTAATAGAACTATATAGCAAAATCAATAGATAAAACCAGAAGAAACCTTAAACATCTAATCTTTTTTTTCAGATGAGTAAACTGATTTGAGCAGGAGAGTATGAGTGAAGCAAAATGCAAAGTGGCCTTCTAGGTATAATATCATTTCACCAAAATCAAAGATTCTGACTGATAAAAGCTTCATTAAAAGGAAAGAGTGCAAGCAATGTTTGGAAGGGAAAAGAACTTGAAAAAGATAAAAAATTAATAAATATATCAGACCAACAGTTTATTCCCCAATAAATAATTAATGGTCAAAAGATATGAACAAACAGTCCTCAAAAGGACTGCAAAGTATTCACAACCATAAGAAAGAATGCTCCAAATCACTAAAAGGAGAAATGAAAATCAAAACACCCTTGAGATTCCACCTCATACTTTGGGGAGAGGATTCCAAGAAGATGGTGGAATAGGTCAGAAAACTTGGCTCTCCAAATTTCCTCTATAACAAAAGGCATAACTTTACCTCAGAGGTCATGTAAAACAGGATAAATAGACAAAATAGTAGGGGAAGCAATTGTTCTCTTAAAACACCCTAAGAAGAACTCAAGAAAGACCAGACCTGCAAGAGCAGAGGTTCTGCTGGAGTGAAGTGCAAAAATCTCTAGACCAGCTCTTGAAAATCCACACAAAGGAGGCAGCCATAGCCTTGAAAATTTTCATCTCAAAGACAGAAAGGGGGGCAGCTAGGTGGTGCAGTGGATAAAGCACCGGCCCGGGAGTCAGGAGTACCTAGGTTCAAATCTGGTCTCAGACACTTAATAATTACCTAGCTGTGTGGTCTTGGGCAAGCCATTTAACCCCATTGCCTAGCAAAAAAAACCTAAAAAAAAAAAGAAAGGGAGTCTGATGGCTGAGTAGAAGATTGAAGGATCTTCTACTGTTGAGAGAGAAGCTGCTAGCACAGACATGAGTGAGTCCAACAGCAGTGGGGAGAGGCCTCTGCTGACTGTGGGCACCAGCAGTACAGCAGAGTCCTTGGGCAGGGCAGAGGATACAGCAGTAGTTTGCAGCCACTGGATAGAGGGACCAAAAGGAGTAAGCACATTTTGGGATGGTATGTTCCCCCTCCTTAGGAGTGGAGAGGGGAGTTTAAGTATCAAAGCTCCCAGGTTAAGGAGAAAATACTGAAAGCAATTAAGAAAAAACAATTTAAATTTAGTGGAACTACAGTAAGGATTACATGCAGTTACTGGGTGGAAAAAAAATGAACATTTAATAAAGTGAAAGACTTGCAGTTATTTGTGACAAAAACAGAAGAATTTAAAGGAAAATCTGACATAACATCCAGGAGAAATATTAAATAAACATTAAGGATCAATTAAAAGGGACTCAATAAGGTCAAATTATTTACTTCTTATATATGGAAGTATTATCAGTTCTTTTAAGATTCATTTTTATTTGAATAGTTTGACAAAAAATGTGGGCTGAGCCAAGTATGATGGGGTGATTCTAAAAAAAACAACTATAGGGAAAGATAAAAAGAAACAATTATTTCATACAAATTAGACAAAAAAAAAGTAGAAACTGATACACACACATCTAAAAGGGTAAAGAAGTCCTCTAAATTCAGAAAGAAACAAAAGGACAAGCGGATATGGTAGGGAGAGGATAAGGGAGAAATTTGTGAAGAGGAGGACAGGTTAAGGAATAGGAGTGCAAAGTAGCAGAAAGTAAAGCAGGAGTGAGGAGAAATCGTAATAGGACGAGAAGAATATACCACAAATACATTACAGAAAGTGAATGGGATAAATTTATCCATAAAAATGTTAATAGAGCAGATTAAAAATCTGGATTCAATAATATATTGCTTTCAGAAAATGCTATAAAAATGAGAGATACATACAAATATAAAATAAAGGTCAGGAAAAGAGTAGAATTATGTAAAAAAGGCAAAGTTTGTTATATTCTGAGACAAAGTTACAGCTAAAATAGATTTAATCAAAAGAGAAAAATAGAGTAACTACACTATGTGTCAACCATAGTATTGTTTCAGATTACTTAAAATTACAATACAATATAAAATACCTGAGAGTGCACCTGACAAAATAGACCCAGGAACTATGCAAACATAAACATAAAACATTTTTCATACAAATATAGATATATCTAAATAACTAAAGTAATAGTTATTGTTCATGTGTAAGTAAAGCCAATATAATTTTAAACAACAATTTTAATATTTATGTAATCACTTAAATCACTAAAAAAATTAACCTACTGAGTTAGAAAAAAATAATTCCAAAGGTAATTTGGAAGAACAAAGTCAGGAACTTCAAAAAAAGGGGGGGAAGATGTAAAGGAAGCAGATTTAGTGAGAGCATTGCTAAAGTGTAAAATCTTTAATATATAAAATCTATACAAGCCAAGGATAGAAGGTATGCAAAAATTAGGGAGAACTTTCATAGACAATCTCTCAGAACATGATTGTGTTGGAGTATTGCTGTGGTATACGAAATGATGAGCTGGTTGATTTAGAAAACATGGAAAGACTTGGACCTTATAAACGAAGATGCTATCCACAAGAAACTGATAACAAGAGGATATAAGGACAGTACGTTCTTATATATATGTATATATGTCTGTGTGTGTATGTATGACTCTATATGTATGTTTATAGACCTCTATGTATGAGAAGCATAGAGGGGAGCTGGGAAGGGAAGAATAAGGTAAAACTGCATAGCAGAGAACAAATGAAACCCTACAAGGAAGTAAAGAAAAGCAGGGCAGCTTGGAAAACAACATGTGGCATGTTATTGTTTTCTTGAAATGGAAATTTATTGGTTTATATTGAATCTTCTCATGTTCTGCTGTATACAAGGCAACTTTTTTCTTATTTTGTATTAAAGTTCAAAACTTTTTTTCAAAGTTAGAAAATCAAGTATCAAAAAGTAAAGTCAATGTTAGAGAGATTGTGGAAATATAGACACACTGATTCGTTGTTGGTACAACTGTAAAATGGTATGACCATTTTGAAAAGCAATTTGGAATTATAAAAATAAAGTGACCAAAAAGTGATCCCTGAACCAGCATCTCTATTACTAAGCTTATACCTCAAGGAAGTCATTGATTTTAAAAAAGGTCCTCATATATATATATGAGGACCTTTTATCAAATATATATATATGTGTGTATATATATATATATATATATATATATATATATATATCCTATTTATATTTATAGCAGCATGATAGCAAAGAGCTGGAAAACAAAGTACATGCCCATCAATTGGGGAAAGGCTAAACAGAGAGTCATACAGGAACATAAAAGAATATCACTTATGCTATAAGAAATTATATATGAGGTGTGAAGAATACTCAGAAACAAGGGAAAATCTACATGAACTGATACAGAGTAGAGTCAAAAAAAAAACCCAACATTCACAATTACTGCAATGGAAATGGAAACACAGACACAATCAGAAAGAAATGTAACAAAATTATAAAAATCAAGCTCAAATGAGGGGATTATTATTACACTACTAATCTACTTTTCTGTGGAGGTAAGGAGGTCCACAGGTATCCACACTGTATTTTGGAATTTAATATACTGATCTTTCTAATTTTTTCTTCTTTTTTAAATCTTTTTTTTAGTTTTTTAATTTTTTTGCAAGGCAATGGGCTAAGTGACTTGCCCAAAGCCACACAGCTAGGTAATTATTAAGTGTCTGAGGCCGGATTTGAACTCAGGTACTCCTGACTCCAGGGCCGGTGCTCTATCCACTGCACCACCTAGCTGCCCCTTTTTCTTAAATCTTTAAAAAATATTATTTGTTATATGAGATGACTCTCTGGGAAGAGGAAAGATCATTAAATACAATTAAATAATGTAAAAATAATAATAATACAACTTTGTATGCTTTAAAAAGCTATAAGTAAGTAGTTGAGAAGGAAAAAGATAACTCTGCAGGAATTAGACTTGTGTCAAATTGATCTCCCTTCTACATGACAGTCCTACAAATACTTGAAGAATGATCATACTCTATTCCCTCCCTCAACTCTTTTCTTCTTCATTTTCGAAGAAGACCCTGATATCAACCAGGTGATGCCAAGACAAGCACATGAACTGAATTTGATGAGGGGGGCTGTGCTTAGTTATCAGCCACACTTTCTCTTCCAGAGTCATCTGGGTTCATTGACCAGATATGAATCAAGACAGGTGCTAGCCCTGGATAAGGGGCAGCCAGGGTTAAATAATTTGCCCCAAGTCATATAGCTAGTAAATATCAGAGGTTGGATTCCAACTCCCATCCTCCTGATTCCAAGGCCAGTGCTCTATCCACTGCATCACTTAGTTGCTCTATTCTCTTGACTAAACAGTACCAGTTCATCTCCTTCAACCAAAGGTCTTAAAGGCATGAACCATCTTTGTTGCCCTCTAGCTTATGTGCTTCCTAAACTATGGTTACTCAGAACTGAATACTCTAATATACTAGTTATGGTTTAATAAGTCAGACTTTGTAGTCATTTTAGTCATGTCCAACTCTTTGGCTTTATTTGGAGTTTACCTGGCACATATACTGAAGCAGTTTGCCATTTCCTTCTAAAGCTCATTTTATAGACTAGGAAACTGAGGCAAACTGAAATTAGTTTGTGCAGAAGTCACCCAACTAACTAGTGTCTGAGGATGAATTAGAACGCAGGTTTTCCTGACTCTAAGTCTTGGTGCTCTATCTACTGCAATACCAAGCTGTCTTGTCAGACAAAAAAAATAATCATTTCTTTATTTCTAAAAATTATGCGAGTTTTTTTTCAGTTTACTTTATATTGAGCTTGTAGTTCAATATCACTCCCCAATCATTTTCAAATGAGATACAATCTAAACCCTCAATATCTAGCTTGATCTCTTTCCCAGACTGTCCTATATAATCACTTAATTAGCATTTCCCAAATTTATGTCCAGTAGACATCTCAGTATGCCCAAAATAGACTGCATTCTTTCTCCTCAAACTCACTTCTCTCTCTCTCTCTCTCTCTCTCTCTCTCTCTCTTACAAGGCAAATGGGGCTAAGTGCCTTGCCCAAGTCCACACAGTTAGGCAATTAAGTGTCTGAGACAGGATTTGAACTCAAGTATTCCTGACTCCAAGGCCAGTGTACTATCCACTGCACCATCAAGCCCCTGTTCTTCTCAACATATCAATTTCTGTCAAGGGTTCCTCTAGCCATCCAGTCAATCAGGTCCAAAAATTTGGACCTTTTTTTTTAAGGTTTTTGCAAGGCAAATGGGGTTAAGTGGCTTAGCCAAGGCCACACAGCTAGGTAATTATTAAGTGTCTGAGGTCGAATTTGAATTCAGGTACTCTTGACTTCAGGACCGGTGCTCTATCCACTGTACCACCTAGCTGCCCCTATACTTATTTTTGACTTCATTCTTCCCTACTCCTCATATCTTACTGAATACAAACTCCTCCAAACTTCCAGGATTTTTCCTCATTGTCTTCAATCTTTCACATATCACTGACAGTACCTTTATTGCTACCAGGTTTTTCTACAGTCAAGGATATAGTTCATTTTGGGTCAGAAAATTTGGTCAAGAACAGGATGGTATTCCCTTACTACTGTCTTATTTATATTTTCTATCAACTCCCTGGGAGTGGCTAGAACTACCCCGAAGTCAGTGCTTCTGACACATCTGGCTATAACACCCCACACACCCCAGGCCAAGGCAAGTCACTTCATCTCTCAGTGTTACAGCCAACTCTCTCAGAACACTAGTTGATGAGATGAGCCAATTTCTCACCAGATTACATATACCAAGAAATCCTAAATCTAGTTCCAGTCCCTTAGAACTCACAATGGAACATTTTCATTTTATCTTTTCAATCCAAAGATCATTCTCCTTGGGTGGGAAAATAGAAATATAAAAAAAAGTGCTGGAACAATTATAAATTTTATCTCCTAGTCACTGTAACTTCTTCCCTCAAGCAGTGAAGGTATCTTAACTCTCCTGCTTTTGATCCTCTTTCTCTTACCAATATAGCTAAAAATTTCCAAATTATTCTAAGCTTTCCAACAGACTACACTCATTCTGAACTGCAAGCACTCTTGGTACTTTTCCAGAACCATATGGTTTTGTATAGATACTGTTATCTCTCTGCTTTCAAATTCTTTACATGCCTTTTTAAAATCTAAATTAAAGAGATAGTCAGAATCCAAACTGGTCTCTTCTATCAACTCCTGTTTTTCTTGCTTTAGTATTCTTTTCTTTCTGATAATAATTTCATTTTTATAAATTTTGCTTCCTCTAATACTAACTTCTCCTATATAATTAGTCTATGGGATTATCTTTCTTTTGAAATTTGTTCTATTACCTTGAGGGTTAGTTTTCCTTCCCTCTTATCACATACCAGGGGATGGAGGACAATTTCCACCTAAGGATCTTATAAATCCCACCTGAGAAAAGACAGGGAGAGAGACACAAAAAGAGAGAGAGAGAGAGAGAGAGAGAGAGAGAGAGACAAAAAGAGAGAGAGAACACTCTACTGGCTAATAATTAGCTGCTCTGCTTTGGCATTAAAAAATGTTCCAGGGTTGTCTGGATAATTAAAATCATCTTTACTATATCATACCTCTGTGCCAAGCTTGCATTCTGTTTTCCAAAACTCTCATGTATTTTTACCTTTCTAGGTGGCCTATCAGTAAACTAAGCAGAAAAAAAATTGCTCTTTACTCAAAATACTCTTATCAGTTTTCTCTGATTTTCTTCAGACTATTCCCTACCTCTCAATTAATCCACTCGGTTTTTCATAAAGAAACTGTTTTAAGCTACAGACAATGAGAAAGAAAAGGTGAAACCAAGGTGAAAACCTCATTCTTCATAGCCCTCAGCTGGCAAACTGCAATAACCCCCACCTCCAAATCCAAATTCTGAACCACTTCCACCATAAAAATAGATTCAAACCTCCCAATTACATAGGAATAAACACAGGGGGGAAAAAAAGAGGTAAATTAAAAAAAAAATAGAATGCATGTTAGCATGATAATCCATTTGCCTCTAGGTTCACAACATTTCATTGTAATTCACAAAGCAATAATAAGCACATTTAAGGGACCATTTACTGAAGACAAAAAAAAATGGGTATTCAGCTATTTCTCTGATTCCTAGAGATTTGTAATAGTGTTAATTTCAAATCGCTAGAACTCATTCAGTAAATGGAAGAATTTGGACATCTGGTTCATTATAATAAGCAAATTTAGTTAAAAGAACAGGGGTATCCAATCTACTCTCAAGTAGTCACTGTTACTTAAACAGGCAAAACCAATAATTTTTAAAGCCCTTACATTTGGTTTTGATATTTGTGTTATTTTTCTTTAAACTATTTGTTGAAACTATTGGCACAGAGTACAAAACAATGAAGGTAAAGAGGTAGCCTAGGGGTTTACTAGGTAATTCTAGCAAACTTCATTTTAGGCACTTTGAATAAATGTTTTTTAATGCAGAATATTTTTACCTATAAATTATAAGTTTGGACCACTAACCAACCTTTTTTACTTGTAAAGAGATATTTCATCAGTTTTACTGACAAGAGTAAGGCACCTGACATGTTATTTTCCTTCCTAAAAGTACAGAGGTCAAATCCCATTATAATAAAGTATAGCCAAAGTCATCCATATACCTAAGGAAAGGTAGCAGGTACACTGCTGAAAGAAACATACTAAAATAACAAGCACATTCAATATCATTCCAGACTTAATTTTTACACTACTCAAATTTTCTATTTCATCAATAAGATTTATAGATTTTGTAGTCTACTTATGGATACTTCAAACACTAAAAATAACCTGGTAATAGTAATATTACTGATTAAATTAAAGCTGTAGTGGGAGACAATTAAAACTTAAAAAAAGAAAAGCAGCAATATTAGAAATTACTAGTCAGCTGTAGATCATCTTATGTTACTTCTATATTCATACTTGATAAATCCTTACTTTCAAGTCTCTTGCTGACACTATCAGAATTTATTTTATTGTTTTGTTGATGTCACCACCATCCCTTATGTATTCATTATTGTCTACAGTCTAACAGTAGAAGAAAAGGATTTTGAAATGAAAAAAAAAATACATTATCTTCTTTCATTCCCAAAAGGCATAATACAGAAAGAAATTAAAGTCAGTGAAATTGACACATTTGCTGTGGCTGGTATTTTATACGAGTCTGATAGGTGGCACTCAGTACTCCTAACAATCGAACTTCAGAACAGTAAGCTGAAAAACAAAACAGTTCTAGGAGTCACAACTTTATAGGGTAGTGGCTTCATTACTTTGTGTGGAATGCAATAAATCTCTTCATGCTTATAATCGACTATAACAATACATTCCAAAATCAAATAAATTTCAAGACCATATCTTTCTGAATTATTTATACTTCCATTCATTTTATTAGCATATCCAACTAGATTTGGATCCAGTTCCCAATCAGAAACAGCATTCTTAAGATAGCCTGCTTCAAAAACTGATGGAAGGTAAGATTTTTTTCAAAGATATCTAAAGTGACAATTTCTCATTTAAATTAAAATAAAGCAGGCAGACCACATTCCTCTTTAGTAGGCACCTTATAAATGGTTAGCTGCTATTATTGTTGTTGTAGTGAATAAGACAAAGAAAAATATTTGATCTGACTGTTTTATTTTAATTTTAAAAGATATATAGGAAACATTTTTAATTTGTAATAAGATTCAGAGAAATTCTTTTTGAATAGTCATATGAGGAATGGGCATTAGATTTGGAGTAGGAAGACCTATGTTCGAGTGCCCACTCTGTCAATCTAGGGCAAGTCAATCTCTCTCAATCTTGGTTTTTTTTCTCTGAAAGTACTTAAAGGAGTAAGGGAATAAGCTCAGATACTGTGCTTTATAAATAAATATGATCTTATTTGAAAGTCACAACCCTTAAAGGTTGGTGCTATTATTATTCTCATTTCACAGTTAAAGAAAATGAGGCAGACAGAGATTGAGTGACTTGCTCAGGATCACACATCTGGTGGGGCTCTTGAGGCCAGATTCTAACTCAGATATTCCTGATTCCAGACCCCAGTGCTTTATCTACTGTGCCACCTAGCCAAGCCTGCCTCTAAAGGAGACTTGATGATCTCTAAAGCCCCTTCCAGCTCTAATGATCTGAGGTCCTTTGATTCTTTTTGAAACTAATCACATGCAAAAGTTAAAGATTAGAAAAACTTAAGACAAACACAAAATTTAGTACACAGAAATGAGCTTCCTTCAAGTCACAGTATTAACATAAAAAATATGATAAACTAAATCATCTCTTTATACTTTATTGTGTTGATCAAGGCAAACTGAAAATATACGTGCCTATGTCATCTTTTTCAAACTGACCATTTGCCTTTTTCTTTTCCTTCCCCAAGATACACAGTTCACAATTGTCCCTTCACTTGCTATTTTATAAGAAAATTCAGCTGCCAATATGGCTCAAATTACAATAGAACTCAAAATTTGTATATATTTTGGTTTACAGAAAACTTGACCAAGCGTTCTTAAAGAAATCCCAAATCAAAAAAAAAAAATTTTTAACTTCCAGACCGATAGCAACAAAATAATAACCAGCAAGCAGCTGTTCTTTCTCAATAAGTGTTTACAGAAAGTCCAAGCATTCCTTCAAAATAATCCATTTCAAATAGTTTTAGTAATTTCAAAATATGTCTGAAAAAATAGATCAATCCCCTAGAAACAGATATTTACTATATCCTTAAAGCCTTTATACATAACTCAAAAAAATAAGCAAAGAACAAACTTCTACATAAATTTCTTCACCAAATTTAACACATAAGAGTAGGAGTTGAAACCCTTTTTGACTTAGCACTTGTTTCAAAGATTAGCTACAATGCCACTGAATATACAAGAGACATATTTAAGAAGCTCAAATTCCAAGAATTCTTGATGCAGGAAAAAGGACCTGTTAATGGTACAAAGATCATGATGCCAAAACCCACCCATATCTCCTGACCAATATCTAGTGAAGAATCATCTATCACTCTTCAAAATTCTCTGGAGTTTCCATTAATCCAGACAAGACCTAACAAGGTACCTGGTATCTCAGATTCTAAAGAGAACTTTGGATATGAGGTCAGTGGGACTAACAGCCTTAAAGTACAAAGGGTGGCAAGGATCTAAGGGTGGCTACATTTACCCACATCATTCTGAAAAAAGTAACAGGAAGATTTAAAAGAACAATGTTTCCTCCTGATTCACTCCAATCTTCCACTCTGAATATCCAACAAATAAAGACCTGTTCTAAATAGTTTAAGACAGACACCAAAACTACTAAAGATCATCATCATATCTCAAGGTATTGTTTCAGAATGTTTAGTTTGAGCCAGTATTTAAAAGTCTAAAATGTAGCTGTAGAATAATCAAAGTTATCAAATTTGTACATACATCAACAACTTTTATCATTTTGAAAGTGAATAGCAAAAAAACATTCCAAGTACAAGAGTGGTTTACTTACTAAAAGGTATGCTAGTTATACTCACCCATCTCTTCCCTTACTGACAATTTTTACTTCAAAATAATAAATCCCACAAGCTGCTGGTATAGGATGTGTGGCACGAACTGAGGCTGCATCTTTTGGAGTTTTACCATGACCTATAAATGACAAAAGGGAAAGAAAAACAATACATGAGAAAATAAGCTTGTGAGGATAAGTATAATTCTAATCCTGTCGCTCCATTAACTAAAGATTTAATGAGTTATGTTAATGATAAATCCTACTTGTAAAATTTGCACAAGTCAAATCTAGAATTTTCTAGATTTAAAGATTTTTTTTAAAAACCTTGGAAGGCTTACATGATGCAAGGTAAAGTGAACAGAATTAGAATAATCTATACAATAAGAACAATACTGCAATGATGAAGACGGTGATGATGCTTACCCTTCATTCCTGAAGAAGACCATGATATCAGGAAGGTGATGCCATGACAAGCAAGTGAATTGGATTTGAGTGAGGCAGTCTAGTGCTAATTAACCAGGCTCACTTTCTCCTCCAGAGCTAACTGTGTCCAGTGGCCAGATATGAATCAAGACAACTGGAGATGGCCCTGGATGTGAGGCAATCAGGGTTAAGTGGCTCACACAAGGCCACACAACTAGCAATTAACAGGTATCTGAGGCCAGATTTGAGACTTCCTGATTCCACTATCACTTAGCGGCCCCAGTGTAACAACAATCAACTATGAAAGACTGAGCAACTCTGATCAATATAATGATCCAGAACAATTCCATAGGATTCAAGATATAAAATGTGATGCACCTCCAGATAAAAAACTCATAGAAATACAGGAAAGATGGTGGAATAAGTCAGAAAATTCCAAGCTCTCCAGATTTCCTCTACAAACAAATCAAAAAAAAAAGCATCTCAGGATGAACTTAAGAGGGGCAAAAATAAACAAGAGCCGGGGCAGAACAGTGGGTTCTCCTGGGCCAAGATAGGAAGAAACATCCAGATCTGCCTGAGTGAAGAACATCTCCAAGCAAACTCATTGAAATAGCAAAGAGGCTTAGGGGCAGCCGGGTTGCACCTAAGCCATAGGAGTACTCAACATATAGGGGAGTCAGGAACAGAGGGGACCCCTGCTGATAAGAGATACCAGGTTCAGTTGCTCTGAGAATTGCAGTCCTGGGTAAGATGGAACCAGCACAAGCCAGTTGAGTGCAAAAGTGGTGTAGAGAGGCTGCAGGCTGTCAGAAGAGAACTGGTTTTTGGGTTTGGGTCCAGGCCAGAGGGGAGAACTGAAGATTATACCACTGGAAGGTTCTCAGAGAGCAGGATTATTTCCAGCATAATATGGGGAGGGGTCCCAGCTATAGCTTAGAAGGGGAGAGGAGTCCAGAAGTTGAGCCTAGGACAATGTTCTGGAGGCCAGGGAACCATTCCCCAAACCCCAGGATTAGAGGTGAAAATATATTACAAGCTGCTTCAAAAAACAGACAACAAAACTTTTAAAACTGAGTAGGCAAAAGAGAAAAAAACCAACTATAGACAGTTACTTTGGGAATATAAAAGAACTTTCTTCAGAGAAAGATACTGAAGCAAAAAAAAGGCCTACTACCCGACGTGTTCCATCAAATGATTGCCTGCTCCAAAAATATTCACAGAACTCAAAAAAACCAAAACTCAACAACTTTGAAAAACCAATGAGATTGAGGAAAAACAAAATAAAAGATGAGTCCAAGAAAAATAAGAAGATTATGACAAGAAAGCTACCAACTCAAAACAGAGATTCAGAATCTTAAGAAAATGACTCCTTAAAATTTAGAACTGAGCCAAGGGAATCCAGTGACACTACAAGAAACCAAGAAATAATAAAAAATATATATATATAAAGAATGAAAAAAATAGAAGAGGAGAAACACCTCATAAGCAAAACAATAGATTTGAAGAGATCACAAAGAGAAAACAATAGAATTAGACTACATGAAACCTAACCAAAAAAGGAATTTTGATACAATAAAATAATTAAAGAAAATTGTCTGGAGGGACAGCTAGGTGCCACAGTGATAAGAGCACCAGCTCTGGAGTCAGGAGGCCCTGAGTTCAAATCCAATTTCAGACACTTCATAATTACCTAGCTGTGTGATCTTGGGCAAGTCACTTAACCCCATTGCCGTGCAAAAAAACAAAAAGAAAAAAGAAAAAAAGAAAATTGTCTTGAAACATTAGAACAACCTATCACCACCTGAAAGAGATCCTATAAAAACAGAGAAATATCATAGCTAAATTCTAAAATCCTCAGGTTAAGGAGAAAATATTAAGAGTAACAAGAAAAAATCAATTCAAATATGGTGGAGCCACAATTAGAATTACACAAGAACTAGCAGCAGCTACTTTTTAAAAGACGGCAGGTCTTGAAACACTATATATCAAAGAACAAAAAAGAATTGGGGTTACAGTCAAAAATATCATACCAGCAAAGTTAAGCCTAATCCTGAAGAAGGGGGGGGGGACATTCATGAAGTACCAGGCTTTCAGGATTGTTACAAAAAGAGCTGAACTTAATAGGAAATTTGACATACAAGAAATAAGAAAAATAAGGAAAGCATCAATGATTAAATACAAGGGTCTTGAAAAGCCTGGAAAGACTTGGAAGAACTGATGCTGAGTGAAGTGAGCAGAAGCAAAAGAACATTATACACATAAATAGCAACACTCTTTTTGATGATCAACTATGATGAACTTGCTCATCTCAGTAGCATAATAATCAGAGGATTTTAAAGGACTTGTGATGGAAAATACCATCCACATCCAGAGAAGGCACTATGAAGTCTGAATACAGACCAAAGCTTACTATTTTCAATTTTTTAAATTTTATTTATTTTAGTTTTTTTCCCCTCTCATGCCTTTTTCCCCCTTTTTTGACCTGATTCTTCTTTCACAAGATGATTAACATGGATATTTGATTAACATTAATTATACATGTATAATCTATATTAGATTGCTTTCTGTCAAGATGGGGAAGAAGGGAGGGAGAAAAATGTTGAAAACTATCTTTGCAATGTAGTTGGAAAAATAAATAATTAAAACATTAAAGATTTAAATTAAAATAGGTACAAGAATTCAATAAAGACAAATTGTTTACTATTTGTACTTGGAAATGTAATCTGTGTGTTCCAGATAGTTATTAGTAATCAGATAGTTTCAAGGAAAGATTGGGGTAAAGTTGAGTAGGGTAATCCTAAAAATTAAAACAGTGCAGACAAAGATTAGAAAAAGTTATCTTAAACAAATGAAGTATGAGAGGAAGAAGTGATAAAGAGGAGTCAAGACATTGAAGAAAAGTTGGTAGTTCTGGAAGCCTACTCTTATCATGGAATGGATTACAGAAGGAACCATACGTAAACTTATATAAGAGCATAAAAGCCTTTTAAATTCAGAAAGAAATAAGAGGAGAAGATAGGGAGGCTATGGTAGATAAAGGGTGAGGAAATAGAATCAAGGGGTTAATAGAAGGATTTGTAAGAGAGGGCAAGGTAACGAGTAGAAGTCAAGTGGAGGAGTGAGGAGGCGTTGTTGCTTTTAAGACAGTTCATAAGTGTTTCGTTTGTGTATCTGTATATACGTATATATTTAAAAATGTGTATATATATATATATATAGTTATATATGTGTATTTGTGTGTATCTATGTTTAAGTGTATGTATGTATGTATGTATCCACACTTAGTGGGGGGAGAGATAAATTGTGCACAACAGAGGACAGAAAAAAATGGACAATTTTGAACATACTGTGTAGCATTTATTATATAGGCTTTCTTGAAAAGCAAATTTACTGCTTTATATTATGAATCCTCTTATATTTTGCTGTGCATATGATGTTTTCTTATTTCATATTTAAGTTTAAAAAATAAGGGCAGCTAGGTGGTGTAGTGGATAGGGCAAGCCCTGGAGACCGGAGTACCTGAGTTCAAATCCTGCCTCAGACACTTAAATAATTGCCTAGCTGTATGATCTTGGGCAAGTCACTTAATCCCATCGC
The DNA here is from genome assembly GCF_037893015.1 of Macrotis lagotis. NCBI lineage: Eukaryota > Metazoa > Chordata > Mammalia > Peramelemorphia > Peramelidae > Macrotis > Macrotis lagotis. Next base: position 518,985,215 of record NC_133666.1, on the reverse strand, counting down.
ATTAAATAATTTTAAAAATCAAAAAATCAAAACTCATACTCGGGGAGTACAGAATGAAACTTTCTCTTATTTTTGTTTGCTTTTTTTTTCAAAACATGGCTGACACAGAAATGTTTTACATGACTACATATGTTTAATGGCTATCATATTTATTGCCTTCTCAATGAGTAGGGTAGGAGAAAGGAAAAGGGAGATAATTTGGAACTGAAAATAAAAATAAAAATTTTTAAAAAGAAAAAATACTTCTTGAATTGAGTTCAAAAAATAGCCTATTCTCCTCTTGAATTTGATTCTGTCCATGCATAGTTAACTGTACCAGAGATCTATAATGCTGGACCTACTTTATGGGTCATTCATTCCACAGTCTATCACAATCAACAAACAGCAAGTATTCTTTATCTATCTATATTTTTTTCTTCATTAGTGATTATGTACTTTAATTTAGAAGAAATCTGCAATAATACTAGTTACCTGCAACATTGCTTTAATGTAATGTGTTATGTAATATGTTGTGTACAAACAATAACACCTGGAGGAATCTGAGTTTTAACTCTGCACTGGTTTTCTATGACACTGGAACATACTAGCAGAAAGCATAGAACTTGTTTTGTCTTACTTGACAGTCATCAAAGGCTCAAATCTTCCAGGGAATTTTTTACAATTGTAAAGAAGGTCTTTCAAGTGGAATTCTATTCTAACAAATCAAACACTGCCTTATAGACAGCTAACAATTAATACAATTAGATCTTTTATCTTTACCATTCAATCAATCATGTGGCTGTTACAAAAAAATATGGTTTGCTATAAAATCTCATGCAAAAATCTACCTATTTCATACAGGATTTAAACATAAAGGGTGAAAGCAAAGACCAATTAACAAATCAAGAAATACTCTATTAGATCTATGAAAACAGGAGAAATTTATAACTGAATAAGAGAGTACCTTGTAAACTGCAAAAATAGATGGTTTTTGACTATATTAAACATAAAAAACTTTTGCACTAATAAACCAATGCTGCCAAGATTAGGAGGAAAACATTAAGCTGGGAAACAATTTTCACAGCTAGGGGTTCTGATAAAATATAGATAACTGAATCAAATTTATAAGGTTACAAGACACCTATATCCAGAAGAAATCATAAAAAATGGGAAAAGTCTTACATGTTCCAAAATATTCACAGCAACTTTTTTCAGTGGCAGTGGGAAATAGCTGAAATAGTTATGGTATATGAATGTTATGGAGAACTACTGTTCCATAAGAAAACATGAATCCATGAATGCTCGGACTTTAGACAAGCATGAAAATAATTATAGAATTGATGCTGAAAGGGAGCAGAATTAAGAGAACATTGAACATATTAACAACAACACTGTGAGCTAATCAACTTTGATATGGATGCAGCTTTTCTCAGCAGTTCAAACAGCTACGTCAACACAAACTACAAAATCTGAATAAACACTATGTTCACTTTTTTAAAAATTTCTCTTACATTTTCCTTCCTATTTCATAGCGTGCTTTCTTTTCCCTTAATCCTAATTCCTCATACAGAAAATGACTAATACAAAACTTTCATACACAAATGTTCACCAGGACTGTTCATCACTGAGGGAAGGGTAGGTAGGGAGGGTGGAAGAAAATTCTCTAAGTTATAAATACACACGTGGACAAATGATGAAAAACTTTCATAACACATAATTTGAAAAGTAAAATCAATAAAAAAAACCCTACCTATTCCCTCCACCTAAGTTCGCCAAGGAAAGAAAGAAATTTAGGAATAAAAAGTTGAAAAACATAGTCACTTTCCCTTAAGAAGCTTTTGATCCAATTTGAAAGGATTACACACAAATATGCATTATACAAGGGCAAATGTAACAAGTATGAAGAAACACAAAGCACCATGACAAACATGGAAGACAATCATTACATTTACTTTCACCATGAAATAGGTAAAATGGACAAACACAAAGGTTTCATGGAAAGACTGCAGTTGAGACAACCCATAAAGGAAAAATATTTCAAAAGTTGGATATACAAGATTTATTACAAGGGGCAGCTAGGTGGTACAGTGGATAGAGCACTGGCCCTGGAGTCAGGAGGACTTGAATTCAAATCCGGCCTCAGACACTTAATAACTACCTAGCTGTGTAATCTTACGCAAGTCACTTAACCCTACTACCTTGCAACCCAATGTATATTACAGATAAGAGAAAAACAAGATCACTAAACAGTCACTAGTCCAAGTCTATATGAAACATAAAGAGGACTATTTTTTTTTTAGGCTTTTGCAAGGCAAATGGGGTTAAGTGGCTTGCCCAAGGCCAACACAGCTAGGTAATTATTAAGTGTCTGAGACCAGATTTGAACCCAGGTACTCCTGACTCCAGGGCCAGTGCTTTATCCACTGCGCCTCCCAGCCACCCTAAAGGGGGACTATTATACAAAAAAAAGACTAGAAAATTAAAACCAACCTGTGGAAGGTATTAAAATCCCAGACTAAGAGTTTGTATTTTAATCCTGAAAGCAATGGGGATCCACTAAAAGATTTTGAGCAGGTGAGTGATGATGATGAGAAACCACATATGAGAAAAAAAATTTTTAACAGTAAGGTGAGAGAACTCTTCCTATTCTAAAAAATATAGAAGGCTCTTGTCAGTCCTATAATACACCTAGCACAGAATCCATCTCTTCCTTCCAGACACTGCTCAAACACCACCTTCTTATATGAAGCCTTTTCTGATCTCTTTACTATTTTATAGGCAACTTATTCTGTGGTTCTTTTTATTCTCTTTGTATATTTATATCACTATTGTCTCCCTCATTAGAATGAAAGCTCCTGATCAGGAAGGTTTGTTTCATTCATTGTGTTGTATTCACCACTCCTAGCATAGTACCTAACTCAGAGTAAGTAACAAATAAATGTTTGTTGATTAATTTTGAGCTAGAAAGTCTCTAATGAGTCTGACAATGAAGAGTTATGTTTTAATCTTAATTAAAATCCAATTAATCTTAATTAAAATTCAATCAAGCTAACACAAAACTGGTCAAATTTTCAGTCACATCAAACCTCCAAAACCAAGGTGCTGAGAGATCACCATCTCTGTCTACTGATGGCTAAAACAGGATTAAAGTAGAGAATGGATTAGAAATGAAAACCTGGAGAGATTATTATTGCATAATCAGTGTGGGGGGAAGAATATTTCTATATCACAGAAGTAGAATTACACGATTTGTAAAATGACTTCGTATCAAAGAAGGAAAAAATTTGAACCTAGATGAAATGCTTAAAATAAGGGTAACTGAACCAATTCCCTATAATCCCCAAAATAACGACTTCCAGAGTACACTATATATTGTTTCAGTGGTGGAATAAACCATATTATACATGCTATTATTCTTTTTCTTAAAATACAGTCATAGGTTATCTAAAATACTTCATTTTAAAAGTATGATTTTTAAACTAGTAACTTGTTTTTTGGTCCAAGTTTGCCTGGATTATGAAATGCATACACTGAAAACATCAAAGGAAAGGAAATCATACGTGGTTTGGGATACACTTCAACAAAACTAACATATTACATACATATATATATATATATATATATATATATATATACACACACACACACACGTATATATATAAATTAAACTGTTTAGCTTATACCCATACAGTGCAAATAAGCAACATTTCCACAAGCTCAAAGTCTAAAAGATATTTAATATAAACTCTGTCTCTTCTTTCTATTGCCTGTTAGGTTGCCATGGAAATGTGTGTCTGTAGGAGAATCTAAATAGCAGGAAGATGCTTCTGTTTTCTTAGGCTGATGAGCAATAGTAAAAGTAAATATCAAAATATGTATATCAAAAGATCAATTAACCTTCTCTAGCAAGTTGATTTTACATACTGAAGCAAGCAAGAACTACAGAAAAAAACCCAAGTCAATTTTTTTAAAAAGCCTTTAATTACTAGTGTATACCAATCCACCTTTTACCCCTTCAAGAAATGTTCATATACTTCTGAAACAAAAATATGAAGCAGAGTGGCTCAGAAACCCGTCTTCTGATTATTTAATTTTCAAGGATATTATGGTCAACATATTTTAAATGTTTTATACAGACTTTTACCAAATGACTTCAAATCTTGCATCGTTTCATATTATTCAGTGAAACATCTTTTCTGGGAAGATATGTTTCATTTCTGGAGGAAAAAAAACTAAGCTAAGTCCATTAATATTCTAGAAGGCAATATCTTTAAGAAATCCTTACACTAGAAGTCAAATAAGCTGAACCTGAAATTAAGTTGAACCTTTTCTACATTTGACTTTTAAAAAAGGAATTAATTCAAAAAGCAGCAGACTTCATTAAGAAAACTATTTCCAAGGTTTATTTGAACACAAAATTAATATAAAAAGACTAATCTTCAGGTTGTCTACAATTCTATACAATAAAAAATCATGTTCTAGATAACTGTAATTTTGAAGTACTGGATAATACAAAATTTTAATTTTTAAATGTATTCAATGAGGATGAACATGGCCTCAAGGTCAGCTGCCACACTGATAGCAAATTCTTCAACTTGAAAAGTGAAGGCATTGGATAACATGACTGAAAAGCATCATGCTAAAACATATAGGAGCAAGGATACACTCTTGTTTCACTCCATAGCTGACTGAGAAATCTTGAGAGCATCATCCACTATCCAGAATCCAGGCATGCATGCATGCCATCCATGTAATTGACCTGCTAACAGGCCAACTAATGGCTAAGCAGCTGTCATTTGCTACTGACTCAAAAACAGATAGTATATATTCATAGGATGATACTTCACCCAAGAATATAGTTCATTCACTTCATTTTATCAGATTAGCAAAATTAAGTCTCTTTTAATGTTACTATAAAATCAATATAAAGTACCTGATTTGTGCCTTGTACAAAGAAAAGCACAACAGTCTCTGCAGTCAAGAAACTTGCAGTCTAGAGGAAGAGCTAACATACTCAATAGATACTAGGTGATTTGAAAGTAGGAGAGGCATTCTATCACTGCAATAATCAGGAAGACTTTTAGGGAAGCTGTGATGGAGAATACCATCAGTACCCAGAAAGGAAATGTGGAGTTTAAATGAAGATCAAAGCTTATTATCTTCAATTTTTAAAAGTTGTCTTATGTAATATGTAATTTTGTTATCTGTTTTCTTTCTTCCTTTTGAATCTGATTCTTCTCTCACACAAAGTTTAATTTTAATCCATGCATAACATGGATGCAAATGTATAGCCTATATCAGATTGCCTTCTATTGTTAGGGGAGTGGGGAGGGAAGTGAGGCAGAAAAACTGTAAAACTCAAAACCACAAAAACATTTATTGGTAGAAACTACCATAGAATGTAATTGGAAAACAAAATATTTATAAGATAAGAAAAAAAAAGAAAGTAGGGGCAGTTAGGGTGGGGCACAGTGGACACCTGGAGTCAGGAAGACCTGAGTTCAAAGAGGACCTCAGACACTTAATACTTACTTAAGCAAGTCCCTTAACCCCATTGCCTTGTAAAAACCAAAACCAAACAAACAAACCAAAAACAAAAAAAAAGTACTCTCTGACCCAATGATTGGGAAGATGTTTTTGCCCTTTTCTCATTGTTTTTATTCCCCTTTAGTTCAGATTCTTCTTTCACAACATAACTAATACAGAAATATGTTAAACATGACTATGCATCTATAATACATATCAGATTATTTACAATCATGAGGAGGGGAGGGGCCAGGGAGGAAGATAGAAAAATGTGGAACTCAAAAGCTTACAAAAAGTTTTAAGTTGAAAACTATCTTTGCACATAATTGAAAAAGTAAAACATTCAAAAAAAAAGGAAAGAATCTATTCTAAATTCTTAGTGTTCTTTATTCAATTCCTTCCCTCCCCACCATCTACTACTAAGCTTTCCCTCAGCTCCAAATCATCAAATATCTACTGGACATCCCCAACTCGAAGTCCCAGAGATATCTCAGGCAACATTTCAACTCATTTCTTTCCTTAGTTGTGGCCCTCATAGCAGTATTATTGCAACGGTCTCTTAATTAGACTTCCTGTCTTAAATTACTTCCCACTCTAATCCATCCTCTACACAAAACTGTCAAAGTACTTTTTCTGAAATACAAATCTGACTGTTAAAAACTCCACCCTTCTCTAACAGCAAAACAAATTTGAAAATCAACTAGGATAGATTTAGATGTTTTCAGAAAGATGATATCCAAGACAATTCCAAAAGACTAGTGATGTTATCATCCAGAGGTAAAGTATGGAATCTGAATGTAGATAGAAACTGACTATTTTCACAACTTGACTAATGTAGAAAGATGTTCAACATGACTGTACATGTAAAGCCTGTATTAGATTGTTTGCTATAGTGGGAAGGTTGGAAGGGAAAGTAAGGGAGAAAGATAAATCTGAAATTACAAAATCTTACAAAAATTATCTTTACATGTAACTGGAAAAAAATAAGATGCATTATAAGCTAAAAAAATGAAAATTTAAAAAAAAAGAAAAAGACTTCTTTCTAAATTCCTAACTCTAGAACCAATAATCAATTCTTCTGTCTGGCTTTTAAAGCCTTCCCTAATGATTGTGGCATTCCTCCTTCCTGTTGCTATCCATTCACCCTTCAGTCTAGTCCAACTGGACTTTCTTTCTCTCAGGCATGTTTTCTCTAGCCTCTCTGCCTTTGCATTGGGTCATCCTTTACACTTTGATGTTCTTTCCCCTGACCTTCATCTTATGAAATTCTTTTCCTCCTTCAAGATGCAACTCCGGTACCCCCTTGATGCTCAACCCGGTCCCAACTGTTGGTGCCCGTCTCTCTCCTTAACTTGTATTTACTGTAGATATTTTGTATCAATCTGTTACCTTTGTGCTTATTCTGAATAGAATATCTGCTTACTTTGTGTCTCCCCAAAAAGAATGTTAAAAAGTTCCTTAAGACTGCAGGACATTTTCTTCTTTGTATTCTCTTCCCTAACACCTTGCACAGTTCTTGGTACACAGCAGTCATTAAATAAATGTTTGCTGACTTCCAGCCAAGATGGTGGAGAAAAGCCTGGCACTGGCTTTCCCTCAGAACTAATATAAACCAACAGAACAGAATTTAGATCTACAATACCCAGAAAATGAACCTAGGAGAACATCTACCAACGAGGTCTATCTCAGGGGAGCAAGGGCAAGCGGGGGGGGGGGGGGGGGGGGGGGGGGGGGCAGAAAGCTGAGAGCCAGCACAGGTGAGACACGTGGATTAACCTGAGAACAGCCACATTGGTTGTATGAGTAGCAGGTAAGAGAGCTCCAATGGTAGCAGCTAGACATCAATCTGGTCAGCTTGGCTGGTCTGGAAGACCAGGGCTACAGGCCACATATTTGGAGTCCCCATATTTCCAGTTGAGCCACCCACCCCCATCCCTGTGCAAGAAAGGGACTTCATAAAACAAACACAATAACAACCCCACCAAGCTCAGGTGTGGGCATGGGCAGCAGATCTATCTCGGTATTGAGTGAATAATAAGGAGATTAACTATATAGCCTGAAAGCTCAGCACATATTGTTCAAACATAAATCAAACCCTGCTGCTCCCCACACTCCCCCAGGTCTAGGGAGTGGGTCACAAATCAAGTTAACAGACACAACAGAGAGAAGTCTCTAGCACCCCCTACTGGCCAGCCCATGTGGCATTCTAAGCCCAGTGAGCTAATAAGCCTCTAGGGATTTCAACTCCATTATTATGTAAACCAACTCCTCCCCCAACACAAGATCCTAGGAGAATAAAGAAAAGCCATTGGAATGGGTGGTCCATCAAAAGCTCCCTTGAAGACAAAGATCCCAACTCAGAGAGAACTAGAATTTCTGAGAATATGAATTGGTCTCCAGCCCAGAAAGATTTCTAAGAAGAGATCAGGAAAGAATTTAAAAATCAATTGGGAAAATTGGGAAAAGAAACACAAGAAAATTAACAACCTGCTACATGAAAACAAATCCTTGGAAAATACACTTGGGTAAATGGAAAACTCCTTCAAAAATAGAATTGACCAATTGGAAAAGAAGTTGCAGAAGTTAAATGAAGAAAATAAATCTCTAAAAGAAACTGGAATCTATGGAAACTAATGACTTCATAAGACAAGAATCTGTTAAACAAAACCAAAAAAAGTCAAAAACTAGAAGTAATAAAATACCTCATAGGAAAACAACAGACCTAGAGAGTAGATCCAGGAGACAATTTAAAAATCACTGGATTTCCTGAAAACATTGAGAATTAAAAAAAGCCTGGGCTCAATATTTCAGGATCTATTGAAAGAAAATTGCCCTGATATTGGAACCAGAGGGCAAAAATAGTTATTGAAAGAATATATTGCTCCCCTCCTGAAAGGGATCCCAAAATGAAAACACCAAGGAATGTTGTGGCCAAATTTCAAAACTATCAGATAAAAGAGAAAATACTGCAAACAGCCAGACGGAAACAATTTAGATACCAAGGAGCCACAGTAAGGATTACATGGGACCTGACTGCATCACCCTTAAGGGATCAAAGGGCATAGAAAACAACATTTTAAAGAGCAAGATAGCTTGGAATGCAGCCAAGAATTCACTATCCAGCAAAACTGAGCCTTCTCTTCCAGGGAAAAGATGGACATTTAATGAAATAGAAGACTTCCAACTTATCCTAATGAAAAGACCAGAGCTGCATAGAATATTTGGACTTGAAATAGGAGATGCAAGAGAGACATGAAAAGGGAAAAATGGGAAAAGAAAAAAACTGCTATCCAATAAGATGAAAACTGGCTATATACCCACCTGGGAGAAAGATTCTCAGAATTCTTGAGAATTGTAACTCTATTTAGAGAGAACATACTTAGCCAGAAGTAATGGACATTCATGACCTGTCTGATGGAATGATTTAAAAACACTATCTTCGGGCGGCTAGGTGGCGTAGTGGATAAAGCACCGGCCTTGGAGTCAGGAGTACCTGGGTTCAAATCTGGTCTCAGACACTTAATAATTACCTAGCTGTGTGGCCTTGGGCAAGCCACTTAACCCCGTTTGCCCTGCAAAAACCTTAAAAAAAGAGAGAGAGAGAGAGAGAGAGAGAGAGAGACAGACAGACAGACAGGATAGGGGAGATTGAATTGGGTAAATCATATTACATGAAGAGATACAAAGGACCTATTGCAATAGAGGGGAAGAGGGTAGGAGGTGAGAACTGCCTGAATCTTACTCTCATCAGGAAGGATTAACATAAACATACTCTTAAGAAATTTATCTTACCTTTCAAATATTAAAAGGGGAAAGGGGGTGGAAGGAGGAAAAGAGGAAGGGAAGGAGAAGAAAGGGCAAAGAGAAAGGGGAGGGGGTGGATATAAGGGGGCAAACACACTGAAGGAGATTGTATTCAGGAGCAAAATAGTGGGGAATATGGATAAGGAGGAAAAAGGGGGAAAATACAGAGGGAAGATAGCAGAGGGGGCAATAAAAAATAAGTAATTATAACTTTGACTGCGAATTGGATGAACTCTCCCACAAAAGTAAGCGAATAGCAGAGTGGATTAAAAACCAGAATCCTATAATATGCTACTTATAAGAAACTCATTTGAAGCAGAGGAATACATTAGAGTAAAGGTAAAAGGTTGAAGCAGAATTTATTTTGCTTTAGCTGAAGTGAAAAAGACAGGGGGTAACAATCCTTATCTCAGACAAAGCAGCTACAAAAATAGATCTCATTAAAAGAGATAAGGAAGGAAACTATATCCTCCTAAAAGGTACCACAGATAATGAAGCAATTTCAATACTAAATATGTATGCACCAAGTGCTATAGCATCCAAATTCTTTTTTAAGAAATATTTTAAATTTTACAATTTTCCCCCTAATCTTGCTTCCCTCCCCCCCACCCCCCACAGAAAGCAATCTGTTAGTCTTTACATTGTTTCCATGGTATCCAAATTCTTAGAGAAGCTGAATGAGTTACAGGAAGACATAGACAGTAAAACTCTACTAGTGGGATACCTCAGCCTCCCTCTCTCAGATCTAGATAAATCAAACCATAAAATAAACAAGAAGGAAGTTAAGGAGGTAAATAGAATGCTAGAAAACCTAGACATGATAGACTTTTGGATGGGGTGTGGCTAGGTGGCACAGTGGATAAAGCACCGGCCTGGAGTCAGGAGTACCTGGGTTCAAATCCGGTATCATACACTTATTACCTAGCTGTGTGGCCTTGGGCAAGCCACTTAACCCTATTTGCCTTGCAAAAACCTAAAAAAAAAAATTGAATGGGGATAGAAAGGAATATATACTTTTTTTTCTGCAGTACCTGGCACTAACACAAAAATTGACCATGAACTACTAAGAACATAAAAACCTTATAATCAAATGCAGGAAGGCAGAAATACTTAATACTTCCTTCTCAGATCATAATGCAATCATGTGCAATAATGGGTAATGGAGACAAAGACCTAAGAGAAACTAAATAAACTCATTTTAAAGAATAAGTGGGGGCAGCTAGGTTGCTCAGTGGATAAAGCACCGGCCCTGGAGTCAGGAGTTGCTGGGTTCAAATACGGTCTCAGACACTTAATAATTACCTAGCCGTATGGCCTTGGGCAAGCCACTTAACCCATTTGCCTTGCAAAAAAAAATAAATAATAAGTGGATCAATCAACAAATCATAGGCAGAATTTAAGATTTCATCCTAGAAAATGACAATAACAAGATAACATATCAAAATTTATATCTTTAAATGCTTACATGAATAAAACAGAGAAAGAGGAAATCAATGAGCTAAGCATGCAACTTAAATACTCCCAATTAAATACTAAATTAGAAATTCTAAAAATTAAAGGAGAAATTAATAAAATCCAAAGAAAACTATTGAACTAATAATAAATAAAACCAAGAGTTGGTTTTATGGAAAAAAACAACAAAATTGACAAACATTTGGTTAATTTAATGAAAAAAAAAGAAAACCAAATTACTAGTATCATAAATGAAAAAAGGTAAACTCACCACCAATAAGGAGGAAATTAAAGCAATAATTCGGAATTATTTTGCCCAACTGTATGCCAATAAATTTGATAATCTCAGTGAAATGGATGAACATTTTCAAAAATATAAGTTGCCCAAGGTTAAATGAAGAGGAAATTAAATATCTAAATAACCCTGTCTCAGAAAAAGAAATTCAACAAGCCATCATTGAACTTCCTAAGAAAAACTCTCCAGGGCCAGATGGATTCACAAGTGAATTTTATAAAACATTTAAGGAACAAGGGCAGCTAGGTGGCACAGCAGATAGAGCACTGGCCCTGGAGTCAGGAGTACCTGAGTTCAAATGCAGCCTCAGACACTTAATAATTACCTAGCTGTGTGACCTTGGGCAAGTCACTTAACCCCACTGTCTTGCAAAAAAACCCCTAAAAAACAAAGATTTAAGGAACAACTGGTTCCAGTTCTATATAAACTCTTTGGGAAAATAGGTGAAGAAGGAACTCTGCCTAACTCCTTCTATGACACCAATATGGTGTTGATTATCTAACCAAACTGAGAAAGAAAATTCTAGATCAATTTCCTTAATATGGATGCAAAAATCTTAAATAAAATCTTAGCAAAACAATAACAGGAAGTTATCACTAGGATAATACACTATGACCAAGTAGGACTTATCCCAGGAATTCAGGGTTGATTCAATATTAGTAAAACTGTTAGTATAATTGACACTATCAATAACAAACCTAACAGAAATCATATGATTATCTCAATAGATGCTGAAAAAAGCCTTTGACAAAATACAGTACCTATTCCTACTAAAAACACTAGAGAGCCTAAGAATAAATGGATTGTTCCTTAGAATAATAAGCAGTATCTATCTGAAACTATCAACAAGCAATATATGCAATGGGGATAAGCTAGAGACATTTCCAATAAGATCAAGGGTGAAATAAGGATGCCCACTATCACCACCTACTATTCAATATAGTATTAGACATGTTAGCTTCAGCAATAAGAGAAGAAAAAGAAATTGAAGGAATTAAAACTGGGAAGGAAGAAACAAAACTCACTCTTTGCAGATGACATGATGGTATACCTAGAGAATCCTAAAAAAATCATCTAAAAAGTACTAGAAACAATTAGCAGCTTTAGGAAAGTCACAAGATATAAAATAAACCCACATAAATCCTCATTATTTCTATATATTATAGCAAGATACAAGCAGCAAGAGCGAGAAATAGAAATCTCATTCAAAGTAACTTCAGACAATATAAAATACTTGGAAGTCTACCTCCCAAGGCAGACTCAGAAACTATAAAAACAACTACACAACACTTTTCACACAAATAAAATCAGATTTAAATAATTGGACAACAAATATCAACTGCTCATGGATAGGCCAAGCTAATATAATAAAAATGACAATTCTACCTAAATTAAGCTACTTATTTAGTGCCTTACCAATCAAACTTCCAAAAAATTACTTCAATGAGCTAAAAAAAAAAATTGAAAGTAAATTCATATGGAGAAACAAAAAGTCAAGAATATCAAGGGATTTAATGGAAAAAAAGTGCAAAAGGTGGCAGCTTAGCTTTACCAGACCTAAAATTATAAAACATCAGTCATCAAAACTGTCTGGTATTGGCTAAGAAATAGAGTGGTGGATCAGTGGAATAGACTAGGTGCAAAAGAGACAGCAGGAAAGGATTTGATAAACCCAAAGAGCCTAGCTTCTGGGATAAGAACTCTATCTTTGATAAAAACTGTTGGGAAAATTGGAAGTCAGTATGGCAGGAACTTGGATTAGACCAACATCTCACACCTTATACCAAGATAAGAAAAAAATGGGTGCAGGATTTAGACATAAAAGATAACATAAGCAAACTAGGAGATCAAGAAATAGTTTACCTGTCAGATCTATGGAAAGGGGTAGCAGTACGACCAAGGTAGAGATGGAGAACATCATTAAAAACAAATTAAATAACTTTGATTACATTAAATTAAAAAGCTTTTGTACAAACAAAACCACAGTAACCAAGATTGAAAGGAATGCAGTAAACTGAGAAAGAATTTTTACAACTAGTATTTCTGACAAAGGACTCCTTTCCAAATATATAGAGAATGGAGTCAAATTTATAAAACAACAACAACAACAACAACAACAACAACAACAACAACAACAACAACAAGCCATTCCCCAACTGCTAAATGGTCAAAGGATATGCAAAGGCTATTTACAGATGAGGAAATAAAGCTATCTATAATCATATGAAAAATTGCTCCCTATCATTACTGATTAGAGAAATGCAAATGAAAGCATCTCTGAGGTGCCAACCTCATATTTCTGAGATTGGTCAATATGACCAGAAAGGATAGTAAGCAATGTTGGAAGGGATGTGGGAAATCTGGGTCACTAATACATTGTTGGTGGAGCTGTGAACTCATCCAATCTTTCTGGAGAGCAATTTGGAATTTCACTCTAATGGCAATAAAAAATGTGCATACCCTTTGATCCAGCAATACTACTACTAGGTCTATACCCTGAAGAGAATGAAAAAGGATAAAATATTCACTTGTACAAAAATATTCATAGCAGTTGTTTGTGGTAGCAAAGAATTGGAAATTGAGTTAATGTCCATAAATTGCAGAATGGCTAAACAAATTGTGATGTATGATATGGAACACTACTATTCTATTAAAAACCAGGAGAGATGGGATTTCAGAGAAACCTGGGAAGGCTTGCATGAACTGATGCTGGGTGAGATGCGCAGAACCAGAACATTGTACATCCTTACAGCAACATGGAGATGATGATCAAACTTAATGGACGTGTTCATTTAATCAGTGCAACAATCAGGGACAATTTTAGAGTATCTGCAATGGAGAATACCATCTGTATCCAAAGAAAGAATTGTGGAATTTAAACAAAGACCAAAGACTTTTTAAAGTATCTTATTATGTAATTTTGCTATTTTATTTTATTTTTTCCTTAAGGATATGATTTCACTCAACACATTCAATTTTGATCAATGTATAGCATGGAAACAATATAAAGATATCAGATTGCCTTCTGTGGGGGGTAGGAAGTAAGATTGGGGGAAAAAATTATGAAATTCAAAAAAAACTGAAAGCAAAGACCAAAGACTACTACCTTCAATTAAAAAAAAAGTTGCCTTTATGTACTACATAATTTTGCTATCTCTAATATTTTATTTTTTCCTCAAGGATATGTTTTTTCTCTCAACACATTCCATTTTGATCAATGTATAGCAAGGAAACAATGTAAAGATTATCAGACTGCGGGGGGGGGGGTGTTGTAAAATTCAAAACCTTAGCAAAAAAATGATAGGTAGAAACTACTATCATATATAATTAGAAAATAAAATATTAAAAAAATAAAATAAGTGTTTGTTGATAGACAGCCAGTGCTAAGGCACCAAGTGGGGAGCTGAAGTGCTATGTACAAAGAACAATGAGAAGGCCAATTTGTATGTACCTTTAACATGTGTGAAAAAGGATGTGTTATGTTAGAAAGGTAGGTTAGGACCAAATTGTGAAAAGCATTGAATATCAAGCAAAAAAATTTATAGTTTAACCTAAGGCAATAAGAAGCCACTGGAGTTTATTAACTAGCAGAGTAACATGGTCATAACTATGTTTAGGAAAAATAGCTTTGGCACCTTAATATAGTTAATTCTGCTAAGATCTCTTATAAGCATGGGGGGAAAACAGATTGTACCAAAACATCAGTCCAACCTATTAGCTTGCTCTATTATCCACATACCTCCAATAAAATCTAGATTCTGTTGAAAATCAGCCATTTCCATTTCACAACTGAAAATTTTAAGGTTCTAATAAAATAGGATTGTTTTATTGTAATGCCAAGTCTCAAGCTCCAAACTAGGCTTGAATATCATTAACTGGTCATAAATATATAAAGAAACTGCTCAGGACACTAAAAAGAATTTGATGCAATTTTAAGATTGCTATACTTCTAAACACCTCCTGTCATCTTAAAATACATACACAAAAAAGGATCCTGCACTCACTGGATATGTGCCAATTGCTTTCAGTAGTTGGTGTGGCCTGAATCTGATTCCATAACCTGAGCTAAAAATAAACAGGAAGATCTGGAGATAGGTCAAGGAAGGCTTGGAAGGCTTGGAAGTGGTATGGCAACATTTGTCTTGATGAATACTAGTCCTGGGACAACTAGGTGGTGCAGTAGATAGAGCACAGGCCCTAGAGTCAGGACCTGAATTCAAATCTGACCTCAAACACTTAATAATTGCCTAGCTGTGTGACCTTGGGCAAATCACTCAAACCCCATTGCCTGAAATATTTTTTTTTAAAAAGTGAATGATGAGTACTAGTCCTGCTCAGTGACCTCCAGATAAAACCTCACTCCTACCTCTCCTCATCCTACTCGCTCAAGGTAAAATGTAAAATGTAAGAGATCTGTAATTGTTATTAATTTAGGACTAGTGCACATTTCAAGGCATTAGTCTTAACTTCTTTCAAATGTTTTTTAAAGGAAAAACAGTACCATCACTAGAAAAAAATCATTATTTTTCCTATTAATGTTAAAGTCCTAATAATTTTATTCACTAAGAAAATCTTCCTTTCTATTACCTTTAAGAGTCATATTTTTGTCACGATACTATACTTAAACTATAGATACAGATCAGTATCTTCAATATTTAAATACCAAAATGTTGGTCAGGAAGACCAACTTTCTCAGGAGAGAAATATGTGCTTCCCCCCCCCAAAATATAGTATTCTGAAAAAAAAATTCTTAAAATCTTCATTTTAATGTTTAGGACCATCTTATAGTCTGAATCTTCTCATTACCAAATAAACACAGAATATCATTAAAACACATGTAATCTTCAAAAGAACTTCTTTTGTTGCCCCCCCCCTTTTCTTAGCAAAAACATCTCCTTTTCCAGTTCATTTTACAAATGAGGAAACTGAGACAATCAGGGTTAA
Organism: Macrotis lagotis; assembly: GCF_037893015.1. Taxonomy (NCBI): domain Eukaryota; kingdom Metazoa; phylum Chordata; class Mammalia; order Peramelemorphia; family Peramelidae; genus Macrotis; species Macrotis lagotis. The sequence continues at coordinate 518,969,215 of NC_133666.1, read as the reverse complement.
GTGACTTGCCCAAGGTGACCCAGCTGGTTAAGTGTCTCAGACTATATTCAAACTCAGGACTTTGGGCCAGGGCTCTATCCACTGTGCCACTTACCTGTCCAACAATTACACCATGGCAAAAATGTGATAACAGACAACATTATCTTTCAGGACCATTGGTACAACAGGAACGAGTCCTGGTTATCTATCCAGCCTCTATTACTAACTATGTGACCTCAGGAATATCACACTTTCACCCCCTTTGGCCTATGGTTTCTACATCTGGAAAATAAGGGAGCTGAACTAAATGGCCTTTAACATCATTAAAGCTGGAAGAGCACTGAGGTCTAATCTCTATTCTTTCTTTTGGACTGTCAAAGTTCTCAACTTTCTCTTATAGACCTAATTTTCCACTGAGGGATCAATAAAAATCTTATATAATTCATACTAAAAAAACCAAACCACTAGGAATTTCCCAAGCTTAAAAGAAACATTTGACTAACATAGACATTCAAGCATTCAATACTTCCAAACTTTCATTTGCCATGCAAAAATGGCACCAAACAATAACCTAAAAATTTGTCATTTTCAGATTATATGAACTAAAGCCTGGTCACAGCACTTGACAAATTAATGTTCCTGTCTTATCTTCCCTGCATTCCTTATCATCTCACAAAACCTATGTAAACTAGATATCTTGTTCATTTTAATTGTTCTACAATAAGTAAAAATTCATTTTTTCCTAGAAAAATTAGTCTTCAGGACAGCAAAAAAAAGTTAGAAAGATGTATAAAATTGTCTAAAAAATTCATAATAGGCAATGATGGAAACTATGATTGGCACTTTTATTCAGGGCTTAGAAGACAAGGGATTGTTCATCATATTTCTCTGAGGAAAAGGTAGTTAGTACTCTGAGATAGATAGGAAAGTATAGCCACTGTAGTAGAAATAGCAGCAGTTAATATTAAGGTGAAAGAAGCTGAAACTAGAAATAAGCTGGGTAGGAGATAGAGGATGAGGAATGAAAGAAGTAAAAATACTGCAGGAGAAAAGAAGCCACTCTCTCAGTCCTCTTCAAGAGGAAAAACGAAAAACTTTGAAATAATCTTCAGGTTATAAAATAGTATTCACCAATCTTCACTGATATTTAATGCCAGAAACCCTTTGCTACTGGCAATCAACTCCCTCATGCCTTTCTAGATTTGAAATGAAAAGCTGATCTGAATTTCTTTGATTGTAAGCTTTGGAGGCTTTAATTCATATATCATGTTATGAAATATTCTGAACTATTGTGAAATTCCGAGCCCCAAATGGAATTTCACATAACAAATAGTAATGCAAGGAAGGAAATTCATCTCTGAGGATAAAAATCCTAATTTTAACCAAATTATTTAACAGAGATGGCACTTAAAAGATAAAGGCTCAGTCTATGTGAACCTGGAAATCAGAAAAATTCCACCCTTGGAGAAAAAGGGACAATCTTGGCACATCCATGGAAAATCATTACACACACAAAGCTAAAGCGAACTCTCATTCCTTCAGTCTGTGGAATAAAGAATAACTCCTCCCTACTCTCTGCTCAACAAGAAATGACATTCTCCTACAGGATATCGATCTTTTTCATGCAATGACTATGTTTAAAACCATTATGTATACACTCTGCTAAACATTTTTTCTTCTATTCTAGACAGACAAGAAGAAACAGTTTAAAAAGTTCTAAAAAAGTATTATTTGAATGTCCTGTATTCAATCAATGCAGCTATCAATTACAATTTATAGTAACTATTATAAGAATTTATGAAAGATTTTTGTATTGGAACCTCTTTGAGTATCAATTTATTGCCCTCTCACTTAATTTCAGATTTTTTTTTTTTAGGAATTTTTAAAACCTGAACATAAAAATTCTATTACATCTATAGTATATGTATCTCTCATTTAAGTGTGTATAAATGTACATGTGAATACTACATGCCCACACACTTAAATGAAAGTTTTTCAGAGGAAGAGTAAAAATTCATTCATTTAACGAAAGAGTTTTTCTTAACATGAATACCCTTTGACCATGGGCTCCAGCCATTTTTAAACCATGCAATTATTAAGTGATGTTACCTAGTTCACCTGCCTGTTGAAACTAATCACTTTCCAAAACAGGATTTCACAAAGGTTTTACTTCTAACCACTCAATTCAAGGAAAATTTCTTCCACTCCTTCATCCATCTAGGGTGCAAAAGTATTAAATTACTAAAGGAGAGGTGAGGGAAGAAAAGCAATAAATGTAAAAAATATATAGTCAAATGTCACTGAGTTCTTTACAGAAGCCTGCCTCACTATCTCATAAAATTACCCAAGTTGGTCTTTTGACTATGTTTCCTCTAGTGTGAAAACTCATTTTCATAGTCCAAGTTAATCTGAGTATACACTGTCTCATATTATTTATCACTTGAAATCAGTATTTAATCCATAGTGAAGGCTTTCCCATTTACCCTTTGACTTTTTGCCTAGTAATTGAGCTTTGGAAAAAATTGACCAATCTGAAAAATAATTACTAACTATCCTGGTGTGGGTAATATTTCTAATCAATTATTCTTTAAACATCTCTATCCTATTAGAGTATATAGGTTTGAAGCATTAAGGTGACAGACATACAAATCAAGAAGGTTCCAGTTAAACTACAGGTAAATAATAATTTGAAAAATAATATTCTTTTGAGGGGGACTGGGATGGGAGGAAGAGAGAGAATTTGGAACTCAAGCTTTTAAAAGTGAATGCTGAAACTTGTTTTTGCATGTAAACCAGGGGAAAATTTAATTTAATTTAATAAACAGAAAAATATTACTTAAAGTTTTGTTGTCTAAGAAAAATTGAAAATATGTTCTGTTTCAAGTTTTCTGAAAGGCTAATTCAACAGATAACCTCTCAAATCTAATCTATCAGTAACGATAAATGTTACAAAGAGTTAAATGAAACATAATAAACTTTAGTTTTAGTGCTTAAGTAAAAGGATTTAGTCCTACTTCTCAATCAGCAATTAAGGGAATGCCATGCATAGGCCACATTTCTATAAAAATACAACCCCAGTGGTTAGTCACAGACCAGGCAATGAAATCAACTTTGGAAAAGAGTCTGGCAGGGTTCACTTAAGAATTTCCAAATACACATTCCCAGTCCTTATTTATTAGACCCAGTCTTAAGTGCAGAATAAGGGAGCCCCATGCTGGAAAAAAGGTGTGATAACAGCTTTTGGAATTTAAAAACATGCAAAACTATCCCAATGGTAGGTGAAATTCTAGAAAAAACAATAATATATTAACTCAAGTACAATTTCATCTTTAAATTGCTTTTCTCTACATAAAGGATATTCTAAAATTGTCCACAACACTTCTGCATTATTCTCTTCTTTTGCTACTAAGCAAAATTGCCGACTTAAATTTTACATTTTTTTTATCCAGACTCACAGAGGAATGACAAGCAACAGAGACAATAAATGGGAGAAAGGATATGAGTAGAGGGAAAAGTAAGGAGAAAAAAGGATGGAAGTAAAGGAAGAAAATGGGGAAAGGGAAAAAAGGAAGATTACAGAAGGAAAAAGCATAGGTCAAACAAAATGTAGTCCTTTGGAAACAAGTTTGTTACTTAAAAGTTTCTAGAAATTGGATCTTGGTATTGTAACAGTTAAAAAAAAAAACCAAAAACCAGAAGTACCATGTTTTACATGGTTTTTTTGACCTCATAAAATGCACATAAAATATGCATTTTCATTATTCACATTTAAGATAGCTATTAAAATTGATCTAAAGAATTAAAACAATATTTATGCATAAGTTAAAGAAACTAAAGTCAGTAAAAGTCCCCAGAAAAACTCCATTACTTGCTCAGGATCACAGAAATGAAAAAACCTGCAGTAATAGCTAACATCAACAGACTCCAGTGTTCCTTTTGACCATACCACACTAACTGGCAAACATACTTATATTTTCCCATCAATAAAAGTTTTTAATAGAAATGAGAATTTATCAAGTCCAACTTATGAAACTTCTTTGTAAGTTATATCAAAGATAAAGACCGTATACATATAGCACAAAACCACAGTAATAAAAACAGAAGTGAAATAACTAGTATAACATTCTAAAATTTATAATGTAATATTTTAAGTTGGCAATGTTCTCAAGAGTTATGGTAAGAGGAAAAAGGCGAAAATCAATTTTCAAATTTAATGTAAATAGGTCTTCTCAATTCAGCCAAATCATGACAGTTATGTTCATGATTTATGATTAAACATTAACTTTTTTATCAGAGGTCTGTCTCAAGTTTCTCCCTGTATACTTTAAGGATTTAACCACAAAGTTGTTTTTGCCCTCCACATTCATCTAACTAGGATTCCATCAAGGCCCTCCCATTGCAGCCAATCAAAAAGAGGCTGTTTTGAATATGTAAGCTCTTATTTCAGGTCTTGGGCCTAAAGCACAGATTTCTTTCCAGATCTTTACTGTTAAATGGGTTTTAAAAAATAGGTCGGCTCTCATTTGCTGTGGCCGGGTCGGGTCATTTCAAACCCTCTCCCCCACAGGATACAATCTTGCGCACGGCCACTTTCCAGAAAGCTTTGTTTTGCGGGGCCGAGTCTGACAGGCACATCTCACCCATGTCACGTCGTAATGTGGATTACACAAGACTCTCCCGTTTAATAGTCCGGCCTCCACCACACGGCCTATATCAATATGAGAGTCTGGATGGTTTTATGCCATTCCTTTTTCTCTTGGCTTTCAACGACTAAGACTTGTTTTTGTGGCTTCACCTTCTTGACACTTCCCTATGGGGCTGATGAAATATGTCGACTTCGGAACTTGTGCCCTTGATTCTTCCTTTTCTCAACAATTTCTGGCCTACTTCGGGCCTCCTTCGTGCTCCTGACCTCCTTAGATAAGTAATAATACTTAAGATTCTCTTATCCCTCCACCAAAATAATTAAAGGGAGGACCCTGGGGGAACAATGTAACCAAACACCCAAGATATAAGTTTCTTCTACTTTAAGGGAGGTTGTCAAAATGTTTCCTTTCCGGATCCTCTCGAGAGTCCTGTGCCCGCGGCGGAGATGACCGCGTCTGGGCTCGGGGTAAACACGCCGGCTTTCCTTTCCCCCCCCTCAATCTCACCTTCCCGGCCCCTCGGGCCCGGCCGGCCCCCACCCACCAGCCCCGAACCGGGGACACTCGGCCCACGAGCGCGGCAGGGGAAGAAAAACAAAAACACGGAAGTGGCGGGCTGGGCGCGGGAGGGCCGCCCGGCCCGGGGCCAGTTACCTTTGTAGTGGACCCGCAGGTTGTTCTGGGAGAGGCCGATGTAGCTGAACTTGTCCTTGGGGCTCCAGGACCGGGGCAGCGGCGTCTCCTGCTCGTCCACCGCCGGGTAGAGACGCTTGAGCCGCCGCTGGAGCTCCTTCTCCTGCTCGTTCAGGGCCGGGTCCCCGTGGGGGAAGGGGGCCGGGGCGCTGCTCCCCGCGGCGGCCGGCTGGGCCGCGGCGGCCGGCCCGGGGGCGGCGGCGGCCGGGGCGGCGGCGGCCGGGGGCGGGGGAGGCGGCGGCGGCGGCGGCGGCGGGGCCGCGGCGGCCGGGGGCGGCGGCGGCGGCGGGGGGTGCAGGAGCAGCGCGGCCGCCGCGGCCCCCACCCCGCCGCCGCCCGCTCCCCCGCCCGGGGCCGCGGCGGGGCCGGCCGGAGAGGAGCCGGCGCTAGCGGGGGCGGGGGCCGGCAGGACGACCCCCGCGGCCGGGGCCGCTGCGGCGGCTGCCGCGACCGGCTGCTGCTGCGGATGCTGCTGGGGCTGCGGCTGCTGCCCGGACATCCCGACCCCGCCGAGGCTCACGCCCCCGCCGCCGCCGCCTGCTGCCCTGCTCCCCGGGGGCGCTGCCAGCACCGGCCCAGTCCGTCGGTCCGTCCGTCCGTCCGTCCCCACCCCCCTCTCCCCGGAAGCAGGCGGCCGGGCCCGCGCGCCGCCGAGGGGGTGAGCGCGGCGGTTGGGGGGCTCGTGGGGGAGGGGAAGCCGAGGAGAGACCGGGCTGAGAATCGGGGCGGGGGGCGGGGGGCGAGAGAAAGAACGTCGGCTCGAGCTCGGCGGTGGCGCGAGCGCCGGAGGGAGAAGGAGCGCGCGAGAGTGGAGGCGGAGGAGGAGGAGGAGAGGAGGAGGAGGAGGAGGAGGAGGAGGAGGAGGAGGTCGCGCCGCCGCCGCCGCCGCCGAGCCCCCACTACTGCCGCCGCCGCCGCCGCTGCCCCGAGGCCGCCGGCGCAAGACGTAGCGCGCGGGCGGCGCTAGCACCGAGGGGGAGGGGCGGCGGAGGGGGAGCGCGGCGGGGCGGGGCGGAGCCGCGGCCAAAGAGCGCGAGATCCGGGAGGGGCCGGGGGCCGGGCGTGCGGACGCGCCGCGGCGGGAGGCGCTGTGGTCAGTGCGTGGGAGCGCGGGGCGGGGCGGCCGGCGGTTGTCGCCTCGCCCGAGTGCGCAGGCGCGAGCCCCCCCCCCCCCCCGGCTGCCCCCGGGCGCGCGGCGCGCACCGGCCGGCCCCGGCTCCCCGGGCCCGCCTTCTTCCAGCCCCCTCCCCCGCCCGCTTCCCTTCTTTTGTGGCTGCCGCCCCTCCGCGCTGGCCTCTGCGTAGGGAAGGGCCGCGGCGCCGCCCCCCCGGCCTGGACCGCCCGCGCCTCTGCCCCCTCCCCGGCTGCCCAGGCGGAGGCGCCCGGCGGCCGAAGTTGAGGAAGCAGCGCCGAGTGCACCGTGGCCAAATGTACTAAGAGTTCCTACCGTGCAAAGGGGGGGCTTGCACTGGACCTTGTGCAGTCGCAGCCCGCCTGCCCTCAGCGTCCTCACCTGTAAAACGAGCGAATTGTACCCGACGACAGACGTCCAGGCTTCCCACGCAGCCCCAGTCCGTAAACTTTGACTCTTTTCATACATTAAGGCCTGAATGGCTTAGTGAATTCATAAAGTCCCGAATGCATTCTGTCTTGGGCGTTTTTGACTACCTTGCCAACCTTTGACGACTCACTTGCTGTTCTTGGGGCCCCGGATTCTTCGTCTGTAAAATGAGGGGGCTGGACTAGAGATGGCTTTTGAGGTTGCTCCCAGTTGAATCTCATGGTGTCCTCGGCAACTCTGTACTTGGAACATTTTAAAAAGCAAACTCAACATTTAGTATGTGTTTTAGGGCCTACTTATAAAAATTCAGATCTTAAGAGAAAACAAAAGAATACTCAGAATACAGAAAAACGTTAAAAACGAGGACAAAAACATGGACTATATAAATTGCTGCTTTGCATGTATTCTGGAAGAAGGCAAGAAAGGGAATTCCCCACAAGGAAGCAATCGCAGGTCAGGACCAAAACCAGCCACAAAACCATTAAGTAGAAACTCAGCTTAAGTCCAAACAATTATCACACTTTAAAAAAAAAAAAAGGGCGAGATTCCTATATAAATTAATTTATGGGAATTTGAAAGTGAATTATAGTAGAGGAATATTAAAATAGCAGTCCTAAGACTGAAATACTTTCCACAAAAAGGAACATAAATTGTATGAGTACAAGCTTATAAAAAGAACCTTCCTGAGACATCAAAGCACTTTATAGCCTCACTCCTTAATATATCTCCCTTTGTCAAAGAGAGAAATATGATCATTTTGTAAATGAATAATATTGAAGTGGAATGCCTTCTTCAAATTAAAAACAAGTCAATACAGCTGGAAACAAGAGTCAAATTATATTTCTTCCAACCTAGTACTTGATTCACCAGGTTGGTACATGTTGCCCAGTGGCTTTAAATTGTCTAGAAGTTCATGTTTTTAACATTTTTCTTTGTTCTGAGTATTCTTTTGTTTTCCCTTAAAATCTGAATCTTTATAAGTAGGCCCTAAAACACATACTAAATGTTGGTTTTGCTTTTTAAAATGTTATAATTTCTTTAATCAAATAAATTTTTAACATTCTGGAGAATAACTAATCTTTTTTCACCTCTAAAGTTACAATGGAGTGTATTGGTTTAATTTCAGGTCTTGGATTTCTGCCCAGAACAAATAACTGTCTAGTAAAGTTTATTTTAAAACTTCATATGGGGGCGGCTAGGTGGCACAGTGGATAGAGTACCAACCCTGGAGTCAGGAGTACCTGAGTTCAAATCCAGCCTCAGACACTTAATAATTACTTAGCTGTGTGGCCTTGGGCAAGCCACTTAACCCCATTTGCCTTGTGAAATTCTAAAAAATAAAAAAAATAAAACATCATATAATTTAATAAGATTGCTATTACACAGTAACTTACATGCCCAGTTGTGTAATGAAAATATCAAATAATCCCAATCTGGTTAATTTTTAAGTTTGTATTGGTTTTGTTCTTACATTTTAACATGGTTTCATGTTAAATGAATGTTAACTGTTAAAAGGGTAAAAATCATAGAAAATTTGGAAGTGAAAGATCAGTCTTATATTTTGTAAAACAGGTCAAGAAAGCCAGATGTAGTCTGATATATATCTTAGATTTTTGGAAAGCATATTTTAAAGATTTCAGAGTAAGGATAAATAGGCTCCCACATATTAACATCTATAGGGAAAGGCAGCCTGGCAAATAATAGGAAACTCTCAAGAATGAGAAATTTAATAAGAAAAATAGGAATTGTTGAAAGAGATCAATGTGGATACATGAGCATTGTAATAGTATTGCTAAAGCTCTGACAACTGCCTTAGATTTTGTTGTTCTTTTTAATAAATTGTTTTTATTAAATTTTGGTTTTCTGTTTGTACCCATTCACAGCCTGAGAGGGATCATCATCAGATCATAGATGTAGAATTGAGAAGTACTTCAAAAGTCAGTTCTACTCCCTTATTTTTGCAGATGAAGAAACATACATCTGGGGAATATACACACAAACACACACACATACACACATATGCATATACATATATATAAATAGAATATAGATCCTCCTAGTGGGCCTGACCAGTCAGAGGGGGAAGTTGACCTTCTAAGGTTCAGTCTCTAGGATCAAACTTGGTCATTCTGAACCTAGAGTATTCTGTGGTGTTTTGTTTTTATATTGTCTAGATTTCTCCTTATGTTACTTTTTTTTCCCTTCTCTCAAAGAGGCATCCCTTATACAACAACAAAAAATAAGGAACTCTGATCTCTAAAATGACCAACTTCAATTCTAGAGAACTCACAATGAAATATGCTATCTAATCTTTTATTTTTTTTAGTTTTTGCAAGGCAGTGGGGTTAAGTGGCTTGCCCAAGACCACAAAGCTAGGTAATTATTAAGTATCTGAGGCCGCATTTGAACTCAAGTACTCCTGACTCGTGGGCCGGTGCTCTATCCACTGCGCCACCTAGCTGCCCCTGTTATCTACTTCTTAATAAATAATAAGGTTTTATTTTTGACATAGTCAATGTCAAAATTTGTTTTAACTATGCATTTTTTAACCAGATCACAAGTAAGGAAAGTGATTTTTTTTTATTAAAAATATTTTTAATTAAAAAAATAGAGAGAGGGGCAGCTAGGTGGCATAGTGGATAAAGCACCGGCCCACGAGTCAGGAGTACCTGGGTTCAAATCTGATCTCAGACACTTAATAATTACCTAGCTGTATGGCCTTGGGCAAGCCACTTAACCCCATTTGCCTTGCAAAAAAAAAAAAAATACTTAAAAAAAATAGAGGGAGAGGAAATCAGCAAAACTAATCAACATGTCAAAAAAAATCTAATTTATTTTCAGTGTTCCATACTCATGGAGACTGACATCTGCAAAAATGTCTTCTCATTTTTTTCTGTGGGGCGAAACATATACTCTATATTCTGTCGGTATTCAGTTTTGAATGTCTTGTTGTTGTTCTCACCACTTACATTGTTGGAGTTATTGTATATAATGTTTTCCTAGTTCTGTTTACTTCACTTAGTATCAGTCCATATATATTTCCATGATTCTCTGTTTTTGTCATGTAATTTTTTTTAATGTCAGATCTTTATTGGGTAAATGGGGAAGGCAGGGTCCAGTTTAGTCCTTCTTGGCAGCAGCCTTCCTCCTGGCAGCTGGGACATTACTGAACTCCTCTCTCTTCCTCTTGGCTCCAATGTGAGTTCCCACCCTTTTTTTTTTATGAACTTAAGGACTCACTTATTCTTGGAGACCTTTAACAATTCCATGGCCCACCTCTCATAGGAGCAAACCCACACATCTCCCAGATCAATCACACAGGGTAGTGGAAGTGTCAGGGCTTTGCAACATTTTTGGTAACTTTGTGGCCCTTGTTGAGGCCCATGGCCATGGGATATCAGATGGCCATGGCTGCAGCGCTATGGTAACCCCAATGGTAACCACAGAAGAACTTTGTCATGTAATATTGCCTTATGTTCATGTAATACAATCTCTCTAGTCATTTACTAATCACTGGGCATCCACTATGTTTCCCATCATTTGCTATCATGAAAAGAACTACTCTAAATATTTTGATGTATACAGTTAAGACCTCCCACTGTCTTAGATTTTAATAGACAAAAAGAAAGTGCAGCTGAAAAGGGATAAATGTTAATGTGTGCTACAGTTCTAAAAGGAAAAAAATGGTAAGCACATAAAAAGTACATAAAGCCCAGAATAAGCTGAGACTGTGGAGGAAAGCTAGGGCTAATAAGAAGGAATTTTTTTTAAGCTATCTTGAAAAATAGAGGAAGATCAAAGAAGAGATGTGATCCCTCCCTGGGCAGATCAAACAAAGAAAATGGATGATGAAAAAAGAGGCAGAGATAATCACTCTTTACTTCATTTCTGATTTTTTTTTCTGCCAAAGAGAATGACCTTTGGAACTAAAAGTACAGAACAAAAGTAGCTAACAGATCTATCACCTATGGCCCAGGACACCACAGAATACTCTAGGCTCAGAATGACCAAGTTTGATCCTAGAGACTGAACCTTTGAAGGTCAACTTCCCTCTCTGGCCCCACTAGGAGTATTTATATTGTATCTATGTATATATGTCTGTGTGTGTGTGTGTGTGTGTGTGTGTGTATGTGTGTGTGTGTGTGTGTGTGTGTGTTCCCCAGATGTATGTTTCTTATTTGCAAAAATAAGGGAATAGAACTGACTTTTGAAGTACTTCTCAATTCTACATCTATGATCTGATGATCCCTCTCAGGCTGTGGGTGGGTGCAAACATACCTGATTTTGCCAGTGTTTCTTCTGGACTCTGTGCCCCCAATGGCTACTAAGGTCTTATAGAATTAGAGTCTGAGAGTTGCAAGGGAACTTAGAGTTCATCTAGTCTAAACCTTCAATTTTCAGAAGAACTGATAGTAAATGTTTAAGCTGGGATTTAAACTCAAGTCCTCTGTTTTCAAATCTAGCAATTTCTACTATACCATACTTGCTCCTTCTCTGGATCTCCCCCTCAGATTATCTATAAGCAAATAAGTTGAAATCAATTTCCTCCAAGAAAAAGAAAGGAAGAAGCTTTTTTGCACTCCTGACCAGCTTTGCAGGTCTCTGGAAGCAAAATACAAGTAGAGAAGCAAAAAGAGGGTCCCTAAAATGCCCAACTAGCTTTTCAGTTCATTTTCAAAGAGCATGATTAAAGACAAAGTCTGTCCTCATGAATCCCATCTAACCAGTTATCTTCAAGGCAGTTCTGATGGGACAAGTTGCCTATATTCTCTAAATAAGGCACCAGAATTTCCACAGGAAGATCCTGAAAGGTCTTGCCCTGCACCTTCATTAAGTTGACTGAGGAACTCATTAAACTGGTCAAGGATGCCTCTAATCAGATCCTTTTACAGAAGGTTGAAACCTAAGATAGACAGATTATATTTAAAAAGCATTATGCAGTTCTTGATGAGTTCATCACCACACTCAACAAACTCCAGGAAAAGTGTTTAGAAAGAACTATCAGATATGACTGCAGAGGGATTTTCAGTGATCTTTGAAAGATCATAAAGATGGGAAAGGTATGGTAGGCCTGGAGAAGGGCAATCATTTTCTTGATTTTGAAAATAATAAAGAAAATAGAATCTAAGTACTGTAGACCACAATTCCTGGCAAAATGTTATATATATCATGAAGTCATCCTTCAGTCCTGTCCAACTCTTCATGAGTCCATGAACTCATCCATAGGGTTTTCTTGGCACAGATACTAGAATAGTTTACCTTTTACTTTTCTCCAGTAGAATAAGACTTAAGGTTAAGAGATTAACCAAACTTGTCCATAGACATGTAGTCAGTAAGTATTTGAGGCTGAATTTGAACTCAGATCTTCTGTTTCTGATGAAAGGGAAAGTTGAAGAGGATTGTGAAGGTGGAACTTGGATGGAGATGTTTTTGACAACCACCCATTCTTGAGATGTAAATTGACTAGAAGTAGAGAATTATAATTGTAACAGAAACAATTGTAATCTTAAAAGCTGCTTGGGGTGGAGGAACCTCCCCCCCATTCTTAATATACCATTGATTCATTATTTAATGTAAAATTTGTATTCTGATCTCCTTTGGCTTTACCCTCTACCTAATTATAGGTCTAGTAAGAGAAATTAGTTCACCTTTTACTCTCTGGATGAGAGGCAAGAGATAAAAACCTGAGCTGGACTCCTGTACAGGGCCAGTAATCTTCTCTGACCTTGGCCCAGCCAATACTGCTTGGTTATTCTTTTATCTCTCTCTGTCTCTCTCCCTAGCCCTTCCTATGTCTTATAACCTTTTTAGATAAATTTTTGTTTATTTCTACCCTTATTTTCCCCGAGTCTGAATAATGATTCCTTATAGGCAGAACCAAACCCAAGTAGCCATCGGCTACACTTGCAGTCCCAGAACTCCATAAACTGAGCTGTCTAGCTTCAGCCATATTCTAAAAGGGAATGTCTAGAAGAGATAGCAGTGATAACAAAGAGCCAGCAGAAACTAGTTCTTCCAGACTAACCTGATCTCCTTGTTTGAGAGAATTACTAGACTTGTGCATGATGAAAATGCTGTAGATTTAGTTTATTTCAATTTGAGCAAAGAATTGAAAGAAGTTTCTCATTCTAGATGATGGTTAGTTGGATTTGGGAGGGTTCAAATAGACTGTAATAATCATTCATGGTTTGAGATCAGTTTGAAAGGAGTCTTCTAGTGAAATGCCCCAAGGGAATTGTGCTCACTCTGTTCAATTTAACATTCTAATCAAAGACTTAAACTGGGCATAGTTGGTATGCATATCAGATTTTAAGATGATACCAAGATAGGAGGGATAGACTAACAAGTTGGATAGTGGAGTCAGCATCCAAAAAAGACTTCAACAAATTAGAAGTTAAGCTAGATCTAATAAGGGATAATAGGTTATTAAGAAACTCCTGGATGAAGAGATACCCTCTTCCAGTACAAGTTCTTTTGGCAACGTAAAGTCAATATTAGAGAAGTGCCCTAGAAGCTTAATGACTGACCCAGAAATATGCAAAAGGTGGTACTGACATTCAGGTTTTCCTACCTCTAGGCTAACCTACATTATATTACCACTCAAGGCAATTTGAATAATCAAAACAATAAAGTCTTACACTTTTTTTTGCAGACAAAAATATAGGAACTTTAGTGAACTTCAATTTCATTTGAGTCAGTAGTAGTCCAAAAAAAGCTAATGTAATCTTAGGTTACCTCAAGAAGGGTTTGGTGTCTTCCATATAATTGGAGGGAGGGGAGGGGAAAATTATTTAAATTCCCCCCCCAAAAAAGCATTAATTTTAGTAATATTAGAATTAAAAATATTAAAGTTAGTTAAATAAAATTTAAATATTAAAAATAAAAAGATATTTTAAACTTCTTTTTAAGATTTGGTGTCCAGGAATAAAGAGATGATAGTCCTGTTGAGATCTGCCATGGTTCCAAAAGTGACATTTTAAAAGGTATATTATAAATCAGAAAGCATTCCAAGACAGGGATCAGGATGTCAAAAAGCCATAAAATCATATAAGATCATGAATTAGTTGGGAAAAACTGGGGATTTTTAAACTGGAAAAGCTTTTTTTTCCTCCCAGAGGACAAAACTAAAAGCATTGAATGTAAGTTATCCCATTCCATGGGAGCTCCTTTGGGAGTTCAAGGTTTTATCAGGAGACTGCCTAGCCAGTGATGCTAAATACAGTGGGTCTTCATAAGGACAAGGCATTGGAATTCACACAAGGAAGGTCATAAAATGTGACTTTAGATACCCAGGGGCCATGATAGATGCAATCAAAAATATCCCTAGTGAGGGAATCCTAGGCAGGAAGATTTTCAGGTAAGAGCTGAAAGTGGAAGGGGAATACAGGAGAGGTTGCTATCTGGGCTAGGAACAATAAGGACACATCAAACTCCTGCCATTCTTCCTTCTTTGGTGGATGGTTGTCTAGTCTTTTATCACTACTTGCACCAGGCCAACTTGATGTCCCAGCAAAAGTTCATGTGTTTTTGGAAGACATGAGTTCTTGTCCAGATGTGGGTGAAGGATTTCATTGTTAGGGAGATACTAGGGTTTGGATAGCAAAGCTCCTAGTTTAGAAGCATCTAGCATGACAACCCCCCCCCCCCCCCCCCCCAATGGAGGTAGAACAGTATTAGGAAAAAAAAAGAAGATGAACATATCAAGAGGAAAGCTATAATCCTGTAAAAAATAAGCCTTTTATCTTAAAAATAATCCCCAAAACCTGGAAGATTTGGGGGCTAAGAGGGGAGAGGGAATAGACAATTACAAAGATTAAAAGAGTCAAATTTAGATGTAAAGATAAAGTTGCCAAGACTAGAAATACACATCTCTGTTTGTTATGTTTAAGGAAAGAAATACAAATTAAAAGAATATCCAGAAATTTGATGTCCTGTCTCTTCATCTAGGCCAGTAAGTATATGCTTTTAATATCATATTTTGTCATTTAAGCAATTACCAAAAGCCCTCTCTCCCCTTCATTGGAAATCTAAGAAAAACACAGGGACTAACTTACCCACAGATGAGAAAAGAGAATGAAAACTTTTTCCTTTTAAGCCTGCTGAAAGAGTGGTCCTTCCTACTTAGTGACCAAACCATATTAGAGTCCCATGTCCCTCTTCTCCCTGCCACCATCTTAAGAACCAAAGTATTAACCAAGAGCTCTGGTCGAAAATGCCCTTCAGTATCATCAGATATAGCCCCATTATGAGACTCACAGAAGGAGCTAATGCCACCTTTTATATCCATCACCTCAATAATAGCAGTTTAAAGCAGAGAATTTATTGTTCAATCATTTTTCATTGTGTCTGACTCTTGGGGGTTTTAATGACCAGGATATTAGAGGGGTTTCCCATTTCCTTCTGCAGCTCATTTTGCAGAGGGGGAATACCTAAACAAACCTGAATTAAGTGACATAATTAGAGTTGGTGTCTTTGGTCAGATCTGAACTCAAGAAGAGTTCTGACTCCAGGCCTACCTCTCTATCCATATTGCCACCAGCCCCAAAGTAGATAAAGTCTTTCACAAATAGAACTATCTAAAAGTGAAATGAGTGCCTCAGGACATAATGGGCTCCTTCCTTACTACTATAGACTTTCAAAGGCTAAGTGACTATTATTGTTAATGTGAATTGTGAATTTTATATGTATGTATGTGTATATATATATATATATATATATATATATATACATATATATGCATGTGTTTATATGTATATTTTAAACATATTTCTGAAATAAGTAGCTGGAAATTCACCTATTTCATAAAACCTTCTTTTAAAGAGATTAAATTGGAGAATAGAGGGGTGGGCAACCCTGAAACCAAAATTTAGGCCTCCTGGTGCTTGTCAGGTAGCAAGTGAAAAGAATGCCCGGAAATGACCTTCTTAATAGGCTCACCTTCTAATTCCATCAATTGACCCTCCTAGTGTACTTTTTGCTTAGAAAACCTTTAGATTTTCTTTTGTTGGAATAAATCCTACCTCCTCTCCCCCAACTTCTTCTCCTTCCTCCCTCCACCCTCTCTTCTTTCCAGTACCTTCCTGGATTCCATTCCTTGTGCTCTCCCCATCCCAGCCTTCTTTGAGTACACAAGTCAGGGGTGATGTTTCAGATCACACTTTTTTAAAAAGAATGAAAGAGCACAAGATCCATCCTACCTACCCCACTGCCTTCCACCCCCACCCTCCCACCCCCAACAAACAAGTTCTTGACTTAGAGAAATATCAATATATGTGTTGATTAACCTTGGCTCTTCTCTTCTTTAAGTCCAAAACCTCTGGTAATGTTTGTCCTGAGTAGGAGGAATTCTAGGAAGGTTAACACATATTTTTTCCAACAAGCAAAACTGTCAGTGAGTCCCTCCACATTTAATTATCTTAAAGAAGCCTTTCTTATTTAGGCATAAGTTGTACAAGATGACCTCTGAGGTTCTTTTTTAACTCTAATCGTGTAAAGCCAATAAAAGTAACTTTTGTGTTAGAAGAAATAATAAGTTAAAGTGCTAAACAGATGTAAGCTATTGGATGGTGGTTTTTATCTCCCCCCCCCAATTAAAAAATAGACTACATCATCAAAAGTCTGAAATAATCACTTGGAGTCCTGTTTATAAAAGTGACTGTGCTCTTGGAAGCTCATACAAAATGTGCATAAGATCATGAGTTCCCTAAGACTGACAATACAGTAATGGATTTAGGACAGAAAGGATTTAAAAAAGCATTAAGAGAAAGACTTGCTATTTAAAGAAATCCAGTCATGATCTTTTTGTAAAACCAAGACTACTTCCTTGCACAAGTGATCGGTTTTTAACTTATCTGATACATAAGAGCAGATTTTCATATACTAGATGTATTTAGAGAAGAATAAACCAAGGTAAGTATTGAATTGTTATAACTACATTTAATTAATTAATTAATTAATTAATTTGTTTGTTTGTTTATTTATTTATTTATTTAGGTTTTTTTCGAGGCAAACGGGGTTAAGTGGCTTGCCCAAGGCCACATAGCTAGGTAATTATTATTATTATTTTTTTAGTTTTCAACATTTATCTTTTTGTACAAATTTTTTTTACATTAATAAAATATTCTTGTTTAAGAGTAAACAAAATACCCCTTCCCCCATGAATATAGACTTGCTTGGGCGATAAAGTAAAGGAGAGAGAAAAAAAATTAAAATTAAAAAAAATAATAGTAATAATTATAGATATGGCCAGGTGGCACAATGGATGAAGCACCAGTCCTGGAGCCACGAGCACCCAAGCTCACATCCAGCCCCACAGACCCAACAATCACCCAGCCATGTGACATGCAAGCCACCAGATCCCCCCACTGCCCTGCAAAAACCAAAAAGAAGAAAAAAAAAAAGACCCAAAATAAATAAAATAGTAATAATAGTAGGGGTGGCTGGGTGGCAGACAGAGCATTGGCCCTTGAGCCAGGAGCACCCAGGTCCAAATCCGGCCTCAGACACCCAAAGATCACCCTGCTATGTGGCCCCAGGCAGGCCACCCAGCCCCATTTGCCCTGCACCCTTCCCCAAATAATAATAATAAAAACTGTGCTTCAGTCTTTGTTCCAACACCAACAACTCTGTCATGGGTGGATCACATTCTTTATGGTAAGTCCATCGCAAAAGTTACTTCCATATTTTTCCAATGTTGCCATTGCTGATCACAACTCCCTCCTTTCTTATTTCTCCACTACCATGTACTATATTTTCTCTCTCCTTTCACTCTGACTCTGCTGTAGGTTCACTGAGTGGCGCAGCAGACAGATCCCTGGTCCTAGGGCCAAGAAGCCCTGAGCCCCCATACCACCCCTTAGGCCCAGAATCCACCTGGCCCCATGGGCCTGGGCAGGCCTTCCAATCCCAGCCCCTTGCAAGGAGTAAAAAAGAAAATGTGTTATATCTGACCACTCTCCCCCCATGGTCCATCCTCTCTTCCTTTATTCACATCCCCACCCCTTCCCCCTGCTCCCCCTCCTTCTTACTCCAGATGTCTATACCTCATTGAGTATATATGCTGTTTCCTCTCCTAGCCACCTCTGATGAGAGCAAAGGTTCCCTCATTCCCCCTTGCCTGCCCCCTTCCATATCATTGAAATAGCTCATTGTAATAAAAAAAAATCTTATTATATGAAATATCTTGGCCTATTCCCCCTCTCCTTTTTCTTTCTCCCATTACATTTCCCTTTTTTTCTATTGACTCCATTTTTACACCATATTTTATCTTCAAATTCAGCTTTCTCCTGTGCTTCAACTGTAAAAGCTCCCTCTACCTGCTCTATTAACTGAGAAGGTTCATATGAGTATTATCAGTGCCATTTTTCTATGCAGGAATACATGCAGTTCATGATCATTAAGTCCCTCATATTTTCCCCCTCTCCTCCAATCTCCATGCTTCACCTGAGTCCTGTATCTGAAGATCAGACCTTCTGTTCAGCTCTGGCCATTCCAAAAGGAACATTTGAAATTCCCTTGGTTCATTGAAAGTCCATCTTTTTCCCCTGGAAGAGGACATTCAGCCTTGTTGAGTAGTTCATTCTTGGCTGCATTCTAAGCTCTTTTCCTCCGGTATATTATATTCCAAGCCCTACAAGCTTCCAATGTAGTTGCTGCTAAGTCCTGTGTGATCCTGACTGCAGCTCAATGATATTTGAACTGTGTCCTTCTGGCTGCTTGTAATATTTTCTCTTTGACTTGGGAGTTCTGGAACTTGGCTATAATATTCCTAGGAGTTGGTTTTTTGGGATCTCTTTCTCAGGGGGATCAGTGGATTCTCTCCATTTCTATTTTGCCCTCTGCTTCTAGAATATCAGGGCAATTTTCCTGTAGTAATTCTTTGAAAATGATGTCAAGGCTCTTTTCCTGATCATGACTTTCAGGTATTCCAATAATTTTTAAGTTATCTTTCCTAAGTCTGTTTTCCATATCAGTTGTTTTTTCAATGAGATATTTCACATTTTCTTCTAATTTTTCATTTTTTTGGTTTTGAAGTATTGATTCCTGATTTCTGGTAAATTCATCAATCTCCCTGAATTCTATTCTTTGTCTGAAGGATTTGTTCTCCTCAGAGAGTTTTCTTATCTCTTTTTTCATCTGGCCAATTTTGCTTTTTAAGGCATTCTTCACCTCAATAACTTTTTGAACTGTTTTATCCATTTGACCTAAGCTGGTTTTTAGCATGCTATTTTCTTCAGCATTTTTTTGGATTTCCTTGACTAAGCTGCTGACTTCATTTTCATGTTTTTCCTGCATCTCTCTCCTTTCTTTTCCCAGTTTTTCTTCCAACTCCCTCATTTGATTTTCAAAGTCTTTTTTGAGCTCTGTCATAGCCTGAGCCCCATTTCTGTTTTTCTTGGAGTCTTTAGATGCAAGAGCTTGTGCTTCCTCACCTTCAGACTGAGTATTTTGATCCTTCTTGGGCTCATTTGCAAAATATTTCTCAATGGTCTTCTTCTTGTTTCTCTGCTTGCTCATTTTCCCAGCCTGGGCCTGGTTTTGGGGTGCTTCCTGAGCTTTTGGGACATTCCCACAAGGGTCTCATTGTGTGAGGCTCTGTCCTCCCTCCTGGTCTGTGAATGACCATATGCGCCCCCCTCTGCTACAGGGCTGAGGTGGGGGGGGCCTAGACTGAGATCAGGATCTGAATGTGGTCAGGGCCCCAGAGTCCAGAGCTCGGCAGTCTCTCTTCACTCCCCTCCCTAGGTTCAATGGGCTCATGCCCTGGGCACTCCTGCTTACTGGCCCCATCTGCTTCTGTTTCCGGATCTGGGTTCTAGGTAATTATTAAATGTCTGAGACCAGATTTGAACCTAGGTACTCCTGACTCCAGAGCCGGTGCTTTATCCACTACACTATTACTACATTTTATTATTTTTATTTTAGGGGGGTTTTTGCAAGGCAAATGGGGTTAAGTGGCTTGCCCAAGGCCACACAGCTAGGTAATTTTAAGTGTCTGAGACCAGATTTGAACCCAGTTACTTCTGACTCCAAGGCTGGTGCTTTATCCACTACGCCACCTAGCCACCCTTTTTTATTTTTTTATTATTATTTTTATTTTACTATTACTACATTTTAAAGATTGGGATAGGACTTGGATTCTCAAACTTCTTGATCTCAGGACCCTTTCTACTCTTAAAAATTATTAAGGGAACTCAGAGTTTTTGTCTATTGGATTAGATCTATCAATATTTATTGCTAATATTATACTACATTATCAATATAGAAACTAAAATTGGAAGATTTTCTATGTTTATTTAAACATAATAACAATATACCTGTTGTTACCTGGTAACCTATTTATGAGAAAAACACTATATTTTCCAAAATATACAATATTTAGTGAAAAGTGTGACTTTTTAATATTTTTTCAATGTCTGACTTAATAGAAGACAGCTGGACTATCCCCTGTACTTCTGCTTTTAGTCTGTTGTGATATGTTTTCTTGGTTGAAATATACAAAGAAAACCTGGTCTCATACAGACATGTAATTAGAAAAGAGAGGATTATTTCAATCAATGCATCAATAAACATGTATTAAATGCCTACTTTGTGACAGATATTAGCTGCTGCTAAGCACTGAATATACAAAAAAAAAAAAGAATAAGACAGTCCCTGTCCTCAAAGAGCTTATGATCTAAAGAGGAAGATAACATGCAAATAAATAAAACAAAGGAAGCTATATAAAGGATAAATAGGAAATAATTAATAGGAGGACACTAGAATTAAGAGAAATTGGGGAAGGTTTCCTGTAGAGGGTGAGATACTATTGAGACTTAAAGGAAGTCAGGGACTTAAGTAATCCACAGGATGGAGAGTAAACATTCCAGGCAGAGAAAATGCTGGGAACAGGAAGATGGAATGTCTTATTTGAGGAACAGACAGGAGGCCAGTGGCACTTAACTAAGCAATGTGTATAAGGGAGTAAGATCTAAGGAGATTAGAAAGGTAGGAGGGGGCTAGGTCATGAAAGACTCTGATTATCAATGATAATTTTGTGTTTTGATCCTGAAGGGAAGACAGTCACTGAATTTTACTGAATGGAGAGTTGGTGTGTATGTGACATAATCAGAGCTGTATTTTAGAAGAATTACCAGTAGTAGCTGAATGGAAGATGGATCGGAGGAGGCAGAGATTGAGGCAAGCAGACTGACTCAAAAACTATTGCTGTCTTCCAGGTATGAGGTGATGAGGGCTTGTTCCAAGTAAGGCAGCATCAGAAGATAGAAAGGAGCATATAACATCTTGTCAGCAGGCCTTGTTAGCTTGGGTATAAGGGGTGAGACAGTCTTAGTTGTGATTCTGAGAGACTGGAAAGGTGGAATTGTCTACCCCAATAATAGTGAAGGTCAGAGTTGGGAAAATTATGAATTAGGGAGATAATGAATTTTGTTCTGGACATACTAAGTTTAAGATGTTTTCCAGACATGCAATTTGAAATTTCTGAAAGGCAGTTAGAGATGTGAAATTGGAGGTCAGTAAAGAGGTTGGGACAGGAAAGCTAGATTTTTTTGAGAGTCTTTAAATCCAGGAAAGCTAAGATCACCAAGTGAAATAGTATAGAGGGAGAAGAAAGAACACCCAGGACAGAAGCTTGAGGGACACCTACAATTAAAGAGTATGATTTAAAAGATGTCAAAGGTTAGATAAGTAGGAAAGGAACCAGGAGAAAGAAGTCCTGAAAATCTAAAGAAAAGAATGTATCAAGGTGAAGAGAGTGATCTACAGTGTTAAATAAAGGCTGCAGAGAGGTAAAGGAAAATGAACCTGAGATTTGACAACTAAAAGATCATTAGTTGGGGGGCGGCTAGGTGGTGCAGTGGATAAAGCACCGGTTCTGAAGTCAGGAGTACCTGGATTCAAATCCGGCTTCAGACACTTAATAATTACCTAGCTGTGTGGCCTTGGACAAGCCACTTAACCCCATTTGTCTTGCAAAAACCTAAAAAAAAAATAGGACAAAAGTTAGCAGGGGTAGAACAATTAAGTGAGGCAGGATGAGGAAAACATGAGCATGTTTGTAGGCTGTAAAGAATGAGACAGTTGACAGGGAGAGATTGAAAATAAGACAGAGGGGGAAAATCTATTGGAGAATATCAGATGGAAAGGGATCATTTGAACAAGAAGAGGGTTAACCTTGATAAGATGTAAGGTTACTGGAATGAAGGTGGAAACAGTGACAGAAGGCACCTGAGTGATAGTAGATAAGGAAGAGGGAAAAAGAAGGAGCTCATGAAAAAAGTCTCATTTTTTTTCCTGCAAAATATGAGGCAAGGTTTTCATTTGAAAGAATGGTGGGGAGGTAGGGCCATGGAAGATTTGAGAAGGGATGAAAAGGTCTGGAAGAGTCACTGTAGATAGTGGTATAGCGAGTTGATAAGGGAGGAGAAAAAGATTGCTGTGAGTACTGAGGGCTAGTTGAGGTTGTTTAACAGAAACTTGTAGAACCAGCCAAAAACGCCTTCTTCCTTCAATGTTATGTAGAAGTTAAGATAGTGAATGGTAAAACCTTATTATCTTAATTAGATGAGAACATACTTGTTTCAATCAATTAAACACACATAAATCTTAGATCAAGTGCTAAGAGGCCTTCAAACTGGAATGATGCACAAAAATCATATTCTTAAAAGTCAAGGAAATTTGCTCTTATCTTAGGGATTGTCTATAACTTTTAAAGAGAGTGGGAAAATAGCTGTCTATCAAATGGGGAATGACTGAACAAATAATGGGTATATGAAGGTGCTATAATACTATTGTGCTATAAGAAATGATGAGGGAGGGCATGAAGTCAAGATGGGGGTGTGGAGGCAGGAATTCTCAGAAACTCTCCCACAGAACACTCCAAGTACCTAAAATTATGACTCTAATCAAATTCTAGTGTGGTAAAACCCACAGAAAGACTGAGTGAAATGATTTTCCAGCCCAAGACAACTTGGAAGATCCTTGGAGTTGGAAAGGGCTGCAATCAGGGCCCTGGCATGCCTGAACAAACCAACTCCAGCCTTCCAACTGGGTTGTAGCAGTGGGAATGGTTTCCAGACCTCTCATACCAGGGATCACTCAAGGACAATTTGGAACATCAGCAGTAAAACTCTGACTACCAGTGTGATCACAGAGCCCAGTGCAGCTTAGGTCTCAGCATGGACTCAACCATAGGTACTGGAAGCAGGCCTCCAAGCCATCCAGCAGCTGTTTCCAGAGTACTCAGCCCATGGACTATAAGGGGCTCAGGAGAGACTGTCAAGTTCTCTCTGCTATCCTTGCAACAGGACTCTGTTGCTTTGCCCATACATAGATCCAAATCACAGTCTGGATTCCCCATACTGTCATAGCAGAGCAGGGACCCACTTCATAGATCCAGGGCAAACAAAGGGAAGTGCTTGCAGTCATCCATAAACCAGGGCACAGACCAGGAGAGCAGTCAGAGCCTCACATAAGAAGACCTTGAAGGAATTAAGATCCCTGGGGAGGTGTCCTAAAAACACTCAAAAACTTGGGAAGTGCATTAAAATCAGATCATAGGGGGCAGCTAGGTGGCGAAGTGGATAGAGCACCGACCCTGGAGTCAGGAGTACCTGAGTTCAAATCCGGCCTCAGACACTTAATAATTACCTAGCTCTGTGGCCTTGGGCAAGCCACTTAACCCCATTGCCTTGCAAAATAAAATAAAAATAAATAAATCAGGTCATAGGCTGGGGAAATGAGTAAACAAACAGAAGAAAAAGAATCTGACCATAGAAAATTACTTCGGTCTCATGGAGGATCAAAATACATACTCAAAAGATGACAAAGTCAAAGCTGTGTATCAAGCCTCTAAAAAAAAGGAATTGGTCTCAGGCTATGGAAGAGCTCAAAAAATATTAAAAATCAAGTAAGGGAGGTAAAGGAATAATTGAGAAGAAAAAAAAATGAGAGCAATGCAGGAAAATTGAAGTATAATATCAATGTTTGTGAAATTCTTGTATAGAAAGGGGTCCCTGACCTCCTTCGGGCCCTGAGAAATTCCTTAGAAATATAACTTTGGCTAGGCACCTTTAGGTCTGAAGATAGTCTGATAGGACCCTAGGGGTCATGGATTTACCATAAAATTGTCTAAAGATTTACAAAGCACCCTTATTGGCCTAATTATCTTGCTGTATTTGTTAAATTCCAAGACTGCCTCCCCTTCACCAGATGTGACTGAAGCCATAAGATAGTAAATTCCTGACTCACCCATCTCAGAAAATATATTCAATCATTACACAAAGACCCTGACTCCTTCTCACCCCTATCTATATGGAATCCTATGTTTACATATGTATATGTCAAGATAATATATCCTAACTGCTATCTTTGCTTTTCTGTATTTTGCTTGCTCTCAGTACCCCCCCAAAAAACACTATAAAAACCCTATCCCCTGAACACTCAGGTACTGTCTGATTTGGGTACTCAATCCCCAGATAGTTCCCGGGAATATTAAAGATCTCCAACCTTATCAAACTCTGGTCTCTGTCTCGTTCTTTAGGTACAACAAATCACGAAAACCAAGTCAGCAACTTGGAAGGAGATACCAAAAAATACTGAAGAAAATAGCATGCTAAAAAGCAGTTTAGGGGCAGGTAGGTGGCTCAGAGGATAGAGCACCAGCCCTAGAGTCAGGAGGACTTGGGTTCGGATCTGGCCTCAGATACTTAATAATTGCTTGGCTGTGTGACCTTGGGCAAGTCGTTCTTAATCCCATTGCCTTAAATAAAAACAATTAAATAAAAAACCAGTTTAGGTGAAATGGAAAAAAGTAGTTTAAAAGGTCAATAAGCAAAAGAATATCTTACAAAGCAGAATTGACTAGATGGAAAAGGAAATTAAAAAAAAAGCTCTTTGAAGAAAATAACTCCTTCAAATGTAGAAGTAGCTATGGGAAACTGATGATTTTGTGAGAAATCAAGAAACAATAAAACAAAACCAAAAGAATGGAAAAACTAAAAGAAAATGTGAAATATCATTGGAAAAACAACTGATCCAGGAGAGATAATTTAAAAATTTTTGGACTGCCTGAAAGTCATGACCAGGAAAAAAGCCTAGACTTCATTTTTAAAGAAATTCTACAGGAAAATTGACCTGATATCCTAGAAACAGAGAGTAAAATAGAAATTAAGGGAATCTACTGATCACCTCCTAAAAGAGGTAATAATAAAAAACTAATAATAATAAAAATAATATAATAATAATAAAAACTCCAGGAATATTATAGCCAAAATCTAGAATTCCCAAGTCAAAGAGAGAATATACCAAGCAGCCAGAAAGAAATAATTCAAATATTGTGGAGGTACAGTCAGGATTACAAAGGATTTGGAAGTGCCTACATTGTGAACTCAAAAGGCTTGGAATGTGATATTCTAGAAGGCAAAAGAGCTTGGATTACAACCAAGAATCAACTACCCAGCAAAACTGAACATCTTATTTCAGTGGAAAAGATGGATATTCAATGAAATAGGGGACTTTCAAACTTTCCTGTTGAAATGACCAGAGCTGAACAGAAAGTTTGATCTACAAATATAGGACTCAAGCAAAGCCTAGAGAGGGTAGACAGGAAGGACAAATAATGAGGAATTTAATGATGTTGAACTATTTGTATTCCTGCATGGGAAAATGAGACTGATAACTCATATGAACTGTCTCATTTATTAGAGCAGTTAGAAGGAAGATATATAGACAAGGCACAGGAGGGAGCTGAATATGAAGGTATAATATATTATAAGATAGAGTCAATGGGTGAAAAAGGAATGAACTGGAAGAAAGGGAATGGAGAGGTAGAATGGGCTAAGATATTTTACATAAAAGAGACAAGAAATGCCACTCAATAGGGTATAGAAATTTATTTTACCCTAGAGGAAAAGGGAGAGGAAAAGGATGAAGAAAGGGGACAGGGAGAAGAGAGGGGGAATGTAGGTGATGGAAAAGAGGGAAGATCATGGGAGGGGTTAGTCAGATACAATACAATTTTGAGGAGGGACAGGATGGAAGGAGAGAGAAAACAGAATAAATGGAAGTGGGAAGGAACAGAATGGAAGGAAATACAGTTAGCAATTACAACAGCAGTAAAAAATTTTTGCAGCAACTTCTCTGGTGGATTTATGATAAAGAATGTGATCCATCCCAGAGACAGAGTTGATGGTCTGAATACAGACTGAAGTACACTTTTTTCTTCTTCTTTCACTTTATTTTTCTTCAGGTTTCTTTTTGTAGCAATGTGAAAACAAACAAACAAACAAACAAACAAACAAATAAATAAATAAATGAAATGTGAAAACTAAAAAAATGCTGAGGGAATTGAAAAGAGAAAACATATGAACTGATATAAAGTGAAGTGAGAAGAAACAGGAGAAAAAATTTTTATAATAAAAATATTAAGGACAATCAATTTTGAAAGACTAAGAACTCCAATCAAAACAAACACCAATCAAAATTCCAGAGAATTCATGATGAAAGATGCTATCCTCCAGATAGAAAAGTGATAGATTTGAGTGAAGACTGAAGAATATTATTAGGAGGAAGGGGAAGTGAGCAGACATGGTTAATATAGCTTTCCAGGTAGAGCAGCTAGGTAGTGCAGTGGATAGAGCACTGGCCTTGGAGTCAGTAGGACAGGAGTTTGAACTCAGCCTCAGACAACTGATACTAGCTTGTGACTTTGGGCAAGTCACTTACCCCTGATTGCCTCTCTTCCAGGCATCTCCAGGCATCCTAATGCATATCTGGTCATTGGACCCAGATGGCTCTGGAGGAGAAAGTGAGGCTGATGACTTAGCACAGCACCTCCTCACCCAAATCCAATTCATGTGTTTGTCATGGTATCACCTCTTTGATGTCATGGTCTTCTTTGAGAATGAAGGACAAATATCACAGCTTTCCAGGTCATTCCTGAGAACTTCCTGGAGAGAAAAAGGAAGACTGTGTTTTACTTTGACTTTGACCTTAACTTTATCCAGATCTCTTCTCCTCCCCCATGAACTTATTATGTATTTGCAGGAAAATGATAGATATTTGAAGGGATATTTTATTTTTTTAATTTTTTGCCATTTTATGATATAATTTATTATTTTACCTCGGTTACATATAAAGACAATTTTAACAATTATTTTTAAAACTTGTAGTTCCAAATTCTCTAACTTCCTGCCTTCCCACTGTGCCTCTACCTCCCATTAAGAAGACAAGTAATTTGATTTAGATTATGCCAATATGGTCAAGCTACACACTTCCATAAAATAGTCATGCTGTAAAAGGAAACAAAATTTAAAAACCTCAAGAACAACAAAATTTAAAAAAGCATACTTCAATCTACATCAGATACTATTAGTTCTTTCTCTGAGGACAAATAGTAGTTTTCAATATGAGAGAAGGGATATTTTATACCAACTGTCAATATTGAAACAACTTAGTAAATAACCCCTTTTATCTTTTTCAGTGAGGTTAGATGATTTGCTAGTGGTTATACTAGTAGGAAGTATCAGAAACAGTATTTAAGAAGAGAAATCAAGTTTCATTAAAAGAACATTCCATTTGTTCACTCAATTGACAAATATTTATCAATCACTGACTGAATGCTACCATTGTGCTAAATGCTGAGAATACAAAAGCAAAAGTGAAACAATCTGTATCCTCAAAGAACTTACATTTAAAAGGGTAAAAGTATCAGAGCACTTAAGATCCAAATCTCAGCTCTTAACTACCTGTGTGACCTTGGACAATAATTTTATTTTTTTATGACAGTATTTTATTTTTCCCATTACATATTATGAAAATTTTAGCATTAATTTTTGTTATTTTAATTTTACTAATTACATGCAAAGACAGTTTTTAACCTTCATCTTTTTGTAACCTTTTATAAGCTTCCACATTTTTCTCCCACTCTCCCTTTTCTTTCCTTCCTCATGGCAGTGAGTAATCTAAGCTGTATATGTATAACCAT
Organism: Macrotis lagotis; assembly: GCF_037893015.1. NCBI lineage: Eukaryota > Metazoa > Chordata > Mammalia > Peramelemorphia > Peramelidae > Macrotis > Macrotis lagotis. Next base: position 518,941,350 of record NC_133666.1, on the reverse strand, counting down.
TTAAGAATATTTCCATATTAGTCATTAGTATTCATTTTTATAAGATTTTGAGTTCCAAATTTTGCTCCTCCCCTCACCTCTTCTGAAAATGGTAGTCAATTTGACAGTTTATACATGTACTATCATGTAAAACATATTAATTTCCATATTAATCTCAGTTGTGAAAGAAAAGATAGATCAAAAGAAAAAAAACAAGAATGAATAAAGTACTTAAAAAAATGTGCTTTAATCTTCATTCAGAGTTCATCAGTTCTTGGGGCAGCTAGGTGGCACAGTGGATAAAGCACCAACCCTGGAGACAGGAGTACCTGGGTTCAAATCTGGTCTCAGACACTTAGTAATTACCTAGCTGTGTGGCCTTGGGCAAGCCACTTAACCCTGTTTGCCTTATAAAAACCTAAAAAAAAAAGAGTTCATCATTTCTTTATTATACACCATGTTTTACTTTGTGAGTCTTTTTTTCTTTTTTCTTTTTTTCTTTTCTTTTTTTTTTTGAGTCTTTTTTTCTTATCTAGGATCTTCGTGTTCCTGAGAAGAGCTGAGGGCATTCATGATGGATCAAAACATTGTTGATACTATGTACATTGTTTTCCTGGTTCTGCTCATTTCACTTCGTTTTTTTTTTTTCTGAAATCTGCCTCTTCATCATTTCTTATTGCACAATAGTATTCCATTATATTCATATACCACTGTTTGTTCAGCCATAAATAACCCCTTCTAAAGCTAGTTAAGGCTGGCTGACTAAATGATGTTCAAGTCATATTCTTGTTAGTAAGGATCCTAGTAGATACTTGAGCCAATGATAATAGAGAATCACCCCAACCCTTCAGGTTGCCCCTGGAATCCTAAAGAGAAATTGTTGCCAAGTTCTGGGGATCTGACTTTTGATAAGTCAGATATGTCAGATAAAGCATAAGAATGCTTACATGGGCAACAGAGCATAAAATGTAATAAATACATTGAACATTTATTATCTTCTATGTACAATATACAATATTAGGCATTGAGAATACAAAGACAGAAATGAAACAGTCCCTGCCCTCAAGAAGTTTATCCTCAATGAGATAATATAATAAATATGTATTCTTATAAATATAAAGTATTTTCAAAAAAGAGAAAGCAATAAAAACTGAGATCAGAAAAATCCTCAAATAATAAATGGAATCTGAACTGTGCTTTGAAGGAAATTATGTGGTAGAAATAAAAAAGGAATGCATCCCAGATATGGAGGACCTCCTATACAAAGGTATCAAGGTAGGAGATAGCATCTTATATTTAGAGAATAGCTAGCAGAGTTTGACTGAAACAAAGAGTGCACAAAGAATAATATAAAATAAGATTAAAAAGATAAATGGGAGTCAGTTCTTTTTAGAGGTGAGTGGGGCAAAGAACTTTAAATGCCAACAACATAAATATTTTATATTTTATCAAAGAGGCAATAGGGAGTCTCTGATGGTTTTTGATTAAAGTAATGATGTGGTCAGATTTATATTTTAGAAACATTAATTTTACAGCTGTGAGAAGAATAGATTAGAAAGAGGAGAGACTCTGGATACAGGGAGATCAGTAGCAGCAGCTAGAAGCAATGTGGGCATGATCTGGGATAGAGGATATATAAATGGAGAAAAGAGGGCAGATGGAAGACAGGTAATAGAGATGGAATTTACAAAACTTAGCAAATGATTTGAAATAGGAAATACAGGAAAAGGAAGAGTAGAAGAAGAAGGTTCCTTTTGGATTTCTGAAGAACATATTCAATCTAGCTTTTATTTTCAGTGTAGTTTTTCCAGTTTCCATATAATGGCTTGATCCAAAATAGCCTTTGTAAACTGTTCCTTTTATCACTCTAAACTTGAGTAACCTACTTTGGAAAGAAGAGCTTTTCTGGTTTAAATGATACTGGTATGTTTAACTTTGAATTATAATTTAAGAATACCTAGAACACATGATCTAGAATTATAGTTACTTTTGGAGTAGTTTCTTATCAGCAAAAATCTTTGAAAGCTTTTCAAAATGCCAAGAGCACCAGCCATATCTTCCCAACTGTATATGTATGAATTCAATTTTTTAAAATCCAATTGTAGGATATCTCATTTAAACTTATTAAATTTATCTTAATTACATTCTGACTTATTGATATATATATATATATATATCTGGATGTGGATAATATATATATAAAACATCCAACCTGTTAACTCTTGTTCCCAGTTTTGTATCATTTACATATTGGATAAGTTTAATACCTGTGCCTTTATCCAAGTCAGTAATAAAAACTGAACAGAATGTGGACAAGGATAGAACCCTGTGCTATTCCACTAACTCCCCACTGATATAAAGCCTTTAATTGTCTGAACAGTTCCAAATTCATCTAACTGTACCATCATCTAGCCCAGATCTTTTCACTTATCCATAAGAATTTTGTGAACAATTTTGTAAAATGCCTTCCTAAGCTCAGAGAAAATTTTATGACATTTTCCTAATCCAACAGTGAAGTTCTTTGAGGGCCAGAATTGTCTTTTGTTTCTTTTTTGTATCCCCATCACCTTTTTTTTTAAGGTTTTTGCAAGGTAATGGAGTTAAGTGGCTTGCCCAAAGCCATACAGCCAGGTAATTATTAAGTGTCTGAGGCTGGATTTGAACTCAGGTACTCCTGACTCCAGGGCCGGTGCTCTCTCCAGTGCACCACCTAGCTGCCTCCATCCCATCAGTTTTATCCTGAATCTAACACACAGTAGGGACTTAATAAATTCTTACTGACTGATCGACTAAAACAAAAAAAACAAAAAACCCAAAACCCCAAGAGGAAATGTATTTAGGAGATGCAGGCAATGCAATTATTATGTTACTGAAACATAATGTTCTTGGATTATAGTCATCCCATAAAATACATAAACCATCTTCTTCAATAATGGCATAGTTAGTCCAAAAGTTAGTTTCTCTCTTTTTTTCCTCTCATTCTTCCCTTCACCTTCTCAGATTACTTTTCTATGGTGTCCTAGTTGCTCTATTCTCTGCTTTGTAGTTGCTAAAATGAAAAGTGCATTCCTGGGTTGTGCAGCTGAAGATGGAGTCTTGTAAAGCCTACTTCTTCTAGATATAGTCACCATCTAATGAAAAACAAGGTCCTTTAGTTGTTTCAGGGCAGCACTTAATATAGTTGGCTACACTTCTATTAATGGCAAGCTGAGTTATGATTATGGCTTCCTCTGGGTGCCCTAAGTAAGCTAGCAGGTATAAGGGAATAAAAGTTAAGAAGCAATAAAGGGGAAAAGACAGTCACTGAAAGAAAAGAAAAGAAGGGAAGAATGAAGAGTGAGAGAAAAAAATAGTGGTAAATGTTGTTAAGAGTTACTATAGCTTGTCTATTCTTCTAGAGTTTGTAGAATAACTGAGTCTCTGGATTAGAAGGAACCTCAGATATATATATATATATATATATATATATATATATATATATATATATATATGTATATATGTATATACATATATATATGTATACACACACACACATATATATATGTATAATTGATACCATATTGCTTGTCTTCTCAAGGGCTGGAAGGATGGAAAGAATTTGAAATTCAAAATTTTTTTTAGGGTTTTTTTTTCCCAAGGCAAATGGGGTTAAGTGGCTTGCCCAAGGCCACACAGCTAGGTAATTATTAAGTGTCTGAAACTGGATTTGAACTCAGGTACTCCTGACTCCAGGGCTGGTGCTCTATCCACTGCACCACCTAGCTGCCCCTCAAAATTTTTTAAAATGAGTGTTAAAAATAAATAAATGAAAACAAATAAATAAACAAAAAGAAACCTGAGAGTTCATCTGCTCCAATCCATACCTAAAAAAGAATTCCCTTTAAAATGTTCCTGACAAGTAGCAATTGAATCTTTGCTCAAAGGTTTGCAGAGAGGGAGAAATCACTATATGCAGAGTCACCCCCCTTTCATTCTGGGATATCTTTGAATGTTACCTGAAATCTAACTGAAATCTGATTCTCTGTACCTTCTACCCACTGCTCCTAATTTGAGGTTAAAGATAAATAAATCTAATCCATCTTCCCCATGAAAACCAAAAGGATACTTGAAGACAGTTTATATGTCACCTTTCTAAACTAACCGTCCCCTGTTCCTCAATAGGTCTTCACTTCACATTTGTGATACTATTGACCATCTATTTCTTCAGGACATTTGAACCTTTCTAAGGACCTGAAAGAATAGTATCTTCCTAAATAGAACCCATCTTTCCCTGATCCTTATCAGTACCATAACTAGGACAGGGGCACAGGGGCTTTGTCTCAGGGAACACAGGGATGAATTATATCCCACATAAACATTTTTTGGTTCTTTCCCACTGCTAGCTAGTTTCTATGTGTTGCATGTGATGGCTATCCTTCTGCTAGGCAGAACATATAGACCCAATAACCTACATTTTACCCTAAACTTATGATCCCAAATAAAGTTATTTATCCAAAGATCATGGTTTTGAAAGGAATGTGAAGAGAATATGGAGTCCATTTTCATCCTTTTACAGTGAAGAAATCTGACAACTAATGAAGTTCAATGGTTTCTAGAAGGTCACACAAATAGTAATTAGCAAAACCAGAACTTGAAAGCATGTCCAGGTAATATCTGCTAAGCTCCTTGCAATGCATCCTAGACTAGTTTTTCCTCTTAAAAGGCAGTGAAACACTTGATTGTTTCAGTAGACTAAAATTCAGCTGTTGGTGTAGCTTTCTAGAGATCTAAGACCAAAAGTCAGAACTGGTGGAGTAACTAACCCCTTCCCAGAGCTTGACACAGTCTTCTTACCAGACCACTTAGCTGATGCAAAAGTAGCTAAACTGAGCCCAAGTGAATCAGCACTGGATCCTTTTTGAATATTCTTCCCATGCTATGACTAAGTAAACATTCTTCTATTAACCATTAGATGGTCTTGCAAACATCTCATCTTGTTCTAATCCTGAACCTGAACCATTGGAACAACTTGAATTAGGCCTGACCAACAAGGAGATTGTACACTGCTGGACTAATGGCTCAGAACTCATGTGCTGCCTTGTTGTCTCCAACTTTAACCCCCCACACACACACACCCAATTCAAGACAAGAGGACTGAGTTAAAAAGGATTAGCCACTGAGGAATGCAATCTATTCACTCAGTAGACTTTAAAGGTAAAAAAATAACTTCCCCCTATCTTGCTATCTTCTGAACAAAGGTCTTGCTCTATTATGATAACTCTCCTTTGGACTTCCTGGAAAGAGAAGATAGGGACTAAAAGTGGAAGAGATAAAAAGGGAATTTTTCTTCCCTTTCTAACCTATCCCCATCTTTGGGACTGCCTGCCCATGGCAGAAAACATTAAAGTCTGATGCTAATTCTCAAAGCCTGAGCTGCCTCTTTTCTGCTTTGGAAGTTTTAGACTTAGTTTCTGAGTTCTTCAATTGATTCCAGCTGCCTATTAGGAGATACCTCATGCAGCTTCTAAACATTTCTCAGAAGAGGAGATGACCATCAGCAGCATGAGGATGAGCCCAAGCCATGCACACTGACTTACTGGGGAATGTGGATCTTGAGTGGGAAGAACTAATGTGAAATGACTGATCTATTAGTTAAGTTAGTGTTGAAATGAAATGAGGTCATTCAGTAGTTAACAAACAGGTTCTCTTAGTCACAGCATATAAAGGATATTCAAGAAGGATGCTACAGCATTTAACTTGGGTAGATTTGGCCTGCTTCACATCATATGGAAACTGGTTTTATCAGGGTAGTGGCTCAACTGACCTTGGCACATCCTCTAAGTCTAAAGGGACTTACTTCATAAATTTGGGTCTTTTAGCCCTTAGACATTTAGGAAATCAAAATAATAGGGTCAGAGATCACCAAGAATATGCCTAAAGAGAAGTGCAACCAATCAAGTCCCAGAGACAGTTTTGTCATCTTTCATGAGAAAAATAAACTATTCTAAATCACATGAGGAGTAAGATGAGAATTGGTAGAGTGTAAACTCTGGTAGATAATGATTCTATCACACAAGATACGGATGAAAATGAAATACATCAGCTTCCAGGGAGAAAGCAATAATAACATAAGATTATAATAGGCAACTAGATGGTTCAATGAGAAAGGTTCATCTTCCTGAGTTCAAATTCAGCCTCAGACATGGTAAATGTATGATACTAGACAGATCACTTTACCCCTGTTTGCCTCAGTTTTCTCATCTGTGAAAAGAGTTGGTAAAGGAAATGGTAAACCATTCCAGTATCATTTCCAAGAAAACCCCAAATGAATTCACAAAGAATAGTACACAACTGTTTGTAACAACATAAGGATATAATAAATTGATAGAAAATTATAGCTAGCTTTTTTATAGGACTTTTAGGTTTGCAAAGCACTTCGCATGTATTTATCTCATTGAATCTTCACCCTGTAAGGTAGGTATTATCAAAATTCCTGTTTTATAGGCGAGGAAAACTGAGGTTGAAAGAGGGTAAATGACTTTCCCAGGGTCACAGATAGTAAGCGTATATTATCTATGGCAGGATTCTGACTCAGGTCCTTCTTGACTCATAGTCCAGCAAGCTATCCACTGTAACACCTAACTTTCTTTTAAAGTCTTTGTCATTGCATACTTATGACTCTTTTGGGTTTCAAGTATTTCTTTTGTGGTGGGGCAATAAATTTATATTATTTCAGATCTTCTTTGCACACAGAAAGGTACCCTGTTACTTTCTTCTGGGGAGGTCATGACTTGAGCCAAACCTAAGCTTTGTCCCCAATGAAACTGGGGTGGGGACAGTGATCCAGGAACAAAGTACAAAACCCCTCCCTTTAGAGGTCAGACTCTTCCTGAACTAAACCAGCATGAGGTCTTAATAGAAGAGGGGACCTCTTTCCCATTTTGGGTCAGTGGGTCTGTTGAATATTGAGTATTCAAAATGAATATTCAAACAGAGGTAAAATAGCAAAGTGACTTTTTTTTAGTCTATTTCACTATCTTCTCTCTATGATGTCATGCTTGGAAATTAATAGTCTATAATGAATAATATTTTGTTTGTTTTACCTAAGAGGCCTACATACAAGAAAATATATGTTATTCAAATTTGAGTGTTTTTAACATGTCATAGTTTGAAATACTGTATCTGTATCTTGAAATACCATAAAAATAATCAGATTATTAATAAACTTCATTTTTATGCCCCCTAACTACTGATATTTCTATTCAAGACATCACCTATTGCAATTGGAAGGTTCTTAAAAAAAGTGAAGCTTTGGACAAGTGGACAAGTAGAGTAGTATGAATTCTTCAGATATTATTCAATACATACCTCTTGTATTCAAATACTTGACTTGTATTCAAATACTGACTCATAGTCCAGCAAGCTATCCACTGTAACACCTAACTTTCTTTTAAAGTCTTTGTCATTGCATACTTATGACTCTTTTGGGTTTCAAGTATTTCTTTTGTGGTGGGGCAATAAATTTATATTATTTCAGATCTTCTTTGCACACAGAAAGGTGCCCTGTTCCTTTCTTCTGGGGAGTCAGACTAAATGCAGCCATGAACTTAAACATTTTAGAAATTATCTAGATTTTTGGGATAGGTAATTTATCTAAGGGAGAGAAAGAAAGAAGGAAAGAAGAAGGAAAAGAGTAAGAGAGATTCTTTTAAAAATTATTGATACCTTTTCTTCTTATTTGATATTCATTTCTGAATTTATCCCTCCCCTGTCTCCAACATTCAGCCAGCTCTTCTTGTAACAAAGGGAAATATGCTTGCAGAAGAAAGGAACAGGGTCAGTCATTTTCCCTGTAATCCATGTAAATCCCTTAACATCATTTATGTGATTACTGAATATTGAGAATTCTGGAGCAATCTATGAACCATATTGTCTCTAAACAAAATCACAACCATTTGGGAAATTAAATGGTGTTTTATAAAAGACAGATATATTCTGTCTATTATTCCATACTATTCCATTCAGGCTGTGTACTTCTACAAAAACAAATACTGACTAATTTTTTTCTCCCCATCACTCTGGAGGTCATAAAATCTGTATATCATAGTCAAAAATAAAGTGCTGTCTTTTGATAAGGGTTTACCCTTGACCTGTATAATTGTTAACATTTTGCTAGAGATAAGGCACCAAGCTAATATTAGATAATGCTGGAAGCACAAAAGGACAGTCAGTGCCCAAGTATAGAATACCTTTTATTTGTTGAGCTTTTCATCCATTTCAAGTGGCCTCCATAAATGGACTTATGCTTTTCATTAAAATTCCATAGCAGAAAGCTAATTGTTCTAAGGAAGCAAGTTAGGATCACAAATCATAGCCACAAGGAATCTTAGAGGTTGTTTCATTTTTCAGATGGGGAAGCTGAGACCCAGAAGGGTTAAGTCACTCATCCAATGTCACACAGATGGAACTTAGAAGGGGCAGGTCCCTGGACACCAAATCCAGCACTATTTCCACCATACCACCTTTGTTTCTCTATTTCTTTGTTTCCTTTAAATTTGAAAGGGAGCTGTAAGTCCTGTAAACTCTTGAAACTATAAAATTTGTGAATTCTTAAAATCTTACAACTGTACATGATCATGCAACTTGTCCAATGATTATGTCCATATTCTTTTATTGACAGAACTATAATTGTCATTTTTTTCTTATTGCTATTAATATACCAGCCAGAAGTACAATATAGGCTGGACATGATTTAGAATGTTCTCCTGCTTTCCTGTTTATCTAGTTCAAATTGTCCCAGCATGTAACACCATGCATTCATCACATCTGCTATCTTCCATCTCCTGAGTGACAGCAGCTTGGCTGGGTATGGCTCCTTGAAGGGGTAGAAGGAGAGAGTGGGGATGGGCTGGTGGTCTGCCAAAGAAACATGTGAGCATGACGAGTATGGCTCGGAACTGGAACATGTAGACAGGACTGATACAGAATGGAAATAGTTCTCCCTTCCCTTGGGTAAAAGCAAGAAACAAGAGACTTTTCAATAGTAAGAAATGGGCATTTCAATTGAAACTAGAAGAGTATTATCCATCAAATGGAAAAAATTCAATAACAGTTATATAGACATCATGTTAATTGTCAACATTCCTATAGCACATTATGTTTATTCTCATTTTTTACATAAGGAAACTAAAGCCAAGTCACATAAGTGGCAAAACCAGTGCTTAAACTCTGGGTTTTCTGACTCACAAGTTCAGTGCTCTTTCCACTAAAGTAAGAATATATGGAAAAGCACAGAGGCACAGAGGGTCCCTTCCAGAATCAGAAGAATTGAGTTCTAATCCTGACTCAGACCCTCATTAGCTGTGTGACCCTAAAGAAGTCATTTAATTTCTGCCTCAGTTTCATCTATTCCCCTATAAAATGGGGATCATAACAGCACCTATTTCCTAGTTAGTATGAGGATCAAATGAGATATGTATAAAGTTCAGTGCCCAACACTCAAATAAGTACTTTATCTCAAATCTTGAGATAAAGCGAAGGAATGAAGAAATATGGAAGTGCAAGAATTATAGTAGCAAATAAAACTTCAATAATTCATTCAACTAATTCTAAATTTGAGACACCTGGGCTAAATTCAAGTAGTATACTATTAAAAACAATATACTAATTATCTATGAAGACAGAAGTTACAAAGAAAATATTTTTAAGCTTATTAATAGATTCTAAGGGCACTTATTTAACTTAAACCCAAAAGGTCAAATGGTATATAATATACAAAATACTAGCCTTGGGGTCATAGAACCTGGGTTAAATCCCATCTCTAACACTTTCTAGTTCCATGAACTTGGAAATTTTATTTAACCACTATGTGCCTCAGACAACTCCCTAAAGCTTATCTATTAAATCACAGTTGCCATCTACATTGGTTCATGGAATTTCTTATACTAATTGGCTATTGAAATCATAGATCGTTTCAGTAAATTAAATGCTCCTTCTAAGAATATTAACTATTAGTATGCAAATTGTAACAAATTACAAATAGATAAATGCATTTGTTAAAGAAAACAAAGATAGCTTTTTTAAGGTTATACATGTAACAGTCATGTTACACATATTTCCATATTAGTCATGCTGTGAAAGAAGAATTAGAGCAGTCATTCCCCAATAGATGGGCATCCCCTCAATTTCCAATTCTTTGCCACTACAGAAAGAGCTACTATAAATATTTTGGTACACGTGAGCCTTTTTCCTGTTTGTTTTTTTTTAATGATCTCTTTGGGATACAGACATGATCTCTTTTGGGATACAGTGGTATTGGTGAATCAAAGGGTATGAGGTTTTATTGCCTTTTGGGTATAGTTCCAAATTATTCTCCAAAAAGGTTCAATTCTTCAAAAAGTGCATCAGTTCACTACTCCACCAACAATGCCCCAGTTTTTCTACATCCCCTCCAATATTGATCATTTTCCTTTTTTTGTCATTTTAGACAATCTGATACGTATGAAGTAGTATCTCAGAGCTGTTTTAATTTGAATTTCCTTAATCAATAATTATTTAGAACAGGTTTTCATATGACTATAAATAGTTTTCATTTTTACATCCTGTTCATATCCTTTGACCATTTATCAGTTGGGGAATGATTTGTAGTCTTTTAAATTTGACTCTGTTCTCTATATATTTTAGAGATGAGGCTTTTCAAAGAAACACTGGCTATATAAACTGTTTTCCAACCTTCTGCTTCCTTCTAATCTTGATGATATTGGTTTTGTTTGTATAAAAACTTTTCCATTTAATGTAACCAAAGTTTACATTTGCGTTTCATAATATTTTTTATCAATCATTTAGTCATAAATTATTCTCCTCTCCAAAGATCTGACAGGTAAACAATTCCTTCCTCTTATAATTAATTGGCTTATGGTATCACCCTTTATATCTACATCATGTACCCATTTTGACCTTATTTTTGTAAAGGATGTGAGATATTGGTCTATGTCTAGCTTTTGCCATACTATCTTCCACTTTTCCCAACAGTTTTTGTCACATAGTGAATTCTTATCTCAGAAGCTGGAGTCTTTGGGTTTATCAAACAGTAGATTACTATAGTCATTTATGATTATGTCTTAGCCTATTCCACTGATCCATTTCTTTTTCTTAGCTATTACCAAATAGTTTTGACTATTGCTTCTTTGTAATACAGTTGGGGTTTTTTTTCTGGATTTTTTCAAGACAATGGGTTTAAGTGACTTGTCCAAGGTCACAGCTAAGCAAATATCAAGTGGTCTAAGGCTGCATTTGAACTCAGGATCAATGCTCTATAATATAGTTTTACATCTGATTTGGCTAGGCCATCTTCTGCAGGGGTCCAACCTCTAAGGGGTCCTTGGAACCTGACAGGAGGGATAGAGTCGGCAAAATGAGTTGAGTCAACAGAGGGGTTAAAGGCAGGAGCAGGTTGACTGACTGTCAGCTGCTTGGATTTATTTTTATAGTCTCAGAATCATGTATGTATCAAGCAAGCAAGCTAAGATCATTTCCTTGGTTACAAAAGTGTGCAATTTTCATTATCAATCATATAGTTCATATGGTTACAAGTTTGATCATGTAGTTAATTTTTATCCCTGCTCAGGCCATGATGACCTCAACCTGTCTGCTACCTAGTTTGTTGCTGCATTGTAAAATCATTAATCGTTTAAAGTTATTAATTAAGCAATTCATTTAATGGAAACCTTTTTATATTTTCTGTGTAACGTTCTTCGATACACTCTCTTAACAATCTATAGTGAGGGTCATTATGCTTGTCCACCCATCCGTTAACTCTTACAATAACCGATTTTCCTTTCAGGCCTTGTTGGTAGAAACCACAGTTTCTGTGACTTTTTTATTCTTTCCCAAGAAACTAAGGCTGTTAGAGTTCATATATCAGTCACTTATACTAACTATTCTCTCACCATCTTTTTCATATATTCCTGTGTATGGTAAGGGGGGCAAAACTGTTAATTTCCCTGGAATTCTATCTGATCCATCTTGTATCTGTTTTCCCTGTATATATTCTGATGTCTCCTTGGAATTCCCAGTGTTGGGTTTCCCAGAGATTTCATAATGTTGAAGCCTTTTGTATGCCTCAGGGAGAGGCAGTCCTGTTAAATTTGGACAGAGTTTACAATCTGTTTTATTCAAGGAATTTCTCTGAAATCCTTTCTTTAGAGTCATTCCATTATTAGGATGAGTAAGTATTGCAATTAATAATAGACCTATAAATATTGGTATGCATGGAATCCCTATATATATATATTGAAGAAGGAAATATTGTTCCATCAGGCGGTGTGACCACCTTGAGTCTTCTTGCAGCAGCTGTGTCAAGTAGCTTAGATACCCTGGCTCCCAACAATCTTCCAATTTTTTAAATTGATTTTCTTGATATTCTTGACCTTGCAGATAAATTTTGTTATTATTTTTTCCTAGTTCTATAAAATAATTTTTTTATACTTTGGTTGGTATGGCACTAAATAAGTAAATTAAGTTTGGTAGAATTGCTATTTTTATTATATTAGCTCTTTCTTCTCTTATTCCTAAAGTTAACACCAAAGATAACTTTTCCTTAGAGTTTTGAGGATTTGGGGGAACATCATAAAATAAGGATTTAGTAAAGGATTTGTCTACACCAGACCCTGTAATTATTATCCCCATTTTATAGCTGAGGAAACTGAGGCAGCAGAGGGTAAATAACTTGTCCTATATCATTCAGTTAGGAAATATCTGAGGTGGAATTTTGAACTCAGGTCTTCCTGACTCCATTTCTACTGTTCTATTTATTGTATTATCTCTACCACATTGCTATCCACATACTGATATTTTGGGAACAGTTTTATGTGATCCAGATCCTGCCAGATCATAATGGTGCTCTGCTGCCCTACCAATCACTCTTCTACATGGGAGCTGCCATCTCTGCATCTTTGCATCCAGATTCCTGCTTCTTTCAACCCAGAAAGTAGATAACATGATCTAAATTGAAATTTTATATATCATCCATGGGATGGATTTCAGTGCAATACAAATTCATTATATTTTAACATGGAGTTGGGTCCTCAGACTTTCTACACAAAGGCTTCAGTTGTATTGTAAGCCACAGTCTCAGGCTACTTAACATTTTTTTAAAACAGTATTGTTGCCCTGATAGACCTCTCAAGAGAGGATCCCTGCCAGGTTCACATGGCCTATTTGTGCCCAACCTGTAGTAGAGCATTCTGAATTCATATTGGTCTGTTCAACCACAGCCAGACACACTGTGACTTGACTAACATAGTGATGTCATTTTGGTCCTCTTTAAGAACCAAGGGCATCAACCCACCAAGAAACATCAATTCTGAAAGCACTTTGGTAGGCCCAATTTGTCAAGTGGAATAGGTAACTTATTTAAACTTCTTGAATTTAAGAAAAGTATTAACCTTCCTCCAAAAGCATGTTCCTCTCTGGACTGTAAAGTGCTATATTTGAGACTGAACTTGTTGAAAGGTACTCAGGTAATATTAACAGTGTTCTGGAATATCTAGTTCTGTACACTTAAGAACAAAGAGCTAATGTAAATGGGATTGAGATTATAAATATGCCTGCCCCAGAGGCAGCTGCCTAACTAGTGTGATTTCACAATCACTGAGGGGGTGGGGGTGAGGGTGGAACTTTTCTTCCCAGCTTGAAATACCTTAATGAGAGAGTTATTTCTTTGACTGAAAATTTGATTTCTGTTAAAATAGAAATATTGCAGAAAGTTATACCTCACCTTTACCTGTCATTCACACCTTATTATGAATGAGGTTCTTAGCTCCTATCCTGAGAATAAGTTTTAGAAAGGGAAAGAATGAAATATGAGGTTGCTAAGCTCTTGCTGCTGGGAGAGCAAGGAGGAAGGTTTGGGGGCAGTACCAATGAGGTTATTTATAATTTTGAGTCTTTAAGAATCTCTCTTAACACAAACACCTTTAATGGGAGGGTTTTGAACTAATGACTAAATGGGGATTTATTTAATTATATGCCTTTTAGGAATGAATAATAATTATGGGAGAAATGATCATTACACAGGGACACAAAAAATTGTCAAAGAAAAAATTTTCTCTCTTTTATTTTTTTTCCCAAGGATAACATTTTCTATCACTTTTATGTGAGCAGAAAATCCTTGTCTTTTGTCTAATTCACAGCCTTTGTTAAAAATACTTCCATCCACTCACCAGACAACAAAAAGGCTTTTGAATCACCACATAAGCCAACAAAGATTGTTGTCTGAGAATTCCTTATTGACCAATTTTTAAGACAAATTGGTGCTGAAGGGAGATTTCCACATGATGCTTGTGAATAGTTAATTGAAAAAGCTGCGAAATAGCAAGACATCTAGAATCTAAATTTAGGTTGGTATTAGAAAGGGTTCGTGGAAAGAGCATAAAAGATTGTTCAATAGAAACGCTAGTTTAAATCGAATATTCCATCTATTTCCATTCCCACAAGAGTCATTTTTTTCCCACTAAGAAGATAAGTTATTTATGGGCAAGGTCAACATATTACCATAACATATATTATATATCACTATAATAATGAGGTTGATAATAGCTGACATTTATATGGTATTTCAGGTTAGCAAAGCACTTCATAAATATTATCTTATTTGATTTTATAAAGTATTAGATCTGGAAAGGTCTAACCATCCATTGTGCAGATAAGGAAAATGTAGTAAAGTGACCTGATCATAGTCACATAGCTAGTTATTGGCATATCTGGACTAAAGTCTGATACTTTTTCTACCATAACATATATCTACAGAAGAGTATTTGGTCAGGAAAAATTAGATTATTAAAAAAACAAGAAATCCACAAACATTGAAAGTGTAGAATAATAATATATAATCAACTCTTCCACATTGTAGGGGTTGGGAGCACAGTATCCCCTGCAACCTGGAAAATCCATGTAAAATTTTTGGCCCTCTTTTGGTACTAGAGTAGTCTAAATTTTTTCCTTTTCTTTTATGGTCTGTTTACAGTTTCTTATTGTAAAATTTGGGTTAAATATTTGATCATAAACTCTGTGTTTGATGGTCTTCATGTATTGTCTGTGGCTTCCACACAGCTCCCTAAAAATTTACATTTAATTTCTTATGTTCAGCTATAATATATTGAAACCCACAATGGGGAAAGTTGCAATAGAGAAGGTATAACAGTATAGTGCTTATTGTGTGAGAGGTGCTATACTACAAGCTCTGGTTACAAATATTAACCTTAAGACAAATTCTGTTCTAGTTATATCAGATAATTTGAAGAGTAGAAGAACATTTATAATTACTTCATACTCCATCTGTGGTCTCTCAAATAAAATTATTTTCTTTTTTAAAAAATAGCAAATATTAACTTTATTTGATTTTCACAACCTTGGGAGGTGGAGACTACTATTATCCTCATTTTACAGATGAGGAAACTGAGGTAAGCCATATATTTAAATGACTTGCCCAAGCTTATACTAGCCATTGAATACCTGAGGCTGAATTTGATTTCAAGTCTTTCTGACTCTAGATCTAAAACTCCTTTATAACAGTGGAAGATATGAATATCTATAATAAAGCTTCAGGCTTTGGGTATAGAATGATGAGAATCTAGTGTACTAGACTTGGGGTTGGCTCTTTCCTCTGTCTTAATGTTTAGTGCCTCAGTTTCTTCATCCATAAAATAGGGGTTGGACTAGATCTAAGATCCCTCCCAGCTCTAAATATATAATCCTTTGAAAAGACTACTTTTATCCCTTGAATTTGGTCTCATTGGAGTCTAGGATATAAGACTTTTTCACCATCTTTTGGTATAAGTGGGTAGTGGAACATTAGTCTCCTAGAGAGATATAGAAACTTATAGAATCAAAGCAGAAAAGGAAATAGGCGATGGGAATTGATGCTTTTATTCCAGGACATCACCAAGAGATGGAAAGAGTAATGGGACTTCAAATCCAACCTCAGACAATTATTAATTGTGTGACCTTAGATAAGTCACTTAACACTACTTGTCTCATTTTCCTGATCTGTAAAAATGGCTGAAGAAGGAAATGGTAAACCACTCCCATATCTGTGTCTAGAAAACTCCAAATGGGTTTATGAAGAATGAGACACAAATAAAACAATCAATCAAAACCTAGTGATAGTCAGAAAGATAAAGGGAATATAGAAATAATGCCCCACACTCCCATAGTTAGAGACAATGACCTTGAAAAAAATAAACATGGATTTGCAAAGGAATCCAAAGTGGAGGAGTTTGAACTACAGGAGTTAGAAGAAGGTCACATAGGACAGGTAGGGGAAAAACAAGACAGCTGTGCATACTTTGAGATAAAACAAAACAAAAGCGATTTTAATCTTCCAGAAGAAGAGGGAAGGAAAGATTTGTCCTCCAAGGAATAATAAAGTAGAGCCATCAAGACTGTCTTATAAGATATCATCCTATAAGGGTCAGTTAAAACACTAAGAGTAACTGGCTGGTAAGTCCCTGCTCAGGGCTATTAAAGCAGTTACTGTTAATCTGATAGTGGTCTCCCCAAGGCATGCAGCCAAGATACAACAGAAAATCTCACAAAGCTTATCAAAATAGAGGACTGCTAACCACTTCTGATGATTAATATGGGCATAAATGATATTACTTGAAGAAACCTAGAGTATTGGAAAAGATTACAAAGTCTTGGGTAAAAAGACTAAAGCCTGTAAGGGCATAGCTTTTATTTCCCTTACTGATACTAATTGGAGGTAAGGAATACAAACTAGAAAAACTGATTTGAAAACAAACATCTGGCTAAAAAAATGATGTCTGACAAGAAAATTTGACTTTTGGAACATCGTTTAAAATATAAGGATGATATGAGGGAATGTGCATCAATTTGGGAAAGGCTGAACAAGTTATTACATATGAATACCATGTAGAACTATTGTTCTAGTAGGTTTTAGTAAGTAACTTCTATAAGAAATCATAAACAGTCAAACTTTGGAAAAGCCTAGAAAGACTTGCATAGACTGATGCTAAGTGAAGTGGACAGAACCAGAAAAACATTGTACACATTAACAGCAACAATGTGAGATGGATGAACTATGATGGGCAAACTCTTTTCAATAGAACAAGTGATCAAAGACAACCCTGAGAGACTTGCTATGGAAAATGACATCACATCTAGAAATAAAACAAAAAACCAAAAAACTATGGAGTCTGAATGCTCAGCAAAGCATACTTATGTTCATTTTTAAAATTTTCTTTTCTTTTTTCTTTCTTTCTCATGATTTTTTCCCTTAGTTCTTTTTTCTTCTTTCACAATATGACTAATATGGAACTATGTTAAACACAATTGTACATATACAATGTTTAGACTTACCTGCTGATATACATCTCTTGCACCCTACATGCTTTATCTGGAAACTGCCTATAGGTAAGACACTCAGCTGACTTGAGTCCTTGTACCTTGTACAGAGATTCAGAAGAAAAAGGTCACACCTTTTCTGACTCTCTCCTCTGTTGTTTGGCAATAAAAATCTTTGTAAAAAAGGTCTTCTTCAGGTTTGGATTTGTTTTCAATTGACAGTATAAATATTATAAATATTAGTTACAATGATGGAAGAAGAAGAATAACAGTTGAGTAAACCCACGAAATATGGAAAACTCACGAATAAAATTCTGAAAACAAAAGAAAATGGTTCTAATGAGGAGAAATAGGAATTGTCTGAAGAGAATGATGCTGACACAAAGATTACTCATAAACCAACTGAGGTTTGTAATAGATAAATACAGAAGTTAGAATTAAGGCCAGTAATAGAGAATTATAAAAGCATGATAACAGTCCTGTTAAAAAGAGTCAGGAGCACTAACACACAGAGATGAGCTGAGATTTGAGGTGGATGGGATAATGATAACAGCTCAATTCTTTGCTTCTGTTTTCTCTGCCAAGGACAATGAGCTTTGCATTTGTTTATTGTGGTCATTTTTCAGTCCTGTCCAATTCTTCAGGATCCTATCTAGAATTTTCTTGGCAAAAATACTAGAGTGGTTTGCCATTTCCTTCTCCAGTTCATTTCATAGATGAGAAAACTGAACCAAACAGGGCTGAGTCAAACAGACTTGCCCAGGGGTCACACAGCTAGTGAGTGCTTGAGGTCACATTTGAACTCAGGTCTTCCAGACTCTAGGCCTTATCCCTTTCCATTTTGGCACCTAGCTGCTTTTTTTTCCAGTAACAAAAGCTGTCCAAAAGTGGAATAGGCTGCATGGTAGGTATGTTTTTCATGTCAAGTTAATGAGGGTTCTTCCAACTCTCAAAATCTGATTTTGTGAGATGACATGTTTTCCCATTATCCCATTTATAGTAAGTAAAAGAACCAGGATTTGCTCTCAAGTTTCTTGACTGCCAGGCCCTGTGCTCTGAAACTGGATGGCAGTGCTAGGCTTAGCAAATATAGGGTGCCTTTTGGAAATTAAGTTTGTTGACTATAATAACATTTTATATGTACATTAAAAAAGGATGGGGGGCAAATAGATACATTATTATTGTTATTCTCTTGTTAAAGTGTATAGATTTCTCCCTTTTAAAATATAAAGAGTTTGGGTTATATGCTTTTAGATTTTTGTTTGTATTTGTTGAGAAGATTAGATTCACTGCATGTTATTTTTTTTTTTAGGTTTTTGCAAGGCAAATGGGGTTAAGTGGCTTGCCCAAGGCCACACAGCTAGGTAATTACTAAATGTCTGAGATCCGATTTGAACCCAGGTACTCCTGACTCCAGGGCCAGTGCTCTATCCACTGAGCCACCTAGCCGCCCCTTCTACATGTTATTTTTGACAGAATTTATTTCTTTTGTCTAATGTGCTGTGTCTCAGGGAAAAAAAAGAGCTAAGCCAGAACAGGAAGAGGTAGCACTTAATAATTGCCTAATGTCCCAGTGTAGACCCCATGGGTTCTTCTCTATTTCGGATGAATATTTCATCTAGACCTGGCTTAACAATATTTAAAGTATTTAGTTATCTCTCTCAAAATTTGGCCTATACCCCTGGTGCCAGAAATCCTACCATTAGAGCTTCATTGAACTGCTCCAGGTCAAAAATTAGATGGGCTTCCGCATTAATCTATTGGTAGTCATCAGCAGCAGGCTAGGGATTAGTTTACCTCAACACAGATTTTTTTCCCTCATATATATTATTTATTTGTTTTTCCAAGAACATGAAACAGTAGTATTCACCAGTCATTTTTTTGTTGCAAGTTTTGAGTTTTATGTTTTTCTCCTTGCTTCCCTTCCCTCTCCCCTTCCCCTGACAGAAAACAATCAAGTATAGGCTCTGCATGTGTAATTATGCTAAACATAGATCCATATTAATCATGTTGTAAAAGAAGAATCAAATACAAATGGAAGAGAAAAAAATTAGCGAGAGAAAAAAGTGACATAAAATATAAGACAATTTTTAATAAGTAGTAAACTCCACAGTTCCCTCTCTGGATATGGGTGGTATTTTCCATTACAAGTCTTTTACAACACAACACAGATTTTAACAATGGAGAGAAGAGCATATGAAGGAATCAGCAGAAAGGCTAGCCTGAATAAGTTGATCAGAAGTAGTGAGTGTAAATATTAGGGTGGGGAGTGCTGGGAAAGCAGTTCTGAAACTGCTGGGTCATAACAGCTGGAAAGGAAGTTCTGAAAGATGGGTCTTAAATATTTAAATATAATCTCATTTACAACTCCACCAAGGGATGACCCCTTGTTCCATGGTATATGCTCTTCTCTTGAATTCATTATGTGATTCAATAGAAACTTCCAATTGTAGTTATTCCCACTTTCTTTCTCTGGAATAGTATAAGCAAAATGACTATATGAAAATCCAGATTTACAAAATCTGAATTCTTTTAAATAACAACTATTTTAGTATGTTTAAAACATAATTATATTCACAAAAAAGCACACACCACTGAAAAAAAATTACCTTTACTTCCTGAAAAAATAATACATCTATTGCATTAAAAAAGGTATACTACAGTTCACATCTATTTTGATTGCTTTAAAGAGGCTCTACTTCCAGCATTTGAATCCTTTGTGTATTCTATACCTTGTTATTTTGAACAAAGATAAATAATGATAATTCCCACACACAGTGATTTACATACAATATCTCATTTGATTTTCCTAGTAGCCCCATTGAAATAAGCAATATAAGCATTATTAATTTTTTTTATTCCCCTTTTACAGATGAGAAAACTGAGACTCAGAGGTTAAGTGCCTTGCTCAAGTCATCAAGCCAATAAGTCAGAATTAGTATTCAAACTCAGGCTGCTACATGGATAAAATGCTCTCTCTTGAGTCAGTAAGATTCATCTTCCTGAATTCAAATCTGGCCTCAAATATTTACTACCTGTGTGACCCTGGACAAATCACTTAACACTGTTTCCCCATTTATAAAATGAGCTGGAGAAGGAAATGGCAAACCACTTTAACATATCTGCCAAGAAAACCTCAAATTGAGTCAGAGACAGTTGGACAGGATTAAAAATGACTGAACAAAGTATTCAAACCAAGGTCTTTCTTCACTAGCTCAAATACTCCTACTATACTACTCTGTCCTTTCCAGAAACTTATAATCATAAGAAAGGAAAGGAGGTCAATTAGAAGTGAGTTCATTCCAGACATGGAAAAACAATATGAGAAAAGGTAGGGAAATGAAAGAGGGCAAGATAACAAAGTGATCAGAACCCAGTCTCAGTGAACCTTAGAGCATATAGGCAGTTTGAAAACTATTTGTGGAGGGCTTTCAGTGACAGAATCAAGAGTTTATATGCTATTTAGTAGGTACTAGGAACTTTTTTTTTAATTAAAGATTTTATTTATTTTGAGTTTTAACAATTTTCCCCCCAATCATGCTCCCCCCACACAGAAAGCAATTTGTCAGTCTTTACATTGTTTCTGTGTTGTACATTGATCCAAATTGAGTGTGATGGGAGAGAAATCATATCCTTAAGGAAGAAACATAAAGTATAAGAGATAACAAGATCAGATAGTAAGATATCAGGGTTTTTTTCTAAATTAAAGGGAACTCCACAGCTCTTTATCTGGATACAGATGGTATTTTCCATTGTAGACAGCCCAAAATTGTCCCTGATTGTTGCACTGATGAAATGAGAGTGTCCATCAAGGTTGATCCCATGTTGCTGTTAGGGTGTACACTGTTTTTCTGGTTTTGCTCATCTCACTCAGCATCAGTTCATGCAAATCCCTCCAGGTTTTCCTGAATTCCTATCCTTCCTGGTTTCTAATAGAACAATAGTGTTCCATGACATACATATACCACAGTTTGCTAAGCCAATCCCCAATTAAAGGACATTTACTTGATTTCCAATTCTTTGCTACCACAAACAGGGCTGCTATGAATATTTTTGTAAAAGTGATGTTTTTACCCTTTTTCATCATCTCTTCAGGGTATAGACCCAGTAGTGGTATTGCTGGGTCAAAGGGTATGCTCATTTTTGTTGCCCTTTGGGCATAGTTCCAAATTTGTCTCCAGAAAGGTTGGATGAGTTCACAGCTCCACCAACAATGTAATAGTGTCCCAGATTTCCCACAACACTTCCAACAATGATCGGTATCCTTTCTGGTCATATTGGCCAGTCTGAAAGGTGTGAGGTGATACCTCAGAGAAGCTTTAATTTGCATTTATCTAATAAGTAATGATTTAGAGCAATTTTTCATATGACTATTGATTGCTTTGTTCTGCTCATCTGTAAATTGTCTTTGCATATCCTTTGACCATTTGTCAACTGGGGAATGGCTTTTTGTTTTAAAAATATGACTCAGTTCTCTGTATATTTTAGAAATGAGTCCTTTGTCAGAAACATTAGTTATAAAGATTGTTTCCCAGTTTACTACATTTCCTTTGATTTTGATTACAGTGGTTTTATCTGTGCAAAAGCTTTTTAATTAAATGTAATTGAAATCATCTAGTTTGTTTTTGGTGATGTTCTCTGTCTCTTCCTTATTCATAAACTGCTTTCCTTTCCACAGATCTGACAGGTTACTAGGAACTATTGAGTAGAGTAGTGAGATCATAGCAGTACATATGGAAGGTTACTCTTGGTGTTATAGAAGATAGATAATAAATGTTTATTTGTGCTATTATTGTTGTTCCTGATAAGAGATAGGATAGATTTGAGGCAGGAAGAACATCTAGGAAGTTACTGAGATAGTCCTGGGGAGAAAAGAAACAAGCCACATAGATGGTTGCAGTGGGAGTCCAGGAGTGTGATGCAAGAGATACTGTGGAGATAAAAACAAACAAGAGGACTTGGCAACTGATTAGATGTTTCAAAAGAGAGAGAAGGAATAATTAAAAATGACTACAAGTCTGGCATGCTGGAAGCATGATTGTGCCATCAATAAAAAGAGATAAGTTAAGGGGAACAGCAAGGATATTTTTGTTGAGGGCAGGGGATAAATAGGTAACATTTGGAAAGATGTTAGATATGGGGATTAAGAGACAAGAAGGAATTTGAGGATGACATCTAAGATTTAAGCCTAGAGGACTGGGAGGGTAGTGGTGTCCTCAACAGCAATAGAGAAATATGAAAGGGACAAAGTCTGAGATGTTCAAAAGATTGTAGTTAAGTGATGACAGGAAAATGACCCCAGGGAAAGGAGGCTTAAATTTATTGGGGCTCTTATGGGGTGAAAAACTCACCAACTCTGTGACTTAGGAGGGTAAGAAAGGCTTAGATTTTAATTTAAAGATTATTACAAAGGGGCAGCTAGGTGACACAGTGGATAGAACAATGACCCTGGAGTCAGGAGTCCCTGAGTTCAAATCCGGTCTCAGACACTTAATAATTACCTAGCTGTGTGGCCTTGGGCAACCTAAAAACCTTGGGCCTTGCAAACCTAAAAAAAAAAAAAAGTAAAGTGAAGAGAGAAATTCAGGACAATTTCGAGGATATTGCAACCAGTAGGGCATCTGGGCTGTAGCTAACAAGGGAATAAGACCAGGGTTATATAGGGTATATGCTAGGAAAGGGGTCAGGGAGGAATTGGGCAGTGCTAGGAAGATAAGAAGTAGGTAACACATAGACACTAGCAGTGTGACACTGAGCAAATCACTTTAACTCTTTTTTTTTTTTTTTAGTTTTTGCAAGGCAATGGGGTTAAGTGGCTTGCCCAAGGCCACACAGCTAGGTAATTATTAAGTGTCTGAGACCGGATTTGAACTCAGGTACTCCTGACTCCAAGGCCAGTGCTCCATCCAGTGCTCCATCCACTGCGCCACCTAGCCACCCCTACTTTAACTCTTAATTTCCTTATCTTTAAAATGAACTAGAAAAGGAAATGGCAAACATTCCAGTGTTTCTGCCAAGAAAACCCCTAAATGGGGTCAAAGAGTCTGTTATCAATAACATCTCCTTACTTCCTGAGCAACCTTGGGCAAACCCCACCTCTCTAAGTTTTCATGAACATAAATAAGATAATAATCATAAAATGCTTTGAAAATCTTAAAATGATATAGAAGTACTGCCATGATTATAATGTTTATTACTCAATTTCCTCCTCTGTAAAATGGAGGAAGTAGCTTAGGTGACTTCTAAGATTCCTTCTAGCTCTACTGATCCTAAGATTTGGGATGATCTCTGACATTATTAATGAGCAAATTACTTAATTTCTATGACCTATATAATTGACTTATTGTAAAATGGGGAAAATAACACCTGCTGTGAATATAGTGCTTTGTCTATCTCAAAGTGCTACATAAGTATTAATCATTGTATTATTGAAAATGATGACCACTCTTTGAATCTGACAATATGGGGATGCTCCTAAAAAGGCAACTTCTTCTACCAAGGAAGAGTAGCAATTATTATACGATTTATAGTCTGAATAATCCTGAGGCTCTTTGTGGGATGTGAAGGAGATTGGGTATCCGTTGTAAACTGAGGGGACTGTTTAATCAGAATCATCTTCTTCTAGGATCCAGCCCTTACTGCAACCCCAGGGCTGGGGCAGAGTCATTGAGAGATGGGCCTTTGTCTTAGGACTTAAAAAAAAAAGGTAGCTTTATGATTCCCCTGAAAACACTACAATCTCTCTTTTTTGCCAGTTATTAATCTCTAAATGACATTTATTTTTATTAATATTTTATTTGTTTTCCAATTATATACAATAGTAGTTTTTTGTAAGGTTTTTAATTTTACAATTTTTCCCCCACCCTCCCTTCCCTCCCCATCCCTCCACAGAAGGCAGTCTGATAATCTTTACATTGTTCCCATGCTATACATTGATTGAAATTCGATGTGTTAAAAAAACAAAAAAAAAGAAATTCGATGTGTTGAGAAAGAAATCATATCTTTGAGGAGAAAATAAAATATTAGAGATAGTAAAATTATGTAGTATATAAGATACGTTTTTTAAAAAAAAATTGAAGGTAATAGATTTTGGTCTTTGTTTAAACTCCACAGTTCTTTCTCTAGATACAGGTGGTATTTTCCATTGCAGGTACTCTAAAATTGTCCCTGATTATTGCATTGATGGAATGAACAAGTCCATTAAGGTTGATCATCACCCACATGTTGCTGTTAGGGTGTACATTGTTCTTCTGGTTCTGCTCATCTCGCTCTTCAAGTCTTTCCAGGCTTCTCTGAATTCCCATCCTTCCTAGTTTCTAATAGAACAATAGTGTTCCATAAGGTACATATACCACAATTTGTTCAGCCATTCCCCAACTGATAGACATTTACTAAATTTCCAATTCTTTGCCACCACAAACAGGGTTGCTATGAATATTTTTGTACAAGTGATGTTTTTACCCTTTTAGAAGATATAGCACAATTATCCTCAAGAGAAAATATGGATAGATTTCTTTGTGATCAAAAGAAAAGGGGTTTTTATTCAGGAGCCATTCATGATTACATGAAATTCCATTACTTAAAACACACTCAGATAATGGAATAGCAATGAGTTATGTACAACAAAAGAATATTGTCAATCAAGCACAACAGTTACAACTTCTTTCCCACTTATACAAAAATTGTGGCTTCTTGACCATTGCAAAAGGTAGCTCTTCATAAATTGAAGATTTCTCATAACCTTCACCAGCTTTAATTGGCAACAGAAAATTACATATTGGTGCCTTGCCCAGCTTGTTGGAGCACTATGGTGCCTCGCTGATATGGGAGGAAACCATATCCAAAAGGCCAAGGGTTCCTGTAAGGAATCCAGAATTCAGAAGAGAGGAAACAGTTCCTATCAAACTAGGTCATGGGGTGAAAACAGTCTAGAAAAGGCAGTGAGAAGGATGTCTTGGCACAACATTCCACTCAGATGATAAACATAATATGTAAGTTATGCCATTATTCATTTGATGTCACAGTCTTCTTCAACAATGAAGGACAACAACAGCAACCAGCTTTAATGGATGCCAGAAATATTTCTATTGTGTTTTGGTGGACCAATAGCAGCATTTCTTTCTCTTTTTTTCTTAGAAATATTTTATTTTGAGTTTTACAATTTTTCCCCTAATCTTGTTTCCCTCCCCCCAACCCCCCAGAGAAGGCAATGCGCAGCAGCATTTCCAAGTCTCATTTCATTGTTGTTTAAGAGAAAGAAATAATCACCTGAGGAATATCTTTGGTCAGGCAGAGTAGATCATGGGATGTAAGCACTTGAAGAAACCAGAGGATATTTAACCCAAACACCTTATTAAAAGATGGAGAAACTGAGACTCCACTAAAAGCTGAATAACTTGTCCCAATATGCTGGAAGTGACAATAAAGACAAACGTTTGAGGCTTGAGAAGTTCCTTCAAGTTATTTATGAGAACAGCTTGTTCCTTCTGATTTCAGGCTGTTCTCTAGGACTATGAGTTTACTGACAGTATTGCTCAAGCAAATAAGGCACTATCCTATTTGACTATACCTAAATTAGCTGGATTAACTGATGCACTAAATTAGGTAATTAAATATTGCAAATGTATAAAGGCATCTTGATTATTCTGTTCTCTCTCAGAAGAGAGTGTGTTATAGTTACAAAACAAAAACGAGAATCCCAAATTCAAATTGCTAAATTTCCTCAAATCTGAGAGAGAGAGAGAGAGAGAGAGAGAGTCCCTTTGTTTCTCCAGAAGCAGAGATGTCCTTAGTAACCTGTTCCATATTGGCTTGGCAAGCAGTGGTGGGAATTTGTGGTCTTGGCCTCTACAGCCAGTTCCTCCCGGCAGGCAAACTTCTATATCCAATCCCAGTTGTAATTTCTCTGTGAGGTTGCCAAGAAGAATGTGTTTAAAGTCATTACTGATTACTATTTAACCTCTATTCAACTCTCACACTGTGTTAGGAGCTGCACTGACTGCCTCAATCAAAATCCCTCTGTTCCAGTTACTTGGTCTATTTTAACTAAGAGGGATAAACAGTATCATTAATGATGTGCAATGTGTATCTGGGAAGCCATATGGGTTCTATCTTTACATCAAACAACTGAATGTTCAGAAATACCTAATTTTATGCTGGGGAGTTGAGAGAGAAGATCAAGGGACAGGCAGTGAGAGCACAATTCTCTAGAGAAATCTTAGGACATGGATTTCTTTATAGATTGGAATTTTGCTTTTTGAAATGTCTTCTTGTGTGTCCAGCTTGGGGGTGGGAGGGAACTGTTCCTTCTCTAATGTCACCATGGTAACTTATCTAAAATGCTTAAAAAAATCTTAAGCCTAGAATGAAGTAAAAGAAGCAACATACAATAATGATAATATATAACTAGCATTTTTATAGTGCCTGCTATGTGCCAGTTAGGGGCAACTGGGTGACCCAGTGGATAGCGTGCCAGCCTTGGAGTCAGGAAAACCTAAGTTCAAATCTGACCTCAGACATTAGCTGTGTCACCCTGGGCAAGTCACTTAACCTTGTTTGCCTCAGGTTCCTCATCCATAAAAATGAACAGGGGAAGGAAATGGCAAACTGCTCCAGTATCTGCCAAGAAAACCCCAAAAGGAGTCGATGAAAAGATGGACACAACTGAAAAACATCTGGACAATTGTGATTCTCTGAGTCTGACAGTGCCAGACAGCTTCTGATCCAGAGAAAAGTCTACTGAATGTGCCCTGGCCCACCCTGAATATAAAAACTGTCAACACACTTTCCTCATTAAAATAACTAGTCTAAATTCAGTCAGTATAGCTTACTAATGATTTGTGGATATATCGATTAGTAGGTAGAGTCTTCACAAACCTCAGTTTCTTACCAGGTGACTTGTAAAATAGTAGATTCTTCTCCCAAAAGATTTAATTTAGATAAGTTCAAAGTTTCTCCACAATTCATTTTCCTGGGCATAATGGTTAGAGAACTGAACTTAAAGTTGGGAAAACCTGAACTCAAACTAGGCTTCAGATATTTACTAGTTGAATGACAAAGGACAAGCCATTTAATCTCTATGTAACTCTAGGAACTCCCTAGGACTTAGTTAACAATACTAACAGTTAGTATCTATATATTGCTTTAAGATTTAAAAAAATTTTTTTTTATTTATTTAAGGCAATGGAGTTAAGAATGACTTGCCCAAGGTCACATAACTAGGCAATTATTAAGTATCTGAGGCTGGATTTGAACTCAGGTCCTCCTGATTCCAGGGTCAGTGCTATCCACTGCCCAACCCAGCTGCCCCCTTGCTTTAAGATTTAAATGATTTGAAAGCATGCCCCATGACAACTCTTAGGCTGTAAAATGAAGATTTACTATTGTCATTTTGCAGATGAGGAAACTGAGGCAGAGAGATTAAATGACTTGCCATGGGTCATAAAGCTAGTGTTTGAGGTTCTATTTGAACTTGGGCTTTCCTGACTCTAGACTAAGAATTTTATTTACTGTACCACCCAACTTCCTACTAGGTTATTGACTGATTTGTGGAAGAAATTCCCATACCTCGAGTTGTGTACTTGATGCTAAAATCAGTGATTACATTCAAATATACAGATAATAACATTTGAACATACATAAATTAAAAATAAGAAAAATCTTCAGATCATTTGGACTTCTCTGAAAATATTGTTTGAAGTAAAGTTATTATGAATCTATAAATTCTCTTTATCTAGAAGAGAGTGGGTAGTTAAGTGGGAGGAGGGTCAGAGGAAAAACTGGTAAATTGTTCTAGTGTTTTTCCTAAAGTGTAATTTCAATAAGAAGATATGAGAACAAACTTTCACTGAAATGTTGCTGAGTAGTAAATAAATTAAGAGTATAATCAGTACATGCAACCAACCTTCAAATGCCACTGTGAGAGACCTGAGGAGTGGCAGGACAAAATGTACAACAGAAGTCAAAGAACCTTTTGAAAAGAAAGCTATTGTGTATCAAATGCATGGAAACTGTCTTTATTCTGGTACCAGAATAGTCAAGTCAAGAAGCATTTAGAGTCTGCTATGAAGCTGGACAGTGATAAAAAGTGATAAAAGTCTCAGTGGGTAACCTCTTAACTGTAGAGATAAGGGTTGATCCCTAAGCAAATTCACACCAGGATGTAAATAAGTGGTAGGATAGGGACTATGTGAGTGAGTGAGAAAGAAATTCCCTCTGTCAAAGTTTTTCTGCAGTTATTATAGACTGTTGCCTAGAGCACTGTGAGGGTAAGTGACTTGTTTAGGGTCATGCGCTAGACCAGTCAGCTGAGATCATAGGTGGAGATAGTAACTCTACTTGGGAAAGGGTCGGGGTACTCGCTCCCAGACCAATAAAGTTCTGTCAGTTTCTATAAGATTCTTATGAAAATATATATCTTAATCTGCCCCAATGCCACCTGTGCTGTTGATTGGTAGGCTAATGCCAGTCCTGGTCTTTTAAGTTCCTAATGCCAACCTGGCCTAGTTATAGATTCCTGTTAGCCTTTAAATTCTGCCAAATCGGGGCGGCTACGTGGTGCAGTGGATAGAGCACTGGCCTTGGAGCCAGAAGTACCTGAGTTCAAATCTGACCTCAGACACTTAATAATTACCTAGCTGTGTGGCCTTGGGCAAGCCACTTAACCCCATTGCCTTGCAAAATCTAGAAAAAAAAAATTCTGCCAAATCAGGATTGAAAAATCCAGGCATGGAGATGGGAGTGGGAGTCTGGGGAAAGCCAGGAGCCCGGCCCTTAGGGCTGAAGCTGATTCATGCTACTCAGGGAAGGGAAGACCTAGAGAAATGCTAAGAGACTTTCAACCTGAGGAGGAGCTTTGGGCCATTACTGTTGGACTTTCTCTGACAGGGTTCTGGGGAGCTACTGTTTTCCTTATGGTACCAAAGGTAGGACTGTCTTCTTTGATAGTTCAGATCCTTTTATAGATTAGGTTTTGATTAGGGATGAGCTTGGGAAGGGAAGGAAATGGGTTGGAAAAGGAGAGAAGGGAGGAGCAGTCTATAAGAGCTTAAGGGTGTAGCCCTGGGAAGTGGACAGTGGGCTCTGAGGGAAGTTGGGAATATTTTTATTTTTTACTTTTAATTTTTTTTGAAGTTTGGAATATTGAGCAAAATTTGATGACCACCCATGCTGGCATTTTTTTCAAAAGCAGATTTCAAAGAAATTAATTTCCTTTAAACAGATTTAAACCTTCCTTGAAATCTAATTTGTTGTTTTGTTAAATCTGAACAATGGGCATAAAATAAGCACACCTTTCAAGCCTTAGGAACAGAGTATTCAGATCATCTGCCCAGCCCTCAGTTTTCAACTCTTAATCTGCCCCAGTCCCACCTGTGCTGTTGATTGGTAGGGTAATGCAACTCCTGGTCTTTTGAGTTCTTTTGATTCTCTTTAGCCAACCTAGCCTAGTTAGAGATTCCTGTTACCCTTTAAGTTTTGCCAAAGCAAAATTTCCCCCAAAAAATGTCCTTAAAAAATAAGAGAAAACTAGAAGAGACCTTGGACACCATCTAAGTCTAATTCCCTCATTTTCTATATAAGGAAATAAAACCACAGGAGTGTAATAACTGCCCTCAGGATCTTCTGCCCTAAATATATGCACAAACTGAACTAGTACTCAACTTCATGGATATATCATTTGGTAGATTTAAATAAAATTTTATTTCTTTAAGGCAATGGGGGTTAAGTGACTTGCCCAAAGTCACACAGCTAGGCAAATTATTAAGCTTCTGAGGCTGGATTTGAATTCGGGTCCTCCTGATTCCTGGGCAGGTGCTCTAGCCACTGTGCCACCTAGCTGTCCTTAATGGATATATCAGAAGAATGCTTAGTGATAGCTCTTTCTTATTGGGGGTCTGGAGTCAGAAAGACAAGTTCAAATCTGTCCTCTGAACTTACAAGCTACATGACCCTTTGGGAGTGACAGAGCCTCGGTTTCCTTAACTGTAAAATGGGAATAAGAATAGCGTTTACCTCATAGGGTCATCATGAGGATGAAATGAGATCATATTTATTTATAAGTACTTAGTATAACTCTGGTATATTAGATGGTTAATAAATGCTTGTTTTCTTCCTTCCTAGAAGCATGCTCTGAAATAGAGAGATGAGTTCACAAGTCCAAATGCTTCCAGGCATTTGGATTTGCATTCCAGTCCTCAAGAGTGAGTCAATCTTCCTAACCCCCTACTTTCTCTTACATATGCAAAACTTTTCCTACCCTTTATTCTGCTTCTGAATGTTGGACCAAAATATTCCGATTCCCACCTGAAGATTAGATCATGGTTGGCACCGGCACCATCACCATCACCACCAGGTTTGGTGATCTTTTCAGTCTCTCCTAGAACATGCTCTCTTATCTTCTCTTTAGAGCTGAACTACCAATTCCTTCCACCCTCACCCCAGACCAGGACTATGTTGCAATTCTTGTCTGAACTTGCTAGTTCCCGGATAAGGGAAGGCATCCCTCTCTATCTAGTACCAAAGGTTCCCCCTCTGGGCTCCAAGATGTCCTGCACTGACCTTGCTGCGATTTAGCTCCTATTGGAGGTCTCGGTGTCTATGAACTTTGATCTATTTGTTTCTTTCCTGTTTGGTTTGCCTGAGGCATTTTTGGTAACTGATTATTTTAAAGCTGGTTTTAATTTTCAGGAAACCCAACTTCTTTCCCTATTTTTCTAAGCTTGCCTCCTGGCCCCATCTCCTTAGTGGCTAAGATGCTGTAGCATTGCCAGTAGCCAAGTTTTAGCTCTATCTGTTCCAAAGCTCACACTCCTCTCTGGACTGCCCACAAAGTTCCAGTTGCCGGTGTGGGTCCCGCCTCCGTGGCTGAGCTCATTTGCAGAATAAACACGACACACCCCTAAATCCAATGAATGGTTAAGCCTCTCTCTGCTCAGGTTTCTAGGTTAGTCCACTTCCCCAGGTTCTTTCTGTTGACTCATCCCTCAGGTGCCCCCAGGGGAAAAGTTTCCCAGAATCCTAGCCTTATAGTCGAATGATAACAAGGTTACTTTATGTATATGTAACACAATTCTACCCAAAGTATCTGCAAAGACTGCCTTGATCCAAGCAGCTCTGTAAACAACATGTTTATGGTTCTTTTAAACCGAGCAATCAAAGCAGACTCCAGGCCCCAACAGTAGCCAGAATATAGTTAGCAATCTTTACTCTAGGGGCTATTGCCACAGCTGGATCCTGAAAGAGAATTTGACTTTCACCAGTCTCCTCCTCAGCATGATGGAATTTTCTTGGTGGATACTTAGATAAAAAGAGAGGCTGGATTTGGGGGGGTGGGGGCGGAGGGGATGATTGTATTTTTTTTTTTTGTTGTTGGATTGCTTTGACTCTTAAGTAAGTACCATCCTTCCATATGATTCTCTCTTCCCTTAAACCCTTACCCCACCAAGTCTTCAGCCCCTTTCAGAGGGAGATGTGGCTAATTTTAAATTTATCAGTTCAAGCTGACAACTAGTTTCTACCACAACCACAGTCAAAGGGTGCTGTGGGAAAACAGGAAGCAAGGCTTGAGAGAACGGAAAACAACGGGAAGGTGACTTAACCCTTCCTTTCCACCTGAGACCAGTGGTTTTTAATTTAGGAAGACCTGACAATTCTGGTAAAGAATTCTGCTTCCTTTCTTTCACTGTTTAAAGTCCTACCCCTGATAAGAATTAAAGAGCAAATTTTTATGCTGCTCTTGTAAAATGAGCCAATAAACATTTGTTAAGTGCCTTCAAGTCTAGACACACCAAGCAAAGAGGATACAAAAAGAGGCAAAAAATAATCCTTGTCTTCAAAGAGCTCACATTCCATATGGGGAAGACAGTAAGCAATATGAGTAAACAAGCTATATACAGGATAAATGGAAAATAATTAAGAGAGGGATAGCACTAGAATAAAAATGAGTTGGAGAAGACCAAACAAAAAGAAGACCTTAATGGAGGAGTTTTCTATTTCCTTTTCCAGTTCATTTTACAGATGAGGAAACTGAGGAAAACAGGGTTAAGTGACTTGGCCAGAGTCATAACTAGTGGGTCCAGTATTCTATCCACTGTGCCACCTAGATACCTCTAGCTAACTTCTGGTAGAAGATAGGATTTTAGTTAGAATTTAAGGAATCCAGAGAGGTCTGAGCTAGGGAGGGACAGCATTGTAGGCATGGGGGCCAGCCAGAGATAATGCCCTGAGCCTAAGAGACAGAGTGTCCTGTTCTCGGAACAGCCTTGTTGAAGAATATGTGAGGACCTGGGGAGGGGGGAGAATATAGTATAAGAAGACTGGGAAGGTAGGAAAGGTTTCAAATGCCAGAGGACTTTATATTTAATACCAAAGGTGATTGGAAGCCACTGGAGTTTTATTGAATGTGGAGGGATGACATAGACTTGCATTTTTAGGAAAAATCACTTTAATGGCTGAATGAAGAATGAATTAGGAGTGGGAAGAATTAAAGCAAGGAGGCTATTGCTGCTATCAGCCATTGTAATTAGTCCATGAAGTGATGAGGGCCAGAGGGGTGGCAGTGTCGGGGAGGAGAGAGGGGAGAATAATCAACAGATGTTGCAAAGATCTTGGCAATAGACTGGATATGGGGTCAAAACATGTTTCACCTTGTAGTATCACTTTGGGGATGTTCTTCCAGTTGACCAAGAGGAGTCGTTTAGTTGACTTTTATATGGAAAGTCTAAGGAGCATTGCTAAGGCTCTTCTGTGGAGGTGAAATGTAAGATAGCTAATGAGTAGTCCTGGGGTCGCTGTCTCTGAAGGCTTGTGCACTAGGCTCCTTGACCCTGAGACCTTTCTCTTGGTGGAAAGTATAGGGATGATTCTAAACTCCCTAAGGTCAGTGTGGGGTGGGTTATATCCTTCTTCCCTAAGACCGAGTCTGTGGAATAGATGCTTTTGAGGGCTTCTCTCTTTTTTCAGCATCCAGGAACTAAGAAGTCAATTAGCAGAGCCATTACAAAACAATATGATATGACAGTAGCAGTCAAGAAGAGAGATAATCTGCTGGGAAGAACAGAACCTAATTAGGGCTCTTCTTGGTGGAAGTGAAATGTATAATAGCTCATGAACAGCCCTTTTGTGAAAGTTGAAATGTTGTTTATTGTATCACAGTTTCAAAAGATTGAACTCAGAGAATTCCTCTGAGAATGGCTCCAAAACCTCCTGGAAGTTCCCTCCAACCCTGAAATTCCTAAGTTGGAAGTTCCCCTCTGCCCTAGGCTTCCCTCTCAGATTGCACAGCTCTTCCCTCTTCCCCTTCCCCAACTTCCAGTAAAGAGGGCACCATCCAAGACCAGTCATGTCTCCAATTCCTCTCCAGGATGTTTGCTGACTTTCTTCACTATACATAATTTCATTTTCTCCCCCTCTAGTTTTAAGCTTCCTTTTTGGGGGGTTGTCTCCCCCCTTAAAATGTAAGCTTGATACAGTGGATAGAGCACTGGCCTTGGAGTCAGGAGGACCTGGGTTCAAATTGGACTTTAGACACTGAATAGCTATGTGACCCTGGGCAAGTCACTTTAACCCTATTTACCCCCTAAGAAAAGACTTTTAAAAATGTGGATTTAGCTGTGACTTAGCTACAGTGCCTGGTGAAAAATAAATGCTTTCTGCCTGGCTGCCTGCATGACTAATTAAAACTGCCTGCTTCTTATCTGATTCATATTTGTACTCTGGATACTTTTTAACTTCCTCCCCCACAGCTGGGGGGGAAAACCCTTAGATGGGAGCCAAAAATAGAGTTGTTCACCAGGAATCTGACAAGGGGGCCCAGAATTGAAGCACTGGGGGCTAATGCCCCTATTTAGGAGTCAAGTCAGAGTCTACTGGTGCAGGTAAAGGAAAGGCAGAGATCTCTAGCCCTTGAGCTGAAAGCTAAAATAACTTTTTTTTAAAGTAGCATTTTAGAACTGAAAGGGATTTCAAATGTTATCTTTTGTAGCTCATTTTAGAAATGAAAAAATTGAAGCCCAGAAAGAGGAAGTAATTTTTCCAACATGGCCCTTATCTGAATTCAAACTGATGTCATCTAAGTCCAGAACCAGGGCTACCGGGTTGTTATGTTCAGGGTTATTGTCATGTTCAGGGTCAGTACATCATTGTTCCAATTCTGCTTGTCCCTTGGAATCATTCCATTTAAATCTTTCCATACTTCTGAGAGCTGTCTTCTTATTTTCACTTATTACGGGTTGTTATAGTGAAAGGCAGTGATGCAATTGCGATGGATAACAAGCTGATCTCAGTGTCATGAGGGCCTGCTTCTAACATATACTGGCTTTGTGATTCTAGGCAAATCACAGTCTTTCAGGGCCCCAGGCAACTCTCTAAAAGTAAGATCTTGAAATTGCAGAGCAGCCTCTTTGTTTATTGATAGAGTTCCTTATGTGATGAGATCAACTTATCTACACCTTATACTTTGTGACTCTTGTCCATGTCCTGCAGGGACTTCACTCAGTGTGCTAGGACTCATGATATTTCACAAATACCAAAGGAACACAAAGATTGTCTATCATCTTTCTTGTTATATAACTGACCCATTTACTTTTTTTGTCATTTATCTCCTTGAAACTTTTTTTCCCACTTCATTTGTGCATTGCTTTGTGGTTAAATTCTGTAGTTTACTCACACTTACCAAGCTTGTTCTTTGGAGGATCTACACTTTTGATTATTTAGAGAATAGGACATTCCATGATTGGGAGCCATAAAGTGTCACTGAAAGGATATTGATGCTAAAAAGTTATTTTTTTTCCCTCCAGGAAAAAAATTGGAGTCAAAAGTACTATGACTGAAGCAAAGATTCACTGTTCAACAAAAACTGCTGGGGAAATTTGAAGGGATTCTGGTACAAATTAGGTTTAGAACAGATTCTCATACAATATATCAAGATATATTCCAAATGAAAATATGACCAATTTGAAAAGTCTCACAGAAAACAAACTAGAAGATCATGGATGGAAATATTTATTATAACTATGGCTAGAGCAAGTATTCATGACCACAGGACAGAAAAGATAGACAATAGAGAAAATTTTGATTACAAAAAGTTGAAAAGTTTTTGCACAAACAAAATTAACACAAAAATTAAAATTAAAATGGAAACATAAATGGGGGAAATATTTGTAGCAAGCTTTTCTGATAAAGATCTGATAGTCAAGATTTCTAAGGGAGTGATTTAAATATATAAGAATAAGGGTAGGTCTGGTGTCATACACCTTTGATCTCTGTTATCAGGGAGATAAGGCTTGTGGGAGATACTGAATGTAGTTTTTTTTGTTTTTTTTTTGCAAGGCAACGGGGTTAAGTGGCTTGCCCAAGGCCACACAGCTAGGTAATTATTAAGTGTCTGAGACCACATTTGAACCCAGGTACTCCTGACTCCAGGGCTGGTGCTTTATCCACTGCGCCACCTAGCTGCCCCAAGATACTGAATGTAAAAGTTCTGATTTTCAGTAAGGTTATTAAGCCATGGTCTGCACCAAGTCTAGTTCCAAAATAGTGAGCCTCCAGACAGAGAACTAATTGGCTACCTTAGAAATGGCAAAGTGGTCAAGGTGGGAAAGGAGCAGGTCAAAATTCTCATGTACATCAATGATGAGATTGAGTGGCTGCTATGCTTATAGGCTGGATGATATAGAGAAATCTAGTCTTCAAAAGGAAAAAAAAAGTGGTTGGCTAGGTGGCACAGTGGATAGAGCACCGGCTCTGGAGTCAGGAGAACCTGAATTCAAATCTGGCCTCAGACACTTAATAATTACCTAGCTGTGTGGCCTTGGGCAAGCCACTTAACCCCATTGCCTTGTAAAAACCTTAAAAAAAAAGGAAAAAAGAAAAGAAAAAGATCTAAAGCCATTCCCCACAAAAATGAGAGATCTGAGGATATTAAAAGGTATTTCTCAAAGGAACAGGATATCATCGATAACATTTTTATGTGCTCCAAATTACTAATAATTAGCAAAATGCAAATTAAAATAATTTTGATATTTTACTCCATACCTCTCATAATGGCAAAAATTACCAAAATGGAAAATGATAATTGTTGGAAGAGCTTTGGAAAAATAGTCACAACAAAATACTATCAGTAGCACTGTCCACTAGTCTAGCCATTCTGGAAAACAATTTGGATCTATACCAAAAAGTCACTAAATCATGCACATACTTGATTCCACTACTAGGCCTACACCCCAAAGAGATCAATGAAAAAAGGAAAGAACCACATATACAAAAATATTTATTGCAACTCTTTATAGCAAAGAACTTGAAATTGAGAAGATACCCATCAATTATGGAATAGCTGAACAATTTCTGTGATATGAAAGTATCTAAATATTATTATACTATGAGAAATGAGAAAAAGATAGCTTTAGACAAACCTGGGGAAGATTAATATGAAATGATGCAATGTAAAGGGAACAGAACTTAGAGATCCATTTATACAATAATAATATTTTAAAAATAAACACCCCAAGAAAGACTTAAGGACTCTGATCAATGTAATGACCAACTATTGGAACTTATAAGCCTTTGACATATAAAGAAAGGCCAAACTACTCTCAAGTTGCCTAATGGGGGAGGCAACATTCAAAAAACTAAATATAAAAAAATTATATACTGTTGACCTCTAATAACAAATTCCACTGTCACTGGATCCTTGCCTACATCTGGGAGAGGGGAAGATTCACATTTGTGGAGGTCTTGGAATAAATGATAAGAGACCAAAAATCCTGGGTTTGGTAGGAGTCATGTTCTCCTGGACATACCTCCTAGGAGGTGTGTCTGATATTTAGCCCCATCCTAAATTGTAGGCTATTCCCTTTCTTGATGAAGAAGTAGCTTTTCAGATTCTGCTTTCTGTTAGTGGAATGCATAAGATCCAAGATCACATCTTTGGTGGTCTTATATGCCTATGTATTCAGCAAACTTAGAGAAATATTAATAAACATGCATGTTAATCTAATTCTGTTTTACTCTTTCTTGAGGACAAACCCTAGAGATTAATGTTTGTCCCTTATTAGTACAAACTCTGAAGGTTAACATAAATTAATCTAATTATTATTATTATTATTATTATCTTTTTAGTTTTTTCAAGCCAATGGGGTTAAATGACTTGCCCAAGGTCACACAGCTAGGTAATTAGTAAATGTCTGAGGTCAAATTTGAACTCAGGACCTCCTGACTCCAGGGCTGGTGCTCTATTCACTGCCCCACCTAGCTGCCCCTAATTATTATTTTTAAAGCCAATCCACATTGTCTAAGTTGTGAGCTTGGTGCTGGAAGGATGCTGGTTCTCAAGACAGGAATAGGGAAGTTAGGAAAAGGGCAGGGGAGAGATAATGAGTTCATTTTGGACATTCAGATTTGAACATTAAGATGTCTTCAGGATATCCAGTTAGTGACGTCTAGTAGCAGCTAGAGTTTTAAGACTATACCAGATGAGTTGGGTTTGGAGAAAGATGAAGAAGAGAGATAGGAGATGAATTATACCTAAAACATTTCAAAATTTTGAGAATCTAAGGATTTAATCTCTGTAGTCTTGGTTTAGTCTTGAATTTGGGGGATGAAACTAGTAGCTTTGTAAGCACTGATAATGCAAATACTATTTATCCTTCTTTTATAGATCAAAAAATTAAGCCTGGCAAGATGGAAAAATGCTATCCACATCTAGAGAAACAAATGATAGAGAGTCTGAATGCAGATCAAAGCATACCTTTAAAAAACTTTATCTCTCTTGAGTTTTTTTGGTCTGTTTTTTTTTGCAACGGCTAATATGGAAACATTTTTCATGACTGCACATGTATAATCTACATCAAATTGCTTGTTGTCTTAAGGAGTGGGTTAGCAGAAAGAGAGTAAAAGAATTTAAAACTCAAAAATTTTAAAAACAAATGTTAAAAATTGTTTTTGCATATCATTTAAAAAAAAGAAAATTTTTACTTAAAAGTCTGAGAAAAACTTGAAGATTTGTGTCCCTTACCTCCAATCAAAGTAAATCAGAACTTATTTCTAGACCTGTATTCTTTCTATTATATCTGCCTATTAATTAAAACTCACAGTTATATAATATTTTAAAGTTTAAAAAATAATTTTGCATGCAGTAACTCTTTCCTAATAATTTCTGTAGGCATTAGGTAATAATAACATTTGGCCTTATTTAAAGGCCAAATATACTACTTAATTATTTGGAGGTTTCCAAAGTACTTTGCATTATCTCACTTGAACCTCAAATGACACTGAAGCTGAGAGAATATATGTCATTTGCCCATAATTTGTGACAAAACTAGTAAATGTCAGAAGTGGCATTTGAACCCTGCTTTCTCATGACTCCCATCCCAATGGGCTTCTACTACTCCAAGCTGCTACTATTAACTATCATTTTTCTTCTTCATAAAAAAGGAAACTGAGTCCAAAGCCATATGCCTCCAAGTTCACTGTTTTTTCCTCTAGACTACTGAATGGAAGAGAGGCTCTGGCATCCTTCAAGAAAATTGTTTTGGTCTTTTGGTATAATTCATTCCTAAAGAGTCATTAGTTTTTGGATTTGAAAATAGATTTAATCCCTTTTGGGCCTAAAACTATGGGCTTGGGGTGCCCCCTTCTGGATGCTACACTAAACCAATCCATCCTGAAGTAGCCCCCTCCTTCTAATGACTCAAATGTTCCTTCTTCTCTAGAGCTGACAAACCAGTTCTGAATCACTTTACTTAGTTTTTTTAAAATAACAAACTTTATTTATTTTTGAAATTGTAGGCAATGGGGTTAATGACTTGCCCAAAGTCACACAGCTAGGTGATTATGAAGTGCCTCAGCTGGGGTTTGAACTGAGGTCGGAAGTGATGACCTGACTTTAGAGGCTGGTGCTCTATCCACTGCACCACCTAGCTGCCCCACTTTATTCAGTTTTAACATATATAAGACAACTCATTGAGGATCGGACACTGTGATCGATCACAGAGATTTTATTTTTAAACTCCAATTGGAAAATAACTCCAATTACTATTATTTTTTAATCTTTACTGACTCATTTTGACAAAAGAAGCTCTTGGAAGAACTGGAAAAGAACTTAAAGGTTAACAAGTACCTCCCATTCCATTTTACAGAAGAAGAAACTGAGGTATAGAGACACAGGAAATGTTTGAGCCAGGATTTTAATTCAGATCTTCTTACCCCAAATTTAGTATTTTTTCTATTGCCATCCCCATAACAATATCTCATCTTTCTAAGTATATACCATGAACATAGTTAATTAAAACTCCATAACTGTGTGATTGCCCTTTGATGTTTACTAATTGTTAACAGAAAAGAAGACTCCACACTCTAGTTAGTATTAATTTACCAAGTATCCTTATTTGACCCACATTTCCTTGCTTTCTTCATTAATACAGATATTCCCACATTTCTCTAGTTTCTTCATAGTCATTATTCATTATAGTACACTAATTTTTCATTGAATTCATATATCACAGTTTGTTCAGTCATTCTCTAGTCATTGGACACATTGTTTTCCCCTAGCTTGTTGTTACTACAAGTAATATTGTTGAAAAATGATTTTTCGATATGGGGATTCCCCCCCCCCATAATTAACTTCATTGTGGTATAATCCCAGGTATAAGTAAGTAAAAATGAACAAAAATGAACCCTAAGAACTAAAGTTTTGGATTTAACAATGGAAAAGATCCATCACATTTTTTGTGACAGTCATAACAATAACAGCTGACATATATAATATATATATATATATATATATATACACATATATACACATACATCTATCTATCTATATGTAAAACAGTTAACAGAAACAAGTCAGAAATAATACAGTGTAATAAGAAGCTCATTGGACTGGATTCCTCTGCAAGATCATGACCAAGGCATCTTTAGGACTGTTTCCTTATCTTTATAAAAGAAAGATTTTGGCTAAATAATCTCTGGGGTCCTTTCTAGCTTTGTAATTCAACAAATAAGGTATGAATGTTTTCCC
Organism: Macrotis lagotis; assembly: GCF_037893015.1. NCBI lineage: Eukaryota > Metazoa > Chordata > Mammalia > Peramelemorphia > Peramelidae > Macrotis > Macrotis lagotis. Next base: position 518,901,014 of record NC_133666.1, on the reverse strand, counting down.
AAAGTACATCTTGTACTTTTTCATATATGCTGCTGAGGATGGGTAGGAAGCATTGAGATTTAGCCAATTTTTCCTCCCCCTCTTTTCAGTACCATGGATCTGATGAACTCAGGAAGCAGCAAAGGCTACATGTTTTCTTATTTATCTCATATGAAAGCACACAAAGATGACTTTATGCAAAAGAATTAAAGAGTCTCAGGAAAGGTAGTTACTATAAGTGGTCTACTGAGAAAATTCAGAGGTGCCACTGAAGCTTGGTTTGTGTCTTTCTAGAGTGACTATTTTCTCACTTAGAATTTTTGAGGATAAAGTGAACTAGTAATCACATTATAATCACAATTTTCAATCACATTGTAAGTGAAGAGGTGAATGAGGTATGCCTAAAAGGGTGATTCTATATTCTATATATTCTATGTACACACACACATCTACACATAATACATATAACTATTTACCTAAAAATAAACAATTTTTGCTAGGTTGAAGGGCATTCTTTACAAATATTGCTCTAGTTTCAGACCTAGGAGGTCTTGATCAACCCAGGAGAGGGGACAGAAACATTTTCTTGAACTCCTTTACTCATCATATCCCCTTCCTGTCACCCCAGGGAAAATTTTGTTTCTAGCATAGGTTTGGGCCTTATCTAGAATTTCCCCAAAGGGTGGAGTAGAAAGGACCTTGATTTACATTGTAAATCAGTATTGGGACAAGTATTTATTTCTTCCATGTATAGGAAATGCAAGGCACAAAAGGTTCTCGCAAGTATTCATTGACAGAACTTAATAAAATGAATGGAATGAAAACTATTGTTATATTTTCCTGGAAGGCTGAGACTTAAACCTTAGATCATGAAGCAATTTGCAGAACTGATGGGCCAGCACTTCTTCATATTTCATTTTGGTTCTGCACTATCTCCTTGTTAGCCAGGTTAGAGATTAGACTCATCCTCTAGTCAGAGCTATCCTTTTTAGTGTAGAGGGAATCAACCTGCTACCAGCGCTCCAAGGAACTCACATTCTCCAAACTTAAACTCACAAAGATGCCACCAAAGACATGATATTCATATTAATATCAGTGTTTGATCGCCTACATGTAAACTCAAAGAAGGAAACACAAAGTAGAAAAGGCAGGGAGGGTTCAAGCTGAAGTTGTCCAAGTCCCCTTTCTCTAGATGGCATGTGGAAGTAGCCAGGGATAGGAAAGTGTTGGCCTTTCCAGGAAAGACTCAGAATGTCTGACAGGATCTTCAGGATCTCCCCAGGAGAAGGGATAACTGAAGGGGATTCACTCCTTTGTCAAGATTTACTGAGTTTAAGTTTTTCATGCTTAGTGGTTAATAGGGAGATTCTTTTGTTTGCTCCAAAGAGCCCAGTTCTTTAGAATAGATTCACATATAGCCAGTCAGAAGCAGAAAGGAACTTTGTCATCCCCAGGGAGCTCAAACTAATCAGTCATTATTCATAGTCAGGAGTGGGCAGGGCAGCTCTGTTACTTATGGAAAGAGCTTCTAGACACCAAGGATCCATGAAGGTAAAAGTTCTAAAACTATCTTGACTTTAAAACATTTATGTGTGCTTTGATTTTGAAATGAATTTTTTTCTCCTTTGATATCTATAAATTCCTTTAAAATACTTTGTCTCTGTATATTGATCATTAGAAATAAAGACATGGGCTTGTATTTTAAAAAAATTAGTTGACATCTCCCACATTACTTTATTTTCCTTAACCTGTCCCTTTAATACTTCCTCTTAACTCCTTTCACAACATATGTTGTAGTAGGTAATGGTCTCCGATTCTCATGCTCAAACTTTCTAATCATCTTTGATTATCCTTCTTTCTTATTTATATCCAGTCAGCCCCCAAGTCCATCAAATCTTTATGCCTTTTTTCCTTTTCCCATGACCACTACCTTAGTTTAGGTGCTAGAACTATGTGCTCATATTAGGAGACCATGGTCCCCAGGGAAGCTTAGAGTTAGAGGAGATGTGAGAGATTATCTAGAGCAACTCACATTTACAAGAGAATTCCTTCCACAACACGTATCTGCAAGTGGTTGACCAGTCTGGCTTGAAATCCTTTAGTGAGCAAAAACTAACTACCCTATAATGCAGTTCAGTTTACTTTGGGATAGACTAGACTCTTTCTGCTTGGTCCTAGAAAACAGAATGAGGAATAATAGTTGGAAGTTTCAGAGAGGCAGATCTAACATTGAGCTTCAAGGGTTTTGGCCCCTTGAAGACATTTACTTCTGCCTAATGCTTTTCTTTTCTTTTTCTGTCTCCTTGAATCAGTCTTCCTAGAATGATCTCAAGAGCATAGTAAAACATCTTAGTTGATTTTTGGGGGTGATATTCTATAGCTGAATAATAAGAGTTTCATCATGAACACTTAGAGAGGCAAAGTTTTATCAGTAATATATGTGGGTTCATTCTTTTCCCACATAATGATTTTTCTTATTCTAGTTGTTATTCAATCATTTTTCATTCCTGTCTAACTCTCTATGACCCCATTTGGAGTTTTCTTGGCAAAGCTACTAAAGTGATTTGCCATTTCCTTCTCTAGCTCATTTTATAGATGAGGAAGTGAGGCAACCAAGGTAGATGTGTCCAAGGTCACTCAGCTAGTAAGAGACTGGATTTGAACTCAGGAAAATGAGTCTTCTTGACTCCAGGTCTGTCACTCTGTCCATTGCACTATCTACCTGTCCTTTTATTCAGTAGAATTGATAAAAGTCTTGTATATTATGATTCAATCAAATTTACCTTCTCACTGTTCCTCATACACGATACTCCGTTTTCTGTCTCTGTGACTTTTCAATGGCTGTGTCTCATGCCTGGAATGTGCTCTCTACTAACCTCTTCCTCTTGGAATCCAATATTCAAACACTACTTTCTACATGAAGTTTTTTCTGATTCTCCCTTGGTTCCAGGGAGAACCCTAGAATGGGTTCTGGGGAGAATCCCAAAATTATTTGGCATCTATTCTGTATGTACCTATACATGTATATATGGTTTTCCAAAGCTGGACTACAAACTTCTTTTTTTTTTTACAAACTTCTTGAGAGCAGAGACTATTGTTTTGTTTTAGTTCATTTTTGTCTTTTTTTAAAATCTCCATGCTTACCTCAGAGATTGCCACATAATATGTATTTCATAAATGCTTGTTAATAGATTGATTGAATTTGTTCTTTAAGAACTCTAATTTCTGACAATTTTCATCCTTCTTTCAATTCTCTTCTGAAGTGTTCAGGGTTTTTTTTTTTTCTATTTATGCTATTGATCTAATATAATGTCTGAATGCTCTATGGAATTTATTGCCTTATTTTCCTTTTTATCAAGGATTTCCTGAATCATTCTCTTCAACTTTGTAATATCTTTTTTCCATTGCAATGTGTCTCTTTCTAAATTCATTCATTTTCTCTTTTAAAAAATCCATCTTACTGTTAGTTTATCTGTGATGTCATTCTTATGACATTCTTTTAAAAACTTTTATTTTTTATTCTTTACTAATTTTGGCACATTGTTAGCCATTTTGAAGTAATGGGTATGTGTTAAGGTTAGACATATTCACTTATCCATTTTGCTCAAAGTCCCCATTTTTTCCTCCTCTTTTCTTATTTATTTGATACTTTTTTTAGCTATCTGGGGCTGAATCATACCTGGTGATGAGTCAGTCCTGAGCTTATGGCCATCTCTCTCTTGTCCTTCTTGCTACAAGTCCTTTTCCCTTTCATTCAAAATAACATTCTATCTTGTTAGTTCCCTCTCCTTTCATATCTGTTATCTTCATCTTATACAGATCACAAAGGTTAGATGAGATCAAAGACCTCCCCTAAAGAAGAAAAAGGATTGTTCATTTAGGTTTCTGCAGTGGTGTGATTCTGAGGGGAAATGACAAATGCCCCTTACAACCATGGGGAACTTGGTGGTTTTGTTTTGTCTTTTTTTTTTTTTAACTTTGGTAAATTTATTGTTGTTATGAGGTGGTGCTCTCTTTCTGGGGACAACCTCACATTCAGCCTACCATTTCTACTTGATGTAGCACATTGAACAATAAAATGCTTGGTAAATGTGGTGGCTTCATTGGCACTGATGAGAAACTAGTTTGTTATAGAAATTTCCATAGATTTTTTCTAATTGTTGTCTATTTAGTGTCTTTCATCCTTAATGACATTTGAGATTAGAATTTTAGTCTATTATAATTGATTGGAAATATTTCTGCTTTACTTTCAATGCCTCCATATCCTGTATCATATTTTTCTAAATTATTTTCATGCAAAATTGGGATACTAATGCAATGGTGGTAGAGTTATGAATTGTTCTAAAACCAATCTGGAGAGAAGTTTGGAATTATGACCGAAAGGTTATTAAACTGTGTATATGCTTTGATCCAGCAATACCACTATTAGGTCTGTATCCCAAAGAGATTTTTTTTTTTAAAGTGAAAAGACCCTATTTGTACCAAAATATTTATAGCAGCTCTTTTTGCCATGACAAAGAATTGGAAATTGAAGGAATGCCCATCAATTGGGGAATGGATGAACAAATCATGTGTATATATATATATATATATATATATATATATATATATATATATATTTGTATATATGATTGTGGTGGAGTACTATTGTAGCAAGATATCTCAGAAAATCTGAAAAGATTTACCTGAACTGATAACAGAGTGAAGTGTGCAGAACCAGGAGAACTCTCTTCACAGTAACATCAATATTGTATGATGATCAACTGTGAATGACTTGGTAAGACAACAATTCTAAGACAATTCCAAAGGATTCAGGATGAGTCAAAGTCCAGAGAAAGATCTGCTAGAGTTTGAGTGCAGATCAAATGATACTCTTTCACTTCTTTTTATGTGTTTTTTTGGGGGGGGAGTAGTTTATGGTTTCTTTCACAACATGACTAATATGGAAATATATTTTCCATGACTGCCCATGTATAACCTTTTTTCAAATTATTTGCCTTCTTAAGAGGGGGAGGGGTGAGGAGAGAGGAAGAGAATTTAGAACTCAGAATTTAAAAAAAACCCCAAATATTAAAAATTGTTTTTACATGCAATTAGAGAAAAATAAAATATTATTATTATTATTTTTTATGTTTTTGCAAGGCAAATGGGGTTAAGTGGCTTGCCCAAGGCCACACAGCTAGATAATTATTAAGTGTCTGAACTGAATTTGAACCCAGGTACTCCTGACTCCAGGGCTGGTGCTTTATCCACTGTGCCACCTAGCCACCCCTAAAATAAAATATTATTAAAATTAATTTCCATATCTTTCTATCTCTACCCCATCTCCTTCTTTAATCAGGATAGTTTTCTTACCCCTTATAGATCTTGTTTATTCTTATCTCTAGGATTTGAGTCATTCTATTTCTCAGTTATTTCTTTAAGCTAAAAAAACCAGTTAAGATTGAATTGTTATAAAATCATAAATTAGGACTGGCAAGGATCTCAAAGGTCATTTGATTCTACCCTCTTATTTTTATAAATGAGAAAACTCAGGCCCAGGGAGGTTAAATGATTTCCCCCAAATCCTCAAAGTTAAAAAGTAGCAGAGTGGAAATTCAAATCTAACACTTTTCAGTCGACCACATTTCCTGCTCTATTGTAAGACATATTGATCTTTCTCGATAAATCATTTTGATTTTTCTGGGACAAAGTTGCTAAGGTTATTGCTTAGGGACAACAACTACCAAGGTTAATTACTAACCCCAGTAATTTTATATAGAACAAGTCAACAGTTTTTAAAGGAGAAAGTCTGAAAGGAAAAGGGGAGCTGAGAAGTGGGAAAATACTTCCTTTTTGATTTAGAGGAAAAAAGTGAGGTAGGGAATTTTAAGATATAGGTGATGAGAGGATGTTAAGCAGTTATCTCTTTTTTTTCCTGCTTCCCATTCTCTGAGATGACTGAGTGGAGTTGAGAGGGAATGAAAAAGTAGGCTGCTCAAAAAGAATTAGTCATATAAATGATTATTTATATATTATATATATATATATATATTATTTATATAATCATATAAATGATTATTTAAACTGAAATCTTGACTTGTGGGGAGATAATACAGAGCACTTAATGACAATCTGACCTGAAGTCCTAGAGTTGTGAGTGACCCTTTGAGAGAAGTATTACCTCCTTCCTAAGGTTCAAATTTAGGGCTGATTATAAAGGAATATTCTTTTTTTTTTTTTAGGTCTTTGCAAGGCAAATGGGGTTAAGTGGCTTGCCCAAGGCCACACAGCTAGGTAATTATTAAGTGTCTGAGACCAGATTTGAACCCAGGTACTCCTGACTCCAAGGCTGGTGCTTTATCTACTATGCCATTACGCCACCCCCCACTACGCCACCTAGCCGCCCCTATAAAGGAATATTCTAATGGGGGTTTATATATAAGGTTCTATTGTTGCTGGTCAATCACGTCTGACTCTTGGTTCTTCTCATTCAACTCTTTATCATGTCATGCAATGCCTATCTAAGATCTAAGATCACTGAGTTCATCATTTCTTAGAGCACAGCAATATTCTATCACAACTGTACACTACAAATTTTCCAGCCTTTCTACAACTGATGGAAATTCCTGCAATTTCCAATTCTTTGCCACTACAGGGAGAGTCACTATAAATATCCCAATCACATTCAAAATTATGATAACTCTTTGTGAATTTTCTTCCATCTTATTTTTTCCTTACTATTTTCTTTCTTAACCTTTCTTTTTACCCTATCCCTGTTACCTTATTGTCTTCCTCCACCCTCCCACTCACCATTCTATCAACACTTCCAATTACCCTTCAATTTCATCTCACAATCCACAATCCATATTCAATCTCCCTTCCCCAACACTGTCCTCCAGTTTTCTCCCCTCTCTCTATAGGTTCAGAAGACTTCCACACCCTTCTAGATGTACTCATTGTTTCTTCTTCAACTCAGATGAACATTTCAGCATTACTAACCTTTCACTCCATCTGCTTCCTATGTATTAGTTATTCCTTTCATGTCACATTTTTATAATTTCTTGCTTTAACCTTTGCCTCCCCAATTTTGTATTTTAGAATCACCCCACTTTATACCACTGAGCCCCAACTTTTCTTTCAAACACCTAAGTAGTGATGACAATGCTAACAACATTTGCATATATATATATATATATACATATATATATATATAAGAGATATGGTTATATAGTTTGACATTAAAGAGTGTCTTATACTTAATCTTTAATGTTTTCCTTATATTCTGAATCTTTTAATAACAAAATTTTCCAAATCTTTCAGTTTGTCAAATGTCTTTTTTTTCATTTAGGGCTATACTTAGTTTTGCTGGGTTAGTTATTCTTGGATGCAACCCTAACTCTTTTGCTCTTCAAAATATAATATTCTAAGACTTATGACCTTTTAGAATAGAAGCTGCTAGATCTTGTGGAATTCTGACTGTATTTCTTCAATATTTAAATTTTTTTTCTTGTTACATGCAAAATTTTTTCTTAACCTGAGAGTTTTGAAACTGGGCTATGACATTCCTGTAAGTTTCCCTCTGGGATCTCTTTCAGTTGGAGAATGGTAGATTTTTTTTTCTATTTCTACTTTCCCTCTTGTTCTAGAACTTAAGGGAAATTTTCCTTAATCATTTCTTGTAATATTTTATCCAGATACTTTTTTTGATCATTACTTTCAGATAGTTCTGACAATTCTTATTTTGTTCTTTGATCTATTTTCCAGATTAGTTGTCTAAGAAGATGTTTCAGAATCTCTTCTTTTTTTTTTATTATTTCTTAGTGTCATTTTTATTCCTCTTGCACAATTCTATTTTTTGTTTTCTTAGTTTTTTTTTTTTTTTGCAAGGCAATGGGGCTAAGTGGCTTGCCCAAGGCCACGCAGCTAGGTAATTATTAAGTGTCTGAGACCGGATTTGAACCCAGGTACTCCTGACTCCAGGGCTGGTGCTTTATCCACTGCACCACCTAGCAGCCCCCACAATTCTATTTTTCAAGGAGTTATTTTCTTCCTTAAGATTTTAGATTTCTTTATCCTATTGTTAAGTATTTTTTAAAAATAATTTTCTTGAAATGCTTTTATTTTTTCCTCTTATTTCTCTCTTATTTGATTTTTTGAATTCCTTTTAAAATTCTTCCAAGAACTTTTCATGGGCTTGTGAATATTTGATACTACTCTTTGGGGTAGGAGTAGGTTTCTCTTTTTTTTAACCTCATTATTTTCCTTTGATTATGAACCCAGATCTTTGTTTATACCTGTCTAGCTATGGTTGGGTTCTTTTTCCTTTGCTTACTCATTTGTTTTTATTTTGTTTAATTTTACCTTTAAAAAAAATTTTTTTTTGCAAGGCAATGGGGTTAAGTGACTTGCTGGGTTTGAACTCAGGTCCTCCTGACTCCAGGGCTGTGCTCTGTCCACTGCATCATCTAGCTGTACCACCTAGCTGCCCCATTTAATTTTATCTTTAGCTTATCATCCTCTTCCTCCTCATCAACATCAACGTTGTCATCATCATCATCATCATCATCATCATCATCATCAGATTTTAATCCTGAATTGTGATTAATATTGCTATAGGCCACAGTTCCTTCTTACTGTTATTTTCTGAATTTTATCTTGGGGCTTAATCTCAGGGGTTCTTCTTCTCCCCAAATTACAAGCAGGACCCCCATCCACACCTTCCTGAAAATGTTGTTGCTCTTTTTGTCAACACTCACTGATTATTTGTTCTCTCTTCTTCCTCCACAGCTACAGACTGGGATCATGTTTGTTCAGCTCCTCTGGCCCTGGATTTTGGAAACAACAAAGGTCCACTCAGCTGTTTACTGTTCCTTAGATGAAAGTCTGGGAGGTTAAATTAAATTTCTTGAGGCTGAGAATGAGGTGAAAGTTGAGATGGAATTTCTTGAGGTCTAGTTTGCTTTCCAAAAGAGCTGCCCTTAGGGCCTACTATTTGTCAATTCACTAGAGCTGGCATGACTACACTTTTGTCAAGTCTGTCTTTCCTTCAGATTGCTCTATATTTTATACTCCCTGATATACTGGCCCAGTAGGAGGTTTAGGCATACAGCAGACTTGCATCCTACATGAGGAATTAGAATCTAAAGTCTAAAGGTAAGGTAAAAGTCACCCATAGTTAAAATTCTTAAAAATTCTTAAAATTCAAGTGCGTTGGTAATGGAAGGTCAGTTTCCTAATTTGGTGAGAAGGATTGTCTCCAAGGACTAGGTAAAGAATCAGAGCTAGCTAGACTTGTGCTGTAGCTTGGCTGAACACCTTTATTCCTTCTTCACTCCTCACCTCTCTCCCTCTACAACATCTCTCTGCTCACACACCACCACCTTAGTTCAGATCCTTACTACCTTTCACCTAGACTGTTAGGATAAGGGGAAATGAAAAAGAAGGGTATAAGTCTATTTTGAGGTCTTTAAAAATATTTTCTCATTTGATTCTAACAATAACCCTGTTATTAACCCTGTTTTAGATTTGAAGAAAAAACTGAGGCAAACAGAGGTTAAGCGACTTGCCCAGGGTCACATAGCTAGTAGGTATTTGAGGTTAGATTTGAACTCAGGTCTTCCTGACCATACAAAGGCTCTTTTCACTGCAAATGTTCAAATAGTGGTTTAGGTCACTAGATAATTAGTTTCTATACTTTCAAGTTTTCCCTTCTTTGTTTGATAATAAGATAATGCCACTGTAGGCCCAAAACTTAAAGATTACTTAGTGAGTTATACAGAATAAGCACAGAAATTGCCTTCATAGTTCTAATTTAACATGTAGAACTTTGAAAAGCAAGTTATTAAAGAATACTGATACTATGTGATGATGAAAATATCTTCTGATTGTGCTTAGAAATCTACAGAATAAAAAAAGAAACTTTTAGAATCAATGACTTATGAGTTGCTGAGCCTCTCTCTCTCTCTCTCCATCTATCTGTCTCCATCTCTAGCTCTTATTTTCTTTCTCCCTACCTTTCTGTCTCTGACTCTGTCTCTACCTCTCTACCTCTCATCCTCTCTCTGTTGCTGTCTCTCTGTTTTGCTCTCTCTGTCTCTGTCTCTGTCTCTCTCTTTCTGGTCATGGGTTAAGCAAACTCCCAGGTCAGGTGCCAGGTGCCAGGTCAGATGACAGGTGTCTGTGTGTCCAAGAGCATATGATGTCTCTATTTTTTAGTCTTTATTCTTTCCTAATCTTAAGTAAATGAGTACTCCAAGAGGGAATGCCCAGGAGAAAATGTGAGTTCAGGAGATCTTTAAGATCATCAAATGGTTCTTCCAGAGGTTTTAACAGAAGCTGCTGGAGTGGAAATTTCTGAAGATAGATGTGGAAAAATCTGTTGGGAACAGATTCAGGGATTATGAGTCTTTATGATAGAAAGAAGTATCAGTTATGGACTCTGGAAAGGCATTGATTCTTAAATTTCATCAAGGAGCTATACCCAAGGAGAATTTCATAAGGACTTCACAGAGGGAAAAAAAATACAGGGACAGGAATGGAGGAGAAATCTTTTGATTATACATATCTTCTACATTTGTGCTTCTCTTCCTTTCCCTAGGGGCACTGTAAGTGCAAAAGGAGAGTATAGGTCCAGTTTGGGAAGATTGTTTTAGTGATAAATCTAATAGAATTCAACTGATTCTGATTGACAATGAGGAATATACTGGTGGGTGCTCAAAAGCTATAATGTTTGAAATTTATTTCTAGAATCCTAAGGGATTTAGAATTTTGGTATCTTGTAGATCATTTAATTCCAAGTATTTAAAATAAAATTTTAAATTATACTTTTGATGTAAAACATAGGAGAAAATGCATACTATTCTGTTGCTTAAATATGCCAACAGTATATGCTTTACTGAGTGATCCAGTTAGTCTTGGTGAATATTTACTTAACTAGTATGGATGTCTATTAAAATCACAAGTATTGACTCCTTATTTTGTTTGCCCAAGTAGATCACTCAGAGAGGCACAGATAATTATTTTCCAGGAGATTTACTTATATTTAGCCTTCTGAGGTAAGTAGATATTTTCATGGATTGAGGGAGCAAGATGCTATTAAAATAAATGCATTGCACAAACTAAACCAATGTATCCAAGATTAGAAGGAAAGGAAAAAGATGGACAATTTTTACAGGAAGTGTTTTTATCTTTTTTTAAATCTTAATTGATTTATTTACACATTACTATAATAGCCTTATTATAAAAGTAAGCATAATTCCCTCTCACCCCATAAAGATAGAGAAATCACATGAAAAATAAAGTGAAAGAAAAAGAAAAAAATTGTACTTCAGTCTGTGTTCAGATACCATCAGCTCTGTCTCTGGGATGAGTCACATTCTTTATCATAAGTCCATCAGAGAAGTTGCTTCAATATTTTTCCTTTCAATATTTCCCTTCATATATTCCTCCCCACTCCTATTTATTCTATTCTCTCTCTCTCCTTTTGCTTTGTTCCTCCTCAAAAGTGTATTATGGGGCAGCCAAATAGCACAGTGGACAGAGCACTGGTCCTGAAGCCAGGAGGACCTGAGTCCAAATCTGGCCCCAGACACCCAACAACTACCCAGTCATGTGACCCCAGACAAGACACCGCCTCAAAAAATAACAATGTGTTGTGTCTGACTATACTCTTCCATGATCTTCCCTCTCTACATTCCCCCTCCCCTTTCCCTGTCCCCTCCCCTTGTTCCCTTTCTCCTCATCCCTTTCCTCTCTTTTTCCCTCTAGGGTAAAATAGATTTCTACACCCTCTTGAGTGTGTATATTATTTCCTCTTGGAGCCACTTCCAATGAAAATGAAGGCTCATTCATTTCCCCTCACCTTCCCACCTTCCACTCTATTGCAAAAGCTTTTTCTTGACTCTTTTACATGAAATAGCTTAGCTCATTCCACCTCTCCTTTCCCTTTCTCCCAGTACATTCCTTTTTCACTCACTGACTCCATCTTTATGTTATACCTTCATATTTAGCTGTCTCCTATGCCTTGTGTATATATGTTTCTTCTAACTTCCCTAATAAATGAGAAGGTTCTTATGTGTTATCAGTATCATCTTCCCATGCAAGAATACACACAATTCTACATAATTAAATTCCTCATAATTTATCCTTCCCTTTCACCCTTTCAGTGCTTCACCAGAGTCCTGTACTTGATCAAACTTTCTGTTCAACTCTGGTTATTTCAATAGAAAAGTTTGAATTTCTCCTATTTCATTGAATATCCATCTTTTTCTCTGAAAGAGGATGTTCAGTTTGCTGGGTAGTTGATACTCAGTTATAAGTCAAATTCTTTTGTCTTCCAGAATATTTTTCAAGCACTTAATGTAGATACTGCTAAGTCCTGGGTAATCCTGACTGTAGCTCCATGATATTTGAATTGTTTCTTTCTGACTACTTGCAGTATTTTCTCTTTGACTTGGGATTTCTGGAATTTGGCTATAATATTCCTGGGAGTTTTTGTTTTGGGATCTCTTTCAGGAGGTTATCAGTGGATTCCCTCAATTTCTATTTTACCCTCTGCTTCTAGGATATCAAGTCAATTTTTCCCAGAGAATTTCTTTAAAAATGGAGTCTAGGCTCTTTTCCTGGTCATGACTTTCAGGTAGCCTAATAATTTTAAAATTCTGTCTTTTGGATCTTTTTTCCCAGGTCAGCTGTTTTTCCAAAGAGATATTTCACATTTTCTTCTAGTTTTTCATTCTTTTGTATTATTGTTTCTTTTTATTTTTTATTTTTTGTTTTTGTTTTTACAAGGCAGTGGGGTTAAGTGGCTTGCCCAGGTCACACAGCTAGGTAATTATTAAGTGACTGAGGTCACATTTGAACTAAGGTCCTTCTGACTCCAGGGCTGGTGCTCTATCCGCTGTGCCACCTAACTGCCCCCTGTTTTATTGTTTCTTGATTTCTCACAAAGTGTTTAGCTTCCCTTAGCTCCATTTTACATTTGAAGGACTTGTTTTCTTCAGAGAGCTTTCTTATCTCCTTTTCCATATGACCAATTCTGTTTTTTAAGACATTATTCTCCTTATTGATTTTTTAGATTTTTTTCCCATTTGACCCAAACTTCTTTTAAAAATGTGGTTTTCTTTGGTATTTTTTGATATCTCTTTCATCAAGGTGCTGACTTGATTTTCATGATTATCCTGAATCACTCTTATTTCTCTTTCAAATTTTTTCTCTACCTCCCTTATTTGATTTTCAAAATCTTTTTTAAGCTTTTCCATAACCTGAGACCAGTTCCTATTTTTCTTGGAGGCTTTGGATATAGAAGTTGGACTTTGTCATCTTCTGAGTGTATATTTTGATTCTACTTGGGATCAAAGTAATCATCTATGGTCAGGTTCTTTTTTTAAAATTTTTTAAAAATTTATTTAAGGCCATGAGGTTGAGTGACTTGCCCAAGGTCACACAGCTAGGCAATTATTAAGTGTTTGAAGCTGAATTTGAACTCAGGTCCTCCTGACTCCAGGGCTGGTGCTCTATCCACAGATTCTTTTTTTCCTCTTTACTCATTTCTCCAGCCTATGACCTGGTTTTAACATATTTCCCAAGCTTCTGAGTGTTTTGGGGACTCCCCCCCACCAAGGATCTCATTTCTTCAAGGTCCTATGAGAGGCTCTGATGCTGACCTGGCCTGTGCTGTGGTCTGTGGATGACCACAAGCACTCCCCTCTGCCCTTGAGCTGTGAGGAGGATCTCTGCTCTGCTATTGCAATAGTGGGCCTCAGACTGTGACCAGGAACTGGATATGGACAGAAAAGGGAAATGATAGATGTGGGAGAAGATGTGGGAACATTGGGACAATAATGCATTGTTGTTGGAATTGTGAACTGATTTACCCATTCTGGAGAACAATTTGAAACTATGCCCAAAGGGCAATCAAACTATGTATATATCTTTGATCCAGCAGTATCACTACTAGGTTCGTATCCCAAAGAGATCATAAAAAAGGGGGAAAAGCTCATTTATACAAAAATATTATAGTACTCTTTTTGTGATGTCAAAGAATTGGAAATTGAGGGAATGTCCATCAATTGAGGAATGGCTGAATAAGTTGTGGTATATGAATATAATGGAATAATATTATATTGGAATAATATTATACTGGAATAAGAAATGATGAGCAGGCTGATTTCAGAAAAACTTGCAAAACATTTTCTGAACTGATCAGGAGAACATTATACTCAGTGATGATCAACTATTATTGACTTAGTTCTCAGCAATACAATAATCCAAGAAAATTCCAAAAAACTCATGATGGAAAATACTATTCATATCTAGACAAAGAATTATGGAGTCTGAATATAGATTGAAGCACACTATTTTCTTTTTTGGGTGGTTTTCCCTTTTGTTCTTTTTTTTCTTTTACAACACAATTAATATAGAAATATGGTTACATAATTGCACATGTATAACCTATATCAGATTTCTTGCCATCTTGGGGAGGGGGAAAAATTTGGAACTCAAAATTCTATTTAAAATCGATGTTGAAAATTATCTCTCCATGTAATTGTAAAAAAGAGAATACTATTTCCAAAAAAAAGTGCATGGTGATTAGGGGTTTAGAAAAATAATAAAACATAGTAATGATGTTTTAAAAAAAAAAGAAATAACTGCATTGGTCTGTCTAGCTCTAGTAGATAAAAGCCATTGTTCTCAGGATGCATCTCATTGATTCCTCTTATGTAGAAATAAATGATGCTTAAGGCTTAGTTGTGTGCATAGTCCATATGGTCCATAGACCAGGCTTTGATAGAAATCTTATAATAGGAAGCAGCACTGTCTAGAAGTCCACCAGGATGTTGGTGGTAAGAAACTTGAAGTCTGGGGGAAACTTGAACATAGAAAGGGTTAAGATTGGGGTTGGGCACAAGGAAATTAAGACATGATGGGGGGTGGTGGGTGGTTTACCTTAAGAGAGTTAGGATCTAGCATACTAACAGCTGGGCAGCCATAATTGAATGAAAATTAGTAGTTCCACATTTTGCAAGAAAGTAGCAACTGCTTTCATATTTTTGAAGACTTCTGAAGATGAAGGAGTCAGTCACATGGCATTGGTGGACTCAACTAGACCCTACCACATACGTGTAAAACAAGATATAATTAAGAAACAAGATATTTATTTCTTGTACTATTTCCTCATTCCTCTCTCATTACCTCTCATCATTTCAAATACCTTGTCTCTATATCTCAAGACATGATTTCTCTTTGTGAAAGGCAGAACTTTATTAATGATTTATCAGACATCTTCACTTAGATACTGAGCTGGCATCTCACGTTTAATATATCAATACTTCAGTAGATCTGATATCTTATCAATGATGGAATTTCCTTCCCCTCATCACCTCATCTTATTCAACTCTTGTCCATATCTTCCCACAATTCCTTCATTGGGGGGAGGGTTCATCCAACTTGCTAGAAACTTTCCTTTAGATTAAAAATAAAATCCCACAACACTTCTAGTCTAGTACTATGGCTGTCCATCTATTATGATTTGCTCTCATCACATAGTTTCTCCCTGTCCCCTTTTTTTGCAAGGCAATGGGGTTAAAGTGACTAGCCCAAGATCACACATATAAGTATTAAGAGTCTGAGGTCAAATTTGAACTCAGGTCCTCCTGACTCCAAAATCTGTGTTCTATCCATTGCGCCACTTAGCTGCCCCTCAATGTCTTTTCTAACACAAAAAGTGTTGCTATAAATATTTGACCTCCTTGGAGCCCTCACATTGGAATACTTGAGGTCAAGGTATATGGACATTTTACATATTTTCCTTGCATAATTCCAAATTGCTTTCTAGAATGGTTGGGTCAATTCACAGCTCCAACAATGCATTAGTGAGCTGGTCTTTCCACATTCCCTCTGATATCTTTGCTAATTAGTTGGGTGTGATGTGAATCCTCAGGGTTGTTTTAGTTTTCCTTTCTCTTATTAGATATTTGGAACATTTTAAAAGTTTTGTTAATAATTTGCAATTCTTTTGAGAACTGTTCTTATCCTTTGATCATTTCTAAACTGGGGAATTAGTAAATGTTTAAGAAATAAGTATTACATTTCACAAAGTAGGTTTCTCTACTTTTATTACCTTTTAAATACCAAACCCTTCTTTCATTCTTTATTTCCCTTTACCCCAAAGCCTGGGAACCAATCTGGGTGCATTTACATGGAGTACCTGACTTCTGTTTCTCTGTTATAGATAAAACATGTATAAAATGTCATAGGGAATGCAAAATGTCATGACATGTGATTTTTTTTTTTTTAGTTTTTGCAAGGCAATGGGGTTAAGTGGCTTGCCCAAGGCCACACAGATAGGTAATTATTAAGTTATCTGAGGCTGGATTTGAACTCAGGTACTCCTGACTCCAGGACCAGTGCTCTATCCAATGTGCCACCTAGCCGCCCCAGTACATTTGTTTTCTAATGGAAGAACTTACCTATTATTACATCCCCTTGGACAGCCTGATAACTGAACCATCATCAGCACTGAAATACCAGTTACAATATGTACTTGAACAGTTATTCAATTAAAATTTTTTTTCTTTTTACAAAAAACAAATACTCTAAAGACAATACTAGAAAAGTGCCATTACTAGAAAATGCCACTACTAGAAAAATGAAAGGCTAAGAAAAGGGCAGACAAAAAAACACAATGTCATTCTTTTATTCAACAGTTGATGAGAAAAAATTTCAAGCTTTAGTTTTCCCTTTCCCAATAGATCCTTAAATCAAGTTGGAAGAAACATTGAAAATGTACTTTTGATTCCAGTAGTTCTACCTCATTGGACAAATGTTTATTAATCATTTCCTAGGTGCAATGGATTGTTCTAGATAGGCATGGGGCAATAGAAAGAAGATGAATAAGGTAGGATCATTGCTCACACAGAACTTAAGTTGGACAATACATTTATAACAGAAACAGAATATAAACAATAATATAAGTGTATAAGGAATACAAAAGGTGGTGAGACTTGTGAACTGATTGAGGAATCCTGGGAAGGGCTGCTAAGATACTAGAAGTTTGGGAAGTGAGCTGACTATTCTGATGAGGTTAAGCTCAGCAATTAACTCCTTCCACAAGTAAATATATTTTGCTTTGGTTCATAGGACTATTCAGTATTCCCAAGTTGAGTCAGTGTGTTTTATAAATAATTATGCTACTTGTCATAGGGGAACGTGGGTGAGACAAGGATGAATCATCCTGTATTCATCACATGTACATTTTATGACTCTTAATTTCTGTTATAAAAAAAGATTAACATTGTAATATTTTTCTCCAGTGGAAGGGTCTTTGTATGTTTATCTCACCAGTGCTTTTTTGTCTTTGGGCTAACAATAATAACAGAGTGGAATAAGAACATTATTTAATTTCCCAACCCCATTAAGTAATTCACCTCATCTTAGATAGATAGACCCTTAATTAGCTATGAGACCATAAACAATTTGCTCAACTCTTTCCTCATTTCTAAAATGAGGATGGTGTTGTTAGGGATCCCATGAACCACAGCATGCTGATACTATCCATGGGTTTTCTTGGCATAGATACTATTGTAATTTGTCATTTCCTTCTCCAGTGTATTAAGGTAAACACGTTAAGTGACTTGATTAAAGTCACATAGCTAATGTCTGAAGTCAGGTTTAAACTAAGGCCTTCCTCCTGGAGGGATTTGCATGAACTGATGCTGAGTGAGATGAGCAGAACCAAACACTGTACACCCTAACAGCAACATGGGGGCGATGATCAACCTTGATGGACTTGCTCATTCCATCAGTGAAACAATCAGGGACAATTTGGGGCTGTCTGCAATGGGGAATACCATCTGTATCCAGAGAAAGAACTGTGGAGTTTGAACAAAGACCAAGGACTATTAACTTTAATTTAGGAAAAAAAACTTGATATCTTATTGTCTGATCTTGCTATCTCTTATACTTTACGTTTTTTCCTTAAGGATATGATTTCTCTCTCATCACATTCAACTTGGATCAATGTTTACCATGGAAACAATGTAAAGATTGGCAAATTGCCTTCTGTAGGGGGTGGGGGAGGGAAGTAAGATTAGGGGAAAATTGCAAAACTCAAAATAAATAAAAATCTTTAAGAGAAAAAAAAATAAACTAAGACCTTCCTGACTTTAGGTCTAGTACTTTTTCAATTGAACAACTTAGGCTGCCTCCAAAATAGGGGTACTACCTGTTATAGTGTTTTACTGTATTATTGTGAGGTATAAACAAGATTGAATACAAAAAGTTTTGTAAAGATTAAAAGACTATATAAATGCCACCTTACATTGTTTGTAGGAGTATTTCTAATTCATTTCTTTAATTTCTAAAAAGTTTGGGAAAAGAGGCAGGCAGAACTCTAACATCCCTAAAATTAGTTTTTTGGATGATGAGACTTTTTTCTTGCTTTTTTTCTTCTTAAAACTTTTTATCCAATCTAGTTTCATCTATGGAATATCTTTGACTCAGCAATAGTGATTGATCAAAATCATTATTTAGTCTGGACTTATCTCGGATGAGGTGAACTACTTTAGTAGGTTGAGAAATTCCAGCTCTAAATCTATGATTCTATGATTACACTATCTTTACTATGTCAGATAGTCAGATAGTATACAACTTACTGGTAGATAATATGGCTACTAAGACTCAAGTACAAATCTTGCAGACATTGACCTTTGTTTACATGATAGATATATTTCTAATAAGATTTATGATAATTTGAGAAAAGAAGGGCTCATTATTCATTTTTTATAGTCAAGCAAAACAAAATTATGTTATACTGACCATATTGCATTCAAAACCTTGTGCCCATTACCTTCCACTAAGAAGCAGGAGACATGCTTTATCATGGAGCTGATTGGTCATTATTTTAACCAGAGTTCATAAATCTTCTAGTTATTTTCCTCTGCAATGTTGTGGATACTATAGATTTTTTGGTTGTTTTACTCATTTCCCTTAGCAACAGCTAAGATAAACATTCTCAGGTATCTCTGAATCTGTCCCTTTATTTCTTCATAACACAGTAATATTCCATTTTAACAATTATTTAGCTTTCTTTAGTTGACAGGAATATATTATTTCCAGTGTAGTTAGTTAACAAAGGGGATAAAGTGCTGAGTTTTGTCAGGAAGAATCATCTTCGGGGAGGCTAGGGGATAGAGCACTGGCCCTGGAGTCAGGAGTACCTGAGTTCAAATCCGACTTCAGACACTTAATAATTACCTAGCTGTGTGGTCTTGGGCAAGCCACTTAACCCCATTGCCTTGCAAAAATTAAAAAAAAAATCCTCTTCATAAGTTCAAATCTTGCTTTAGATACTAGCTGTGTGACCCTGGATTTAAAGTTGTCACTTTAATTGCTGTTTGTCTCTAAACTTGTCTGTAAAACTTGTTCTGTAAAATGAACTGGAGAAGGAAATGACAAAGCACTTCAATATCACTGCCAAGAAAACCCCAAATGACATCATGAAGTTAGACCTGCCTGAAATGACTGAACAACAAATGCTTTCCAGTTCTCTTCTACAACTAAAAGTACTGCAACTAAAATTAATCGTAGTACATATGTATTCTTTCATTCAGCTTTTGATCTTTTTGGGAATTAGTAGTGAATTGGGGTTTAATGACTTTTGGGACAGTTCCAAATTGCTTTCCAAGATGCTTAGACCACTTCACAGCTCCATCAACAGTTTTATTATCATGCCCATTCTATCCCAATTGTAATTTCCTTGTCATTTTTGCCAATTTGATGTGTGAGATAGAAACTCAAAGTTGTTTCAATTAACATTTCTTTTATTAACTTTTGGAGTATATTTTTCATATGATTGCTGATAGCTTGGGCTTATTCTGTTGAAACCCAACTATTCAAATCCTTTGACTATTAATCTATTGGAAAATATATTTTTATATATTTTCTATATAATACATTTTTATATATAATACATTTATATATATTTATATATTTTATATGACTATTAGACCTTTGTCAGAGATATTTATTGCAAGGATTTTTTTCCCTCTATTTTTTTTCTAATGAAATATTTTTTTTTGGTGTAAAACTTTAAAATTTTATGTAATCAAAATTTGTGTGCATTTTGCCTCTCTATCTTTTGTTTGGTCAAGAACTCTTATCTAGAGGAAGGGATCACTTTCCCCTTCTCTATTTTTATGGCTCTTTAAATATTATCCCATTTGGAACAAATTAAAGTATATATTAGTGCAGTAGTGTATGTGTTGGTCTAAGCTTAATTTCTAAGTCAAACTTCCTTTATCCTTTCCACCTGCAACAGTAATTTTTGTCAAATATAATTTCTTACTCCATTAGTTGGCATTCTCAGGTTTATCAAATATTACACTGTGTCTGCTATTGAATGGAATGCTGGTTGAAACTATCATTTATTAAGTATCTACTCTGTACCAGGCCCTAGTCTAGGTGCTGAGGATTCAAGTCAAAGAATAAAACAATAAGGAATTAGATCATAATGGGGGGAGACAAGTACATATATAAATATAGCATAAACATAAAGCAAACAAACACAACAGCATACAAAATAGTTCTATACAAGACAGTTTGGGAAGGAGAGTAAAGACAGTTGGGGCATTAGAAAGGGCTTTGAATACAAATTAAGACTTGAATTCGAGAAAATATTTTTAAGAAGTTAGGTACTGGAGTGCCAATTCATACACTGGCCCAGCATTCTTCTGATTTGCGAACAAGGTCTACTCTTAATGAAATTTCCTTGAGTTCCTTGATTTGCATCCTTGTAAGCATTTTTAGTTAGATTATATGGGCACCACACGATCAATGTTTGGTTAATCTCCTTGACCAAGTACTTCTTCTTGTAAGCCTGGTCTCTCAATTAGTTCAATACGAGTTCACAATTTTTGTCTTATTCCTTCAACCATAGTTAGAGCTTCTTGTATACATGTTTTGTTGACTTCCAATGGAAGCATATTGTTGGGGAGGATTAAATCTACCTTGAATTATAAAGGTTGCTTATATTTATGACCTAACTTGGAAGAAGCATTCTGATCCAAACAGCCTGTCTAGTTCCACAGAAAGGTGCCTGAAACTCAAGTTGGAAGGAATTACACTATGACTCATAGTCTTAATTGATCGTGAAGGCATTCTTAGATGTTATCTGTTGAGCAATTCTGTCCAAAATGGAACTGTGTTGCAGTTGTTATGGAGTGTGTTCTGATTTATGGCATGATATCCTTGTTGAGATTTAGCTCTGCCAGCATTTAATAGTCTTACCATGCATGATTATTTAGAGGACTATCTTCCTTTAACTTTAAGCTCTTCCTCCTTAGGAACTGAAATTTTATTTAAGTCTTTTGGTTCAAGGATACCTTTAGTAAAGAGTAACATTTTCTCTTCTATATTGTCTAGTTCTCCAGAAAGCAATGCCAAAATCAATCATTGGTTTCCTCTTTCCCCACTATGATACAGCCTAGAGTAAGGTTTAAGTCTATAAGCCTTGTTATTATACTCAAATGTCTCCCTGTTTCTATCTGCAATAATGGCTTTATCTATGTCACTTAGATCAAGTTTAATTTGAAGTCAGTGCCCAATAGCTCCAATTGGATGAATTTAAAGTCAAGGTATGATCTGTGTTGGGTTTAAGTTACTTATCTCTCAGTTTAGCTATTTGCATTGCTGGGTTTGCACCTAGCAGTATGGTGGAATTAGGTCATATACCATGTTTTCTGATGAATTCTATTCTATTTTTTTGTTGTTATTGTTTTGGGAAGGCAGTGGGGTTAAGTGACTTTCCCATGGTCACACAGGCAATTTTTTTTTAAGTGTATGAGGCCAGATTTGAGCTTGGGTCCTCCTGACTTGAGGTTGGTGCTCTATCCACTGCACCACCTAGCTGCCCCTGAATCCTACTCTGCATGGAAGAACCAAAGTGCAATTATATGCCATATCATCAAATTCACTGGAATCAGATACTTCTTTCCTCATTCATATGAATTGTTGATGCTCATTCATAATCTTTCTAATAGTTAATTTTAGGAAAGAAGAGTGATTTGTATACATTAAAGAATTCAAGGCAAAACTGAGGAGCTTTTTTTTTTTGCCAAATCTGTTGCCATCTTGATTAGTTTCTTGGTATCGATGCTTACTACAGATTCTATCACTTTGTAAAATTCATCCATTAGTGACTGGTTGTGATATATCATGATTAGGCTTTGTGCATACATATACAGAGATTTCAAAATGTTGGAAGTATTCATCATGAGAAATTCTTGTGGCTGTTTTGTCCTGGATGTGAAGAAGCATCATGACTTTATCTCTTGCTGACACTGGCCTCTTTTGCATCACATCTTCAGCGATCATAAGATGAATACAAGAGGGGTGGCTAGGTGGTGTAGTGGATAAAGCACTGGCCTTGGAGTCAGGAGTACCTGGGTTCAAATCCGGTCTCAGACACTTAATAATTACCCAGCTGTGTGGCCTTGGGCAAGCCACTTAACCCCGTTTGCCTTGCAAAAACCTAAAAAAAAAGATGAATACAAGTATGATAATTATCTGCAATAGCAAGAAAGTGATTATAGGTCATCAAGCATTATTCATGAGTAATTGAGAGTAGAACCAGAGAGACAGAGAAGAATGCATTAAAATTCCCTATTTTTTAAATTAAAGATTTTATTTATTTTGAGTTTTACAATTTCCCCCATCTTACTTCCCTCCCCCACCCCCCCAGAAAGCAATTTGTCAGTCTTTACATTGTTTCCATGTTGTAGATTGATCCAAATTGAATGTGATGAGAGAGAAATCATATCCTTAAGGAAGAAACATAAGGTATAAGAGATAACAAGATCAGACAATAAGATACCAGTTTAAGATTCTCTATTTTTGAGAGACTTTTACTTTATCAGAGAAAACCAGCTGAACTACTCTTTGCAACTCTAAATGTTTTTCTAATATCTCTATTCAGTACTGATCTTGAAGAAACCTAGAAATAAAAGATTTAGCTTTAGGAATCTGACTGAGACTGGCATTTCAAGTTGACATTATGGCTTCCCAGATGAGTAAGACAGATGCAGCATGATTGTGATGTTGAAGTCTAGGTGCAGTAAATCTGGAGAGAAAGAAAGAATAGTATTGATAGGAAGGATAAATATCACTCTCAGAAGGAATATGGCTTATTCTTGCTTCATGAGACCTTAATCAACTGCCAGATAAGGCGAGTCTAACTTCAGTATCTAGAAATGATTTCAGTGTCTGGTCAGGTCTGTGGGTTCTCATATTCATCTTAGAGATATATCACTCCTGAGACTCTTATAAGATACAACTTCAAACTTTGCAGTGAATGTGTTGACTGGCTTCAGGGTTAAGATGGATCTTCCCTTCCCTTGGCATAACCAATTTTGCCTTTAGGCTTGAAAAAGCTTCTTCACTCTATAAAATATGGTTACAGACTGAGCAGATATTGGCTCAAAGTCAGTTGTGAAGCATGTGGGAAGGAAGGAAACCATGAATGAAGTAATTGTGCTTGCTAAGGCAAATTTCACAAACTGCCTTTAGTATTGGAATTGGATGGTAAGAATTAGGGAAAAATAGTTGGCACAAGTGTCTTTCTTGGGTCAACCTGAGGAAAGTCTTTGTATGGCATAATGAGTTGGAGTATAGGATGTGTTCAAGGAAGACTAATACCTTGGTGTCAGGGCTGCCAAGCCCTTGTCAGGGTTGTTTTTCACCTTTGATGTACACTTGAACCACCTCTCACCCGTAGCTCCAAGAAGCAATAGAATGCACAACAGCCACATCCTGGTAAACCATTTTGGCATATGGGTTAAACCAGCTTGAGAGGGTCTCAAACCTGTCACTGAGTTAGGTGGCTGTCTACCCCAAGCATGTGAAACATGGAATGGGTGGATGAGAACATTTTGTTCCAATGGCCACGAAGGCAATTGAAGTAGGCACTGTGGAATACTTAAGAGTTGGTTAGGCATTGCAGAGACCAAGATCATCCACTGCATCTAGAGCCATCACCGCTTTGTCTTGCCACTAAACAGTGATGACTTTGGAAGAGGGTAGGGCCCACAACTTCATGCAACTCTGCCTCACTTAAATCCAATTCATGGATGAATCAAAATATATTACTTGTACCATTTACCTTTCTTATCTCTAAGTCCTGTGATGACAAGTGATGAATTAGCAAGTGAGTATATACTGGGAGCTTGTCTCCTCAGTGGAAGCAGTGGTGGGATTCAGTAACTCCCATGAGTGGCTGAGCAGCCTTTTAAGGATCACACTGTTCACTTCTTGGAGTGAGGAAGGGGCAAAAATAGGTGCTCCAAATACCAATAGGTGTTCTTCTTACCCAACCCTGGCCTGATTACTGCAGCAGATGGGAATCCTACCCAGCAGTGGAAACAAAAACTTATTTTTAAAATTTATTTTATTTTTAAATATTTTTACCCCACATGAAAAAGCAAGTTTCAACATTTATTTCTAAAATCTTGAGTTCCAAATCCTCTCCCTTCCTCCCACCCCACTTGCTCCATTGAGAAGCAAGTTACTGGAATAAAGTTGTAGCCATGAAAAACATTAGTACAATAGTCATGTTGTAAAAGTAAACATATTCCTCCCTCCAAAGAAAGAAACCTCAAGAAAAATAATGAGAGGGGAAAAAAAAAGTATGCTTTAGTCACCATCAGCTCTGTCTTTGGCAGAGATAGCATTCTTTGTAAGTCCATCAGAGAAATTGCTTCAATATTTTTTTCCCATAGTTGCTATTGCTAGCTGTATTTCCCTTCATCCTATTCTCCCCACTCCCATTAATTCTATTACCTTTCCTTTCACTCTGTTTCTCCTCAAAAGTGTGCTGTATCTACCCTCTTCCATGATCTTCCCTCTCTTCTATCGCCTGCACTTTCACCTTCCCCTGTCCCCTTTTTCCCATCCCTTTCCTCTCCTATTTTCCTCTAGGGTAAGACAAATTTCTATACCCAATTGAGTGTGTATGTTAGTCCCTCCCTGAACCACTTCTGATGAGAGTAAGGCTCATTTATTTCCCTTCACCTTCTCCCTCTTCTGCTCCAATGCAAAAGCTTTTTCTTGATTCTTTTTTTGTGAAATAACATACCCCTTTCTATCTCTCCTTTCTCTTTCTCCCAGTACATTTCTTTCTCCCCCACTGATTCCATCTTTTTAATATATTATACCTTCAAATTCAACTCCCTCCTGTGTCTTGTCTATGTAGGTTCCTTCTAACTGCCCTAATAAATGAAAAGATTCATTTATCAGTCTCATCTTCCTATGCAGGAATACAAGCAGTTCAACGCCATTAAGTCCCTCATAATTTGTCCTTCCCATCCACCCTCTCTATGCTTCACCTGAGTCCTGTATTTGAAGATCAAACTTTCTGTTCAACTCTGATGGTTTCATCAGGAAAATTTGAAAGTTTCCTATTTCACTGAATGTCCATTTTTCCCCCTGAAAGTTGTTTGGCTGGGTAGTTGTTTCTTGATTCTTGTAATCCAAGCTCTTGCTTTCTGGAATATCATATTCTAAGCCCTACAAGCCCTTAAAGTAGAAGTTGCTAAATCTTGTGTTATCCTGACTACAGTTCCATGATACTTGAATACTTTTTGGCTGCTTGTAATATTTTTCTCCTTGACTTGGGAATTTCAGAACTCCCATCTATAATATTCCTAGCAGTTTTCATTTTGGGATCTCTTTCAGGAGGTCATCAATGAATTCTTTCAATTTCTATTTTGCCCTCTAGTTCTATGATATCAAGGGAGGTTTTCCTATATTTTTTTTTAGGTTTTTGCAATGCAAATGGGGTTAAGTGGCTTGCCCAAGTCCACACAGCTAGGTAATTATTGTCTGAGGCCGGATTTGAACCCAGGTACTACTGACTCCAAGGCCAGTGCTTTATCCACTATGCCACCTAGCTGCCCCCCCTGTATTATTTCTTGAGAAAATAAAGTCTACACTCTTATTTTGGTTATAACTTTTAGGAAGTCCAATAATTTTTAAATGATTTCTCCTAGATTAGTGGTTTTTCCAATGAGATATTTCACATTTTCTTCCAGTTTTTCATTCTTTTTTTAAAATGTTTTTGCAAGGCAATAGGGTTAAGTGGCTTGCCTAAGACCACACAGATAGGTAATTATTAAGTGTCTGAGGCCAGATTTTGAACTCAGGTACTCCTGACTCCAGGTCTGGTGCTCTATCCACTGTGCCACCTAGCCACCCCCAGTTTTTCATTCTTTTGATTTTGTTTTATTATTCTTGATTTCTCACAAAATTATAAGCTTCTTTTAGCTCCATTTGCATTATAAGGAATTGTTTTCTTCAGAGCTCTTGTGACTCCTTTTCCATTTGGCCTTTTCTTTAAAGAAGTCTTCTCTTTATTGACCTTTTGGACTGCTTACTCCATTTGACCCAAACTGGTTTTTGAGATGTTATTTGCTTCCTATGTTTGTAATTCACCAAGCTGCTGTCTTGATTTTCCAACAATGCTCTCATCTCTCTTCCCAATTTCCTCTACCTCCCTCATTTGATTTTCAAAATCTTTTTTGAGCTCTTCCATAGCCTGAGACCAATTCCTATTTTTCTTGGAGGCTTTGGATACAGAAGCTTTGACTTTGTTATGCTCTGAGTGGGTATTTTGATCCTCCAAAGGACCAGAGTAATTATAATTAGATTTTTTTCCCTTCTGTTTGCTCATTTCCCCATCTTTGTTAAGATGGGGCTATTTCCAGGTGGAGAATACACTGTCCCAAGCTTTTGAGGGTTTTTTTGGGCAACT
This sequence comes from Macrotis lagotis, assembly GCF_037893015.1. Taxonomy (NCBI): domain Eukaryota; kingdom Metazoa; phylum Chordata; class Mammalia; order Peramelemorphia; family Peramelidae; genus Macrotis; species Macrotis lagotis. Next base: position 518,874,253 of record NC_133666.1, on the reverse strand, counting down.
GTTTTCAGGGAAACTCACTGGGGACCCCCAAGTTCTCAATTCCTCCAAGGTCTTATAAGAGACTACGTCTTCTCTTCTGACTTGTGATCTGGTGTGTAGATGACCACAAGACTCCCCTCTGCCCTGGAACTGTGAGGAGGGTCCCTGCTCTGCTGTAGGAAGCAAACTCTATTATACTTTTGCTCCTTATCCTGAAACTGAGGCCTAGATCTGAGGATGGGTGAAGCAAGAGTCCTGCCTCAGGGATAGCAGAGACCTCTTCAATCTCACCTAACCCACTATCAGGATTAAGGCAGATGAAATTCAGTTTTATGTGGATAGTAATAATCCAAAGTGCTTTTTGATGTTCTGAAGGCTATTTATGGGTCAAAGACCTATAGTGAATCTCAACTACTCAGTGCTGGTGGAGTCATGTTAATTAGTTATAATTAGATCATGTCCTGGAGAGATGGACCAAACACTGTCAGTGTTCTTAACAGACCATCTTCAATCAATGCCGAAGCCTTTGTCTTGTTTACCTCAATTCGAAGTCAATCTGTCCCCAGCTGAAATAGCATTTGAAGAGGTTCTGAATGTCATTAGGCTCCTTTCAAATGGCAAAGTTGGTACTGATTCTACTCCAGCTGAGATGTACAAGTCCTAAGCATGTAAGATGATCAGGGTAAAGGCACAGAGAAGGAAAATGTAGATAAGATAGAAAAAAAGGTTGACTTGGCTGTACAAAGTGTGGAGAAAGTAAGAAGCTGGAAAGATAGGTTGAGACCAGATTGTGTAATACTTTAAAAGCTAAATAATGGGGGACAGGTAGGTGGCACAATAGATAGAGCACCAGCCCTGGAGTCCGGAGGACCTGAGTTCAAATTCAGCCTCAGACACTTAATAATTACCCAGCTGTGTGACCTTGGGCAAGTCACTAAATTCCATTGCCTTGCTAAAAACCAAAAAAAACTGGGTGAAAAATGAGGATGGATTAAAATGAAAGCTAGGTGAGTAGAGAGATGCTGTAAGAGGTAGAAATGATAAGACTAAGCAATAGACTGCTTATGAATATGATGGAAATATGAACTGATGGAAAATGAAGAATTGAAGATAATGCAGAGGTTATAAACCTGAGAGCCTAGATGGATGGTGTTGTCTTCAAAAAAGTATTTAAATTTGAAATTTGTTTTGGACATGATGAATTTGAGATATCTCTATAGAAATACAATTTAAAATGTTCAATAAACATGGCAAAAGAATGATGCTGGATTTATAGTTCTGAGTCTGGTATAGAGATGGAAGTTAAAATTGAGTTTATTGAGAGACTATAAAGGGAAAAAATGATTGGGGACAGAATACTGGAGAACATGCACATTTATAGAGCTTGTTAATCAGCAAAGGTGTCTGAGAGCAAATGATCAAATGGGTAATAAATAAACCAAGAGAATACCATTCAGAGGAGAGGGTGGTCAACAGTGTCAATTGTAGCAGATAAATCAAGGATAAGGACTGAGAAAAGGTTATCTTATTTGGCATTTCAGAGATCACTGTTAACTTTGAAGAAAGCAGTTCCAGACTGCAAAGGTTTAAGGAGAAGAGGCAAACTGGAGGTAACAATTGTAGAAAACTTGAGTTCAAGAAGTTTAATGAAAGACATTAGCTTGAAGGAATGACAAGGCCTAGTGGTTTCTTCATTACTTTTTCTTTTTTTAGTTTTTACAAGGCAGTACGGTTAAGTGATTTACCCAAGGTCACACAGCTAGGCAATTATGTGTCTGAGACAGGTCCTCCTGATTCCAGGGCTCTATCCACCGCACCACCTGGCTGCCCGGACCTAGTGGCTCCTTAAGGATGGTAGACACCTGGATATGCCTGGGTATATTTGAAGGCAACAGAGGAACCAACAAGAGGAAGTTGAAATTTCCAGTATTCCAGGATTGAATGGATTAGAAATCTTGGTGCAGGCAAAGAAAAAGATTAGGAGGGAAGTGGCATAGGGAGAGGTAGAATGATTAGAGATTATGGTGAGAGAGATGTCAGAGTTTCTATTTAGGAAAGTGGGTAATAGTGAAGTATAATAACCATTTCTTTTTAGCTGAAGTGGAATGAAGGAGCAGGTCCTAAGTTTAAGGAAACTAAGGCATTAGATCAATGATTCTGGGGAATAGGGTTAAGATTCTTGACTTTTTGATTAGAAAAAAATTCAATAGCCACATATTGCTCTCAATGTATTTATTTTAAATATTAAAAATATTTCATGTCTTCTATTACAAAGACATTATTCATCTCTTTACATATTTAAATTTAATTGAACATCACTGAATAATATAGTTAAGAAATGATTTAGAAATGGAAAAAGATAATATGATTCAAATAGTATACATATAAAAGACTCCAAATATTCTCAGACATTTATATACATGATAGATGAGTTGTTTCCAAAAATAAACTTTTGCTCTGGTATCAACAAGTAACTTTTGTGTTAAATTATTCAAAGGCTTTAGCGATCTAAAACCTAATTCCAGGGGGGTCATCAGTATATCTTAGTTTTAAAAAAATAAGATGACAGGAATCCTTAACAGAGTTCCATTTGACTCAAAGGAGTAATAATAATGAAGGTACTTGTCAATACTGACTTGGTTAATTATAAGGCAGAAGTGCTGGGGGGAGGGGGGAGAGGAGGGAAGGGGACGGGGGGTGGCAGGAGGGAAGATTAGAAAACTGAGGAGTCTATCTGCTATACATCATGACAAAACTAAATTCAACAAAATTTTATTAAGTACCTATTTTATATATAAAGCACTGTGCCAGGTGCTAGGTGAGATACAAATTTTAGATAAGACATGCTCATTTATGTCATTGGTAGAGTGAGCTCACAGCAATGAAATAGCAGATTTTTGAAATTATCAAACTGTAGAAAACAAGGAACAAAGAACATCTTCAGTAGGAATAGTAGGTAGCAGCCAGGTTAAAGTTGGAGATCTTCACTATTGCCCAGAAAAAGTATTCAGGATTTTACTTTTATTAAATCTTCAATGCCAGATTCCAACCACAATTTTAGGTTTGGTAAAATCCTTTTCCTCTGATTTCTCAAAAAAGGTATTTAAAATATTTGAGGGAATCAATGGATACATTCAGACTCCTTTACCAGATATTAAAGAAGGAAACCCAGCTGTGATAATAAAAAGGGCATACTAATTTAAACTGAAACACTGCTTCGAAAAGAGAAATGTATCAACAGGTGACACATGAGTGCAGGATTAAAAGAGCAAGGAATGGTATTTAGGTTATATCTCTATTTTTAAAGACATTACTGGAAAAGCACCCCTCAAAACCCCTACTGTAATAAAGACTGAAGTGTCTTCAAACACATCTCATATGAAAAAAAAAAGCAAAACATGACTGTTGAACTGATGTCCTGTTTTAGGTGTTGAGGTTTATACTGTACCCTTGATTCTACAGACTATCTTTATGGTGCTATTTTCTAGGGGTTTATTTTCAATATTGAATCAGAGTAAGATTTAGGTGGACAGACCAGATGCCATAGTTTAGATGTGATACAATATGATTCTTCCATTCCCTACCTGCCATCTCTCCACCCCCATTCTCTGAAATTGTGACAACTCAGTTTTTTCTAGGTAGGGTAGGGTTCTGTCCTGTTAAGTAACAGTACACTTATATAGCCTAAAACTTCCAAACTTTGGTAGTAGAAGAGATTTTGCAGGGCATTTTGTCTAGAAAACTCTTAAAAATGAAATAATGGATATGAAATATTCCAAGCCTTCTTAATCCACAAATATAGGGATAAAACACCTAATAGAAATAAAAAAATACTGGAACAAGAAAGTTCCAAGTTAGGGTGGAGAATTTATTTTGCAAATTATCCTATATCAATAGTAAACCACCAAATAAATGAACTATAAAGTCATATTATAAAATACATTTCTATCAGTAAGAGTTATAGAATGGCATTCATCAGTGTTCTAATACGTTTGACAGACATTCTTCTTTCTGTTAAGAAGTTAAATACCAACAAGCTGGGAGACTAGATTAGTCAGTCTATCATAACTGCTACTTTTTGCTGAATATTCAATTCTTTCTGGAAAGTCTTTTCCAAAAAAAAATTAAGATATTTTACTCAACCAGAAGAAAGCAATATTGAATATTACATTTAACATTATTTAAATTTAATATTTTTAATAAATAGATCAAATTATTAGTGTCTTTTGGTGGCTTACGGTCTCAAATATATCCAAATTTGGGGGGTGAGGATGGAGAGGATTGAGCTTTCATGTTTATTTGAGGAGAGTATACCCAATTCTTTTCTGGAAAGGTCATACTAATTATTCTCTAACTATTAGCATTGGCACTGATTATATTATATGTAAAATTCTAACACACAGTTAACAATTTGATTAAGTCTTAACTTTTTAAAAACTATTCATGGTACTTATACTGAACTGTTAAATTAATGTAAAAATTTACTTGAAATTAAAATGCTTATTCTTTATTGAAAGAATTAAAACTGAGTTGAGAAGAAAATACTTTCTAAAACTAGGACTTTGGCTGAATTGGATACAGAAATTTTCTCTAATATTCTTATAAAAAGAAAAACTACATATATACCTTTGAAAAAATGATATAATTACAACTACATTTCAAAACTTAAGGTGGTTTTTTTAAAAAAAAATCATTAATGAGGAGGCAGACTAAAAAAAGAAGAACTATCTGATTAAGTTGCTATTTGGCTTGGAGCAATCTCTGGGCTTGAGAGTACAAGACTGAGTTAGTGATAGATGAGAATAAAATAATTAAATGATTGGTTTTCTTTCGACTGAGAAAGGTGGTCCTGGGTCCTGTGTCACCATGGAAACAAGACCAATATTTCCATTGTATAACGTGGATGGAAGTCTAGAAGAAATAGACTGTCATACAAAACTGAAATACAACATTGCCATGTTTGTTACAAGCAAATTTTCAAGATCATTAGAAAATGACAGTTTTGGTTCCCAAGTCACTCCACTGATAAAGAAGAAAAAAAAACACCACAATAGTTCAAGAGGTAAAGAAGTGATTCCATACTATGACAACACACTTTATCAGGTAACATGATTTTCTGGCCAGATGTCAAAAACAGCAAACAGTACAATAATTTAGTTGTTTAGTGAACACAGCAATCAACTCAAGTTTCAACAAAATGCAATGAAATAAAAGCATATTGGTGAATGCACTAGCTATTTGTTGCTAGAGCTTGAATCAAGAGAGAAAGAAATTTGTGGTCTTTGGATTAGTCTGTGATTCTTTGTCACTCAAAGTCACCATGATTTTTTAATAGTTAATTCCTTGTAGAGTAAGTATATGAAAGGTGAATATCACCCTGGTCAAGGTAAGTGGGTTCTTCAGTCAGTAGTATCTTCCTCAAATAAACATTCCAAACAAGATCAAAGGATATCAAAAAGATAAAGAGTCACAAGATTCCCTGACACTTAAAAACTGGATATACATATTAATTTCCATAAAAATAACAAAAATAAAATCAAAATCAGGGTTAAAATTTGAAACAAAGAAAAAATAATAACCTTATATTCTTAAGGCAAGACCATACAGGTCCCTTTAACGAGCCACTTAAATCCATAGACGATAAAATCCCAGAGCTACAGTTAGGCATGTAAATATAGAACCTGTTTAAAAAAAAAAGCAAGGAAAAGCTATTAGTTATTTTAATAGCTGATTTAAGGAATGCTTACTTATATAATCTTTCCCTTTTCCCACAGAAAACTGGAAGTTCAATGATTTACCATATTCCATGAAATACTTGCTTATAAAAACTACAGTTGCTCAAATGTAAGTAAAAAAACCAATGCTACATGTAACCTACAAAGTAAAAAGGAATGTATTTTTTTAGAAGAAAAAACCCTTGAGACACAAAGCCAATGTATAAAAATTATTGTAGTACAATTTATAGCACATCTGCAGTAAGGAAAGCAAAAATTTTATTTCTTAGTCATTAAAGATAATTAAGGCTTTATAAGGTAAAAATTCCAAATGACTGTTTTTTTCTTTGTGATTTGTTTTTAGGGCTTATCTTCAATTTATTTCTAACAGCTAAATGCAAAATATCTTACCTGCTAAATATTTAATATTATCAAGCTTGTGTGATTCAAGCATGGTTTTCAGGCCAGCAACTTCAGTGTCTATCTTTCTGTCTGTCTGAGTAAGAGAACGGAGTTGTTCTGCTTGCTTTAAAACAAAGAGAGACATGATATATAACTACTGGTTATTAGGTCCCATTGAACTTATACATCTAAGAAGTCTGATGCTGTGGGAGGGAATACATTATAATTGAGAGAGTGCTGGACTGGGGAGTAAGGATGAACTGCATTCTAATTTTGTCTCGAAGACTATGTCACAAAAACTCTGAGCCTCAGTTTCTCCACTTAGATTATCTCCAGGGATATAAAAGGGTGTAAATTCAAGACTATATATAAATAGTACTTTCAAAAACTTTTGAGGATCCCAAAAAAGAAATCTTAAAAAAAAGCCAAAGAATGGGGCAGGTAGGTGGCACAGTGAATATAGCACAGGCCCTGGAGTCAGGAGGACCCGAGTTCAAGTCTGGCCTCAGACACTTAATAATTGCCTAGCTGTGTGACCTTGGGCAAGTCACACTTAACCCCATAGTCTTGCAAAAACTAAAAGAAAATTCTTTTAAAATTTTTTTTATTTATTTAAAGCAATGGAGTTTAAGTGACTTGTCCAAGATCACACAACTAAGCAATTAAGATCTGAGGCTGTATTTGAACTCAGGTTCTCCTGACTCCAGGGCCAGTACTGCGCCACCTAGCTGCCTCTATTCTTTGGCTTTTTAAAAACAATTATGGCCTATAATTATGGTCACAGAACAGACAAATCAAAATGCTTATTTGAAGTAAATATGGAAACAAGAGTTATAGAACTTTTCTTAAATATAAACCAAGAACAGCATATGGTTGATCATTATGTGGTTTGGATAAATAGAGAGATATACTGAACCATAATATAGTTTTAGCTGGATTACAAAGTAAACCATAAATGTTAGCTGTGTTCCTCATTAAAAATGCTATATTCCTACTCAATTCTTACCTGCAATGAAACTGAATTTTTATAAATGCTGATGGGTGATAAGCAGTTTTATACTGCTACCCTTATGATATAAAGAATATCTAGATAAGCAAAGTTTTCTATTAGGCATCAATGTCCACAATTCCTTCATATGGATCTTAAAAAACCCTTGTTCTAAAGGGAGCATTCAGCTTCAAAATTAAAATAATATCTGTCATTTATATTATAATTTAAGATTTAAGATTTTATATTTAAGATATTATATTTTAAGATTTAAGATTAAAGCCACTTCAAATGTTATCTCATGTGCTCTAACTACAACCTCTCAAGAGGTTCCATTTTTTTCAGGTTATTTATTTACTGGCATACAGTTTGGCAAAATAGTTCCGAATTACCTTTTTAATTTCCTCCTTATTGGTGGTTAGTTCACCCCTTTCATTTATTATATTTTTAAGTTACAAAATTTCCTTCCACCCTCCCTTCCCACCCCCCCTTCCCTCAGTGGCAAACAGTCAGGTTAGCACTGTACATAGATATTTTGGATAAACATGTTTACATATTAGTCATTTTCAGTATGAAGAATTAAGATTAAGGGAAAGAGATTTTTTTTTAAGGTTTTTGCAAGGCAATGGGGTTAAGTGACTTGCCCAGGTCCACAAAGCTAGGTAATTATTAAGTGTCTGAGGCCAGATTAATTCAGGTACTCCTGACTCCAGGGCCGGTGCTCTATCCACTGCACCATCTAGCTGCCCGGAAAGAGATAATTTTTACAAAATGTTCATCAGATTCTGAAGGGTTGATTTTTCCTTTTTTTTTGTTTTGTTTTTCTTCCTCTGGATAGGGATAACATTATCCATAGCCAGTCTAATATGGTCATCCTAACTCTTTGGTAGCTGAGAGGACCTATTCCCATTAAGGATGATCATCTCACAATGTTGTTGTTGTTTACATTGTTCTCTTGGTTCTACTCCCTTCGCTCAGCATCAGATCCCATAAGTCATTCCATTTATAGTTTCTTATAGAATAATAATATTCCATAGTATTCATGTACTTTAACTTGTTTAGCCATTCCCCAATCAATGGACATACCCTCAATTTCCAATTATTTGCCACTACAAAAAGAGCTGTTATGAAAATATTTAGGAAAGTAGAACTTTCCTCAGTTTTAAAAATAATTTCTTCTGGATATAGACTTAGAATTGGAATTGTTGGGTCAAAGGGTATGAATATTTTTATTGTTCTTTGGGCAGAGTTTCATATTGCTTTCCAGAATGGTGGATCTGTTCACAACTCTACCAGCAATATATCAACGTCCCAATCCTCCCACAACCTCTCCAATAATGATCATTTTCCCTATTTTTCATCTTGGCCAATCTGATAGGTGTGAGGTGATACCTCATTGTTGTTTTTAATTTGCATTTCTCTAATCAATAATGATTTGGAACAGTTTTTTTTCCATATGATTATATATAACTAATTTCTTCATTTGAAAACTCTCTAGTCATATCCTTTGACCATATATTTATCAACTGGGGAACGACTTGTAACCTTATAAATTTGAGGCAATTCTCTATATATTTCAGAAATGAGACCTTTACCAGAACTCTTAGCTGTGAAGATTGTTTCCCAGCTTTCTGCTTTCCTTCTAGTTTTGGCAGCATTGATTTTATTAGGGCAAAACCTTTTAAATTTAATATAGTCAAAATCATTCATTTTGCATTTGATAATGTACTCTAATTCTTGTTTGGTCATAAATTTATCTACTTTCCATAGATCTGATAGATAAGATTATTTCTTGGTCTATTAATTTATCTATGATGTCACCCTTTTTATCTAAATCCTGTACCCATTTTGACCCAATTTTGGCATAGGGTGTAAAATGTGGGTCTATGCCAAAATTTTGCCATACTATTTTCTAGTTTTCCCAACAATTTTTATGAAATAGTGAGTTCTTATCCCAGAAGCTGATGTCTTTAAGGCTTGTTAAATAGTAGATTGCTGTTGTCATTTATTGTGATTTTTTTTGAACCTATCCTAATTTCTTAACCAGTACTAGGCAATGTTGTTGATTGCTGCTTTATGGTATAGTTTTAAATCTGGTAGAACTAGGCCACCTTCCTTTACAATTTTTTCATCAGTTCCCTTGCTATTCTTGACCTTTTGTTGCTCCAGATGAATTTTGTTACTATTTTTTTTCTAGCTTGGTAAAGTAGTTATTTAGTAGTTTGATTGGTATGGCACCGAATAAGTAATTTAATTTGGGTAGAATTGTCATTTTTATTACATTAGCTTGACCTGTGAGTAACTGACATTTTCCCAATTATTTAGATCTGACTTTATTTGGTTGAAAAGTGCTTTATAATTGTGTTCATGTAGTTTCTGGTTTATCTTGGGAGGTAGACTCCCAAGTATTTAATGCTGTCTACGGTTACTTTAAATGGAATTTCTCTTTCTATCTTTTGCGCTTGGGCTTTGTTGTTCATATATAGAAATGCTGATGATTTATGTGGGTTTGTTTTATATCCCGCTACTTTGCTGAATTTGTTGATTGTTTCAAGGAGTTTTTTTAGATGATTTTCTCTGGTTCTCTAAGTATAACCATCTTATCATCTGCAAAGAGTGAAAGCTTTTTTTCCTCATTGCCAAGTCTGATTCCTTTAATTTCTTTTTCTTTTCTTATTGCTAACCTCCAACAGGTTCAAAAGAGGTTAACTGACTTGCCTAGGGTCACATAACTAGTTAAGTGAACTCAGGTCTTCCTGTTGCCAGGTCCAGTTCTTTATCCATTACTCCAGTCAGCAGTCAATGTACAAGTAAATTTGATTGTGCTCCAGTGGGGGGCTTGAGGAGGTTGGAGTCAACTCTGCTTGAATTAAATTTATAATCGCAAACCTTTCTTTCATCGTCACATTTTTAATTTGATGAAAAATTCAGGATTTAGAAGTAGAGGGAAAGGGAAGCTGTCTTTTGGAAATAAAATATTTTCTTTCAGAAAAGATCTCCTTGATAATTAGCACAAATTACTGTTGAATATTAGTGTCCAAACAGGGTAATGTACAGAATTATTCATTGTCATTTGAATGTTATCAGGCCATATCACCCCTAGACCCTAGAGGTCTCAATTAGGATCAGTTAAATAGCACATTAGAAAATAAAAAAGGTATAAGAGACAACCAACAGGGTTAAAAAGTTAAACAAAATAAGGCTTTTTTGTGTCATCAATCCCCAATAATTAGCCTCCCAAAATCTCAATGGAGTATTTATTCCCTGGAATTTTATTCTATAAGATTCCCTGGGAATCATCATAGAAGTGAAGAAAAGGAGAGAGAATCTCTTGATAATTCCTTTGTAACCAGTACAAAAGCTACCTAATGTTTACTACTAGTTAAAATGGGATTCTGCATCTTTTAGGATCTGATTATGCCATCAGTCACCTGAGAGTTCATACTTTTAGCACAGGCACACACTGGTTATACAATCCAATAACACATTAGTCATAACAGGAGACAAAGGTAATTTAAAGATATAAAACAAGAACACTCAGTTTCACTTCTTACCATTGCTAATACTTCTGATCTCGTTTCAAGTAACTTTCTTTCGTTCAATGAATACTGAAAAGATAAAATTTAACTTGTGTTAGGCTACAACTTCATTCCAGTTTATCTCTTGCTCTAGTATCATATTAATACTGTAACAAAGTGCTGGGACTGGAGTCAGGAAGACTCATCTTCCTGAATTCAAATATAGCCTCAGTTGTAACCCTGGACAAATCATTTAACCATATTTGCTTCTGTTTCTCATCTGTAAAATGAACTGAAGAAGGAAACGGCAAATCATTCCAGTATCTTTGAGAACAAAACCCCAAATAGGTTACAAAGAATCAGATACAACTGAAAACAACAACAAATTGTTCTAGAATCATCTGAGGTATAGGAACAACCATGTTACTTTTGTCTAGGGATATAATAAATAAGAAATCTAAATTCTCCAGATGTAGTATCCCAATAGTCTGGAATCTTTTTCTCCAACTCTTAGTGTCATCTCTACTTTCAGTTCTCCTTTAAGGGTTTAAGTTTTGGAGAGAATGAAAAAGTTGGGAAAGAGTAATCCAAGACCTGTTCGATGTTGGCAAATCAGGTGGTTGAGGCCTGGATAGAAAGAATGGGGGGGGAAATAGTTAAGAAAAAATAGTACATGTTGTCTTATATGCCAACTTACACAAATTTTAAGGTTTACTAAATATACTTAACTAGTAAAATCACTGTGAGAATAAAACACTGTTGAGTGTCAAGAAGAGCCACACTACAGTGATAGTTGATGCTACTTTGTACTGGGTGACACTTTTGGCATGTGAATTGCATTTAATCATGTCACTTGAGTGACTGGATTTCTTGAAATGAGGATAATTAAGAGACAATCGATTACAGTTTTGGTGGTGAGTAGGAAATAATTTAGTTTACTATTTTTTTCAATCATGAAATGCCTAACATTTAAAAAATACATGATATTTTCTCTCTGTAAAGAATGAAAACCAAAAATTAGGTTAGTAATGAGGAGAGGACCCCAAACTAAAAGTAATCTTAGAAGCAAGTAGAAGCCAAGTAGGATAATAGATAATGGTCATCTTTTAAAAACTATAGGTTCAACGCAAGGAAGCTCATTACTAGAGGGCAATGTAGAATAATTTTCTAGCATTTGTTTACCACTCTAGTCTTAACAATTCAAATATCAAAGTCTCCTTTCCATGAGAATATCCAAAAGGAAGTGGATAATCAGCTGAATATCAATTAAATAACTAAACTGTTTATACTAGGCATCTATCTAACCAATAGCTCCATGGAAATATACAACTTCATAGATGGCATCAGCTGAAAATAAGAAGGGCAGTCTTTCAAGAAGGGAAAAAATAGTTCTCTACACTTCATTTGTTTTGTCCCTGTTTTCAATATATCTCCCAACTGATAGTGACCCCTAGATCAGGCTGTATTAAAGAACAGTCTGTTTGCAGGAAATACTATTTCTTACTTACAAAATCATAAAAACCAAAAGGTACAAGAATTATGTTTTCCTATAGAAACTGATCCTCTGCTAGGGCTGTTTTCTTTTTTAGGGTTTTTTGCAAGGCAATGGGATTAAGTGGCTTGCCCAAGGCCACACAACTAGGTAATTATTAAGTGTCTGAGACCAGATTTGAACTCAGGCACTCCTGACTCCAGGGCCGGTGCTCTATCCACTGTGCCACCTAGCCACCCTGAAACTGACCCATTACTAATGGGCATTCTGCACCTAGTAAGAATTTGAAATACAGTTGTGCTTAAGATTTCCAGTGATAGCACTAGATTAAAAAGTGATTGTTTTTTGGTCTCAAAGATGCACAGCCTCAGTGTATGTGAGAAAATTGTGAAAAAGGAAAAAACAAGAGCTGATAATTATTCTTTATTTTTGTGTATATCAAGTCTTATGCCAACAAAAAAAATTTAGAAGCATATATTATTCCTTAGCAAGAAAGATGAGAAATGAGTTATAAAGAATTCCATAGACATCTAATTAGATCATTAAAACCATTTTACTATTAAAAATAGTTACTAAGTTAATAAGTCTGAGACCAAAGAATATAACTTCAAAAGGACACACAAAAAAACCAGTGTTAATTTACAATTTAAATCTTTATCATTCCAGTCCAGTTATCAGTATATTTCCTGAAATAGATTCTGAAGATACTTAATCTTATTCAATATAATATTAGAATCTAAGTGCTTTTGATCTCAATTCAAGTATCAAATCAAGTATTCAAGGATCAAAGCATCCAAGCTCAGTTTGACTAAGCTTTACATTTTCATTCTGATAACATATGCCAAATTAAGTGAAAGAAAAGTTCCTGCAGCTTGAATAAGAACCAATATAAAAGATATTTTGAAATTTAAGGTACAATTTGAGAAAAGTTTAAAAATTACAAAAATCAAATAAAAGGTTTTTGACTTGTGTCCAACCCTGCCACAGTTTTATGCACCGGATAGTCTTAAATATTCAAACTTCATGTAAATTCAGGTTTCACCTAGAATTTTATCTTAAAATGAAACTCAATTCCAAAGAACATACCAATTCTTTTACTCTGCTTTTTTCTATATTGAAATCCAATTTAATATCTGCTCGTACTTTAAGTATTTCATCCTGGGAAGCAAGTGAAAGAAAAGAGAGATGGAGAAAAAAACAAACAAAATAAAACATCAGAAAAGGGATGGAATCAAAAGAAAGGAAGTACTCAGTTCTACCTAGAATATTAGTTAATTCTTTTATCTATGAAGACAAACTCCATTGTTCTTTTACATAGAAATATTCTCTATGTAGAAGCCAAATAGGCTTCTATGTATTGAATAATACTTGGGGTTTTTTGAATAATACTTGTAAGTATTCTTTTTAAAATACAAAAGAATATATTACTCAAGAGTATATATCTTCTCTCTAAGGAGTGTTCCCACAACAATTTGAGTTTACTGCTAGAGCAGATCCAAGTACTGTTATGAAAAAAATAACTTTTTGATTTATTTTGTAAAAGAAAAAGTAAAAGCATACCTATTGCCAAACAAACAAAAGTAATATTCTGTAATAGTTCTGCTGAAAGACAAGTAACATACAACCCCTTGAGCTATTTAATGTTTTAAGAACTTATTTTTCACAAGGCATTATGAATCTGACAATCTCAATTCATAAAAATTAACTTTAGTAGATTGAGAGGTAGCCCTATAATTTAGATGTGTATTCAAGTTAACTTTTCACACACACACACACACACACACACACACACACACAGAACAGAACAAAATGATTAGTTTAAACTATCTGTTTGCCCTGAATAACCTTACATCTTAATAATCACATCTAGTTTTTGCAGTCACTCTAGAACTGGACATGGATAGAAAATAACAATAAAGAATTTAGCTTTTTCAGAGATAAGGAGGACTAGTCTTCATTAGGAGTTCTTGGCCTGGGGTATTTGATTTGTTTTTTTTTTTGAAAACTGTATTTCAGAACTACAAGGCAATTTGGTTGTGTTATGTGTTTCATCTTACATATTTAAATATATCAAATCAAGAAGTCTAAGCCTTCTTTGGATTGCCAAAGGGGCCCAAGACACACAAAAAAAGATTAAGTGAAGATATTTTCCTCTTTTTTGAACAGTCAAAAAAATCATGAAATACTTGCTCTGTGTAAGTGTTTGAGTGCATAAGAGAGGCAAAAACACAGTTCTGTACCTCTAGAAGCTTACACTGTAAGAGGGGAGACATGCACAAAACTCTCTATATACAAGAGGTATGCAGCATAAATGAAAGTTAATTAACTTATAGAGAAGGGAGATATTGAATAGAGTCCTTGGATCTATAGGCATCATGAAGAAGAGGATCCAGGTTTAAGTAAGATCCAAGCAAGGAGATTTTCTGGAAGAATAAAGAAGTCATACTGAGGGGGGATTACAGTTCAAATGGTAGAAAGATCTTCATTTGAGCAGGCAATGTTATCAGTCACAGTGCTATCTTTGACCTCTCTCTCTAGTATCTTTGTTCTGGGGGAACTATGAAAACTGAAAGTAGTGTAGATGCAATAAGAAGAGCCTTATCCATTCAGCAGTTTTCCTGCCCTGGAAGATGTCTCCAATCCTGCAGCTTACTTTGCCAACTGATGAATTCCTTCTGGGAACTTCCATTAGGGGAAGTTACCCAGACAATTGTTATTGTCACTTACTTCCTAACTCTGCTCCTCTTTTCAGATTTCTCCACCTCTATACTAGTAGTCTTCTTACTTTGGAATTTGCCTCTGCCTCTCCAGCCCTCTCCTTCAGTTAGTGAATATTTTACCTCCTTTAGTAAAATGTTCATTTTAGTCATACTTATGCCTCTCCCAGCTCCATTCTTCTCTGGACTTCTCTTCTTGGCTCCCATGTGGATACCATTCAATATAATAAGAATCCCCTTCCTGTGACTCCCATTTATGTTGTCATCTCCCATTAGAATATAAGCTCACTTAGGGCAGGGGCTCTTTATTATTTGCGATTTGTATTTTCAGCACTCAATACCACAGTGTCTGACATCTTATGGTAAGCTTTGTTCTATGAAACTATCTATCTCAGAGGGAAGGCATTAGCCATGGTGGGGAATTTGTAGTGGTAGAGGAACCAGGAAGATCTTCCTGCAGAAAGTAGGTCTTGAGTCTTGAAGTCAAGGAAACTAGGAAGCAGAGGCAGTAGTGTGTGTGTGTGTGTGTGTGTGTGTGTGTGTGTGTGTGTGTGTGGAAACATGCCAAGCCAATTGGAAAGGTAAGATAGGGAATAATGAATGTGGGGGAAAATAAGCTGGTTTAACTGGATCAAAGAATACATTAAGTAAATTTACCTTTTCTTTTTTTTAGGTTTTTTTTTTTTTGCAAGGCAAATGGAGTTAAGTGGCTTGCCCAAGGTCACACAGCTAGGTAATTATTAAGTGTCTGAGACCGGATTTGAAGGCAGGTACTCCTGACTCCAGGGCAGGTGCTTTATCCACTGGCCAACCTAGCCACCCTACCTTTTCTTTTACAAAAGAAATCAAAAGGTTATTTTTCATAACAATACTTTGGTCTGTCTCCAGCAGTAATTCAAATTGTTATAGAGGTCCAAGATGGTGTTTTTGCTTCTCTCTCTCTTTTTTTTCTGCAAGGCAATGGGGTTAAGTGATTTGCCCAAGGTCAAACATCTAGGTAATTATTAAGTGTCTGAGGCTGAATTTGAACTTGGATTCTCCTGACTCCAGGACATCTCCTTTACCACCTTTCTGCCCCATTTTTGCCTCTTTTATCAAAGAGGTTTTTAGATATTAAATACATTTGATCCTGAAGGAAATAGGGAGCCACTGAGTAGGGAGGTTAACACGGTCGGAATTAAATTTTAGTGAAATCACTTTGGCAGCTGAGTCACAAGTGGACTGGAGTGAGGAGACCTAAGGTAGGGAGATCAAGCAGAAGGTTCTTAAAATAGTTATGATGAGGGCCTGCATTATGGTGATATCAGGTCTAGGTAACTGAGATTGGTGTTGCCTTTAACAGTAACAGGAAAACTGTGAAGAGAGGAGTGACTGAAGGAAGGATGATATGAGTTCGTTTTGACCATGCTGAATTTGAGATTTCTATTGGACATTCAATTCAATTCAAGACATGGAATTATTTGTATAGAAAAGACAGCTGAACCCAGGGGAACAAATGAGATCAATAACTAAGCTAGTATGGAGGGAGAAGAAAAGAGGACAGAGGCTTGGATGACATCCACAGAATATAACAAAAACTAACATAAAAGGTCTTCTCTCTTTAAAGTCATCATGCTTTAAAAGAAATTCTCAAATATTAGCAAAAATACAAAAAAAAAGCTGAGATTAGTCATGGTTGTCTTTCTAGCACAGACTCCCAATTCGTATTAGGAGGTTCAGGTATGCTAATAGTTTGAAAAATATAATGAGATAAACTTTAAAATAAAAAACATTCATCCTACTATCCTTATATTCTCTGCTTCATGGATTTAAAAAATAAAATTTTAGTCTTTCTGGAATTATAAATATTTTTAAAACATTAATGATTCTTTGTTATTACTCAAAAAAATACCTTACCATCACTCGCTGTTTTAACTGCCGGAGTTCAAGCGTTAATTTCTAAAAACATAAAAAGAAACATGTCAAATATAATAATTAAAGATTTGTCAAAAAAAGAAAAAGTTAAAATTCAATTCCTTTTTCCCTAGACTGGGATCCTTTTCTTTCTTTTTCCTCCAATTTTATGCATTTCAGGTTTGTTCAAGATAACTCACTTATGTGAGTTACCATCAATCTAAGTGCATTAACAATCATACTACTACAAACATACACATTACAAATAAACACACAACAAACATACTACATTAATTACACAATGTTTCTTGAAGGATGTGTGTCAAAAACTGTTTAGCTATTTTTTTGTGTCAATTTGTCTCTAAGACTGAGTCTTCCTCTGTTTCTAATATCTCATTCAAGTTTTTTCAACTACTCCAGCCCTAGTTCAATTGGCCAAAAGGAGAGAAACCTCTGAGTTTGAGACAAAGGAAATGAGTCTTTCTGAGATTATTTTTGAAGAAGACTAAGAATATATACAGCTGACAAAGACCATAAGTCTAAAAGCTACAATAAATGTAGCATTTTCAGTTAAACAGCAAATTTGAACTAGTAATTATCATAGTGGGCAGTTAGGTGATGTAGTGGATAGTCTCAGGTCTGGAATCAGAAAAATTCATCTTTGCTAGTTGGGTGGGCAAGTCACTTAACTTTGTTTGCCTCAGTTTCCTTAACTGTAGAATGAGCTGGAGAAGGAAATGGTGGACCACTCCAGTATTTTTGCCAAGAAAACCACAAACGGAGTCACAAAGAGTCAGATACAATTAAACCACAAATAACAACCATCATACAACCTGGACTTCAAATCCTCTAGAGCAGGGATTCTCAAGCTGCTATCTGTTAACTTTTTTTTAATCTATTTAAGGCAATGGAGTTAGGTGACTTGCCCAAGGTCACGCAGCTAGGTAATTATTAAGTGTCTGAGGCCACATTTGAACTCAGGTCCTCCTGACTCCAGGCTGGTGCTCTATCTACTGTGCCACCTAGCTACCCCTATCTGTGAAATTAAAAAAATTTTTTTTAACATTTCAAGAGAACTGATTTTTGTTTAGAATTCTATGCATTTTATTTTATTCAATGAAAAACATTATTCTGAGGTGTACATAGACTTCAACAGACTGCTTAAGGGTCTATCACATAAAAAAGGATAAGAACCCTTACTTTAGAATTGTTTTTCCCACTGCATAAGAAATTTTATAAGTAGGAGAAATTCTATAGGTTTACCTCATTTTCAGTTCTGAGCGTTGAAAATTCACTCTTCTCTAAAATGATCATATCCTTTTTGACGCCAGCAATCTGAGACATTATCTGCTGTACAGTGATCTCCTAGTAAAAGAAACCCCATACAAAATTGACTCATATTACATAGAATGTTCAACTTATTCTCTCTTTGACGTTGTGGTCATACATAAAGTAGATACTTTTCACCAATGTCTAGAGGGTCTGAATGTAATATATAAGATGTTAACTATCACCAAGGGGATAATTAAAATCATAAAATTTAAAATTATGTCTAGTTACAATTTTGAGAACAAATACTTAATTTTTGTACTTAAAATTTTCTAGAACTAGAATAATCATTTTGATACCTAAAGATTCTATGTCTAGATTAATAAAAAATTTCAAATATGTAAAATGCTTTTCATATTATATACATGCTTAGCTTATATTAAGTTTTAGGAGGAAAGTTTTTTAAAAAACTTTCATCTTCTATTTTTCTTCCTTGCTCCTCAAATACCGCAATATTGTAATTATATTTTTGTTTTCAATAGTTGACTTTTCACAGCATTGAACTTCTTTGCCTCTGAGGACTTTGGAGATGACTGCTGGCTTTTTTCATTTAAACCAGGTACCCAGTGAATTTGAGGGTCAAAACATAATGTAGGTTACTGATTCACATATATATGTATATACCACTTTCCTTATTTTAAAATAAAATACCCACAAACCTAGAAGATTTTCCTTTGATCTAACCTGATGCACCTTGGTGACCATATTCTTGCTGACAACCTCCATGTTGATATTCATGATCTTCACTAATGCTGAAACAATGATTTCTGCTTGTTGAGTAGTAAACCCTAAGTAAATAAAACAAGTACATTCAGGAAAATTCTATGGCTCAGATAAAATCAGCAAAGTAATAGCCCAATTAAAAACTATAAAAAAGGAGAAATTTTTTTGTATTAGCATGATCAATCTGTGGCTGTGCTAACAGTCACAAGAGAACAATTCTGGGATGTAAATAATATGTAGGCAATGGAGCAGAATGGAAGAATGTACAGCTTTTATGAAACACTTTTATACCAGGCACTGGGGAACACAGAGACCAAATAAATAAAATAAATAAAATCAAGAGTCTCTGTTCTCAAAGATCATAAATCTAGAGCAGAAAAGGGAATTTGAAAAGATATAGTCTAAACAGCTCATTTTAAGGATAAGGAAACTAAGAACTAGGAAGGTTAAGGGACTTGCCCCAGGTTACACAGGTAGCAAGGATAAAAGGTGGAATTTGAATCCTGACAGCAGTGCTTTTTTCTTTTACTAAGAGCTTCCATTTTATGTTGAAAAATAACACGTACCCATTAAAGTAAATAAAAAAACCACCTACTAAGTATATAGAATATAAATGTAGCAAGAAGCAGACTGTGATGGGTTTTAAACACCAGGAATTTGTTATTCCTAGAAGTAATAAATAGGAAGCCACTAGAGCTTTTTTGAGCAGGATTGTGACATGATTAGTTCTATGGTTTAGGAAAATCAAGGTGCCAGGAATATGGATTACTGAGGGACTTGAGGGAAGATGCCCAATTAGAAAGTTATTCAGTAAATCAATAATTAAGTGCCTACAATTTGCCAGACATTGTATCATGTGAGGTGGATATATATGAAAACAGGTAATAGAATATAAAGTCAATACAATTGAATACAAAGAAGGTAATTACAAGGTAGAAGGAAGGGAGATCATAAAAAAAGTTTTAGGAGGAAGATGGTGCTTGATGCTTAAAAGAAGACAGGGTTCTATGAAGTAGAGAGAAGGAGCAAGTTCATTCTAGGACTAGAGGAGAGCCAAAGCAAAAGGCACGGAGGTGAGAAATGGAGTGCTGGGTCACAGAATGTAGGATATACAATGTACAGTGAATCTGAAAAGATATATTGGGGATAGGTTCTGCAGGGTTTTAAAAACTAAACAGAAGGGACGGCTAGGTGGTGTAGTGGATAAAGCACTGGCCTTGGAGTCAGGAGTACCTGGGTTCAAATCTGGTCTCGGACACTTAATAATTACCTAGCTGTGTGGCCTTGGGCAAGTCACTTAACCCCATTTGCCTTGCAAAAAAAAAACAACCCCCAAAAAAACTAAACAGAGAAGATGAGTTTACTGAGTAGAAGAGAGAAATGATAGAGAGACACTTCAGCAAAATGGAAGATGGATGAAAGTGGGGAGAGACTTGAAGCAAAACCTTCAAAATAATCTGGGCAAGACCTGAATTACATAGGTGGTGATATGAATAGAGAAGGGCTTATTTGTGAGAGATTATCATCCTGGGGGACTAGAAGAATGGTAGAGCCTTCAACAGACATAGAAAAGTTTGGAAGAGGACTAGGTTTTGGGGAAAAGAATATGAGTTCTGTTTTGGACTTGCTGAGTTTAAGATGTCTTCAAACCCAGTTTGAAATGTCTGTGAAGCAAATGGTGATGCAGGGCTGAAACTGAAGCAGAGATTGGGAAGATCTAACCTATTACTTCATTAATTCCTTTGTCTCCTCTCTTCAACTTCTTTGCTTTCCTCAATATCTCCAATCTTTTTATTCCCAATTTCTTTATCAGGTCATCACCCCTATTCTGACTTGACTTTCTTCCCTCTCTAATCATCACTGTTTGGCTTACCCACTTCAACTCTCTATTTTCCTCTCCTTGTGAGACCATAAATATCTCAATAAGAGGAACTTTTTTCATTCACTGCATTTTTATTTTCAACACCACTATAATACCTGGCACATAGTAAGCATTGTAAATAAGTGTTGATTGATTCTAGAGTTAAATTGACTAACAAGGTAGTGATTAGAAGTGTAGGAGAATGAAATGATGGGAAGTTTTGGTCAGACACAGAAATGCCAATTTTTGATTAAGGAAGTTGAATATATATAAATAAAGGTGAGAACTTCATTGATGTAAGAATTCAAGGAAGAGGTGAGGAAGATCTGAACTATAGTGGCAGCTATGTGGGTAGAGAAGAAGGGATGGATGGGAATAGAAAAGGGGTTTTTGCTTTGTTTTATCCTTAATTCTGTGACTCTGGGCATCTCTCTCTAAATAATACAGAGTATGGGGCAAATTTTAGGCACTTAATTATTGAATCAATAATCTGAAGTCAGTCAAGAAGTACTTACGGCACTTTCTTCATTTTTTAGGCATGCTCAAAGGGGAGTTTTCTACCTGTATACATGACAACTGGTTAAATAACTACACAATAAAATAAAATCAAAGTTGCATTTATTTCAACAAAGATGTGTCCATTTTAAACTTGTTTATTTATTTTCTAGCAAATTAGGCTTATTTCTTTTTTATTTAAAAAAGCACTGTTATATAATAAAAGCTCCATATAATGATATGTGCTATTTTGTATGATTCCTACCACAGGAAACTTTTTTGCAGCCCAACATTTTAAAAAAAATTTTTTTTTTTTTAGCTTTTTGCAAGGCAAACGGGGTTAAGTGGCTTGCCCAAGGCAGCCCAACATTTTAAAGGCAAATTTTATGCTGTAATAAAACCACTGCCTAAACTGTCCTTAGAATAGTGTTGTTATGGGAATCATGAATTTTGCTGACTTTGTCTGAATCAACAATATTACATTTTGGATTGTGATGGTATTACAACTTCCTTCAGAGTAAGTGATTTACAGACCTTATTAAAATTTATATATATATGGGGGAATCTAACTTCAAATTCCATTGAAACTATTAACATGTGAGATTGGCCATTTTTTCCCTATAAATAAATTGACTAATTGCCATAACTATCAATTATTCAGGAGTTAGCAAATGTTTGAAATTTGTAAGTTTCCTATTTTCTTTGGTGCCAGGTTCCTACACAGGTGGAGTTATAGCTGATTTTGGAGCAAAAGGAGTTACAGCAAAATTTTCTTGAAAGGACTTAAGGAAAAATTTTCTTGAATTGATTATTGATGTTTCTCTCTAATCCCCTTTTTAAATTGTTTTTGTTTTTACACCATAATCACCTTTTTTTTTGAATTTTTTTTTTTTTTGCAAGGCAATGGGGTTAAGTAACTTGCCTGAGGTCACACAGCTAGGTGACTGTTAAGTGTATGATGCAGGATTTGAACCCCCTTTTACAATTTATATTTTCAAGCTGAGCATTTTTTGGTATGTTTGTCACAAAATAATATTTTTAGAATTCAGGTTGAAGAATTACAAATCTTATTTAACAGCTTAGGTGAGAAACTAAATGAAATCTTATTATGATGCTTTATTTCTGAGCAATCATTATCTAAGAGAATTACCCTTTTCCTCCAGAAGACACACTACAGCATGAGTATCAAAATAGAGCTTCCTACTCCCTGAAGAGGTGAAAGGAGGTAAATTTTTTGCTTCTTGTTGTGACCCAGTTGAAATCCTCAGATCTAAGGATGAAAGGAAAACATAAGGCCAAAAAAAAAAGAATGCAATAATGTGAAATAAAGCATAAATAAAAAATGCATTACCTTAGAAAGATCTGTTCAAATAGCTTATATGGCTTAAAAAATACTTTTAACACACAGAAATCCTATTCATTAAATTCAATGAATCTCAACTTTTAAGTTTAAGGTCCTAGAATCTTCAGCCACAGAAATCATCCAAACTGCTGGAAAAGATACCTCAGATACCTAAATACTGCAAAAGACAACTTGGAGAATCTGTCATGGAGGTTATCTTTTGCAATTCTTTTTTTTTTAAAGATTTTTTGCAAGGCAACTGGGGTTAAGTGACTTGACCAAGGTTACACAGGTAGGTAATTATTAAGTGTCTGAGGCTGCATTTGAACTCAGGTACTACTGACTCCAGGGCCAGTGCTCTATCCACTGTGCCACCTAGCTGCCCCAATCTTTTGAAATTCTTACACAATTGGGAAGCTATAACAGATAATCTTTAATGCTCCTTCCAAATTATAAAATTTTATAATTCTATGAAAATGTATATATATATGAAAGATACAAAGATTCTCTTCCTTCTCCTTTTACTTAAATTCCCTAAAATCTAACACTATTTCATTATTTCACTTTACTTTCATGCCTAAACTTGGGTCTGGCCTTCAAAGGATATATTCTATCTTTCTTACCTTCCACATTATTAAAGCTGATGATTTTTCCCCCTATGGGATCAAGGAGCTTGAACTCCTTTTCCTATTTCTAATATGTTAATCATCCATGAGGACTTAAAAAAATTGCGAATGGTTTCTGGGCAGATTATAATAAAGGATACTTGGTTTAAGAGCATTAAAATGAATGCCACTTTATGAAATGTTAAATAATTGTTTCATTTGGCATCCCTTCTACCATAGATTAGAGGTATAAACAGTTTTGATATCAGTTTTCTATATTCCTAAGGGCAACCCATTTAATATGTGGAATACCATTTTTCCTCTAATAAGATGGAAGTGGAAGGTTTTGTCAATTAACTGTAAAGGAATAGATTTCATAGAATTAAACTTTCAACAAGGCTCAATCTATTTAGTTCTCAGCAGTATATTAAAAAGAAAGTTTTGATCTTTTCAAAATCAAAGAAAAGTAAGCAGGGGGAAGAGCATTGGTTCTAGAGAAATAGGCTTCAAGTTTTACCAAATACTACTGTCTATGTGACCTTGGACAAGTAAATTAACTTCCCAGGGCACTTTCCTGGGTTTTGATATAAAGGGGTTGGATTAAATGGTCTCTTAAGTCTCATTCTTTATCATTTTCATTTTTCATTTTTTTTTTTGTTTTGCACGGCATTGGGGTTAAGTGGCTTGCCCAAGGCCACACAGCTAGGCAATTAGTAAGTGTCTGAGGCCGGATTTGAACTCAAGTACTCCTGACTCCAGGGCTGCGTTCTACCTACCGCCTCCTAAAATGCTATTTTAAAAAGTAATAACAAAATTGTGTTCCCTCTCCCTACACACACAAGCAAGTAACAATCCAGGGAGCAGAGAACAGAGGCTTATCATAGTCATTCTAAGGCTGGAGCTCTAACTTTGACTGTTTCCTTGCAGAGATCCTTTTTGTTTTTTATCTTCTTCCAATTCTCTTTGAATTGATTTCCTCGTTAAAGAGATGGAGATG